>NC_138769.1:481201738-481621738 GCF_965119305.1 Pelophylax lessonae
CTATTGGGTTTGTTGCTCTTCTTTGGACAGTTCCAGCACATCCTTCCTGAGGACTGGTGACCAGTACTGGACGGTATACTCAAAATGTTGCCCTCAGATGAATTACTTTACAAACATTAAGATTTGACTATTTATTACCAACCTCTATATCACATGTGTCAAACACAAAGCCTACGGGCCGAATGCGGCCCCCCAGTCCATTTTATGTGGCCCTCGCACCTCTCCTACAGCTGCAGAAGAGCTCCAGCCCTCCTCTGGTTCTCCTCCAGACCCTGTACTTTCTGCTTTCCAGCAATGCCTCCAGCTTCTTCCCAGCAGCAGCACAAGTTAAGGGGGGTTCACTGTGATGTAATGGAGGGTGGCGGACTCAACTTCTGATGGTGAAGAGGCTCTTGACATCTTATGTAAGGGTAGGGGATGCTGTGGACATCTAGTCTTACACATACAACTGGCCCTTTTGAGGGTAATTATAATGCTGATGCGGCCCACGATTAAATTGAGTTTGACACCCCTGCTCTATATCATTTGGGAAACAAATTTAACAGAATGGGTCCCAGGACAGAGCCTTGGGTTACCCCACGTACAACTTCAGACCATTCAGAATATATGTTATTTATTGCCACTCTCTGGACATCTCTCCAATTTGCTCTCCACATACATACAGTGCACTATCATCAATGCCAACAGACCTCATCTTGTTAATTAAGCGTTTATGGGGAACTGTACTGAATGCTTTGGCGAAACCCAGATACAGCACTTCCACAGGCCTTCCTCTATTTAGATAGAATGTTAACAAGTTGGTCTGGCAATAAATATCTTTCATTAATCTATGCTGATTACTACCAATGATACAGTTTTCTTAAGCAAATTCTTGGATATGGTCCCTTATCAGCCCCTCCTACATACTATTGACATCAGGCTGACTGGTCTGTGGTTCCCAGGTATATATATTGGTCCTTTTTTGAATATTGGTGCCACGTTAGCTTTTTACCAAAAAGCTGGTATCATTGCAGTAACTAAGCTGCCCTTAGTGTGCTTAGCTGAGGAATGATGGTCTGGCTATAACATAGCTAAGTTCTTTGAAGATTCTCGTGTGTAAGCTATCTGGTCCTTGTGATTTATTCACAGTAAGTCTTTTTTGAACACTGGCTTTTGTTAGCCAAAAAGGTGCATTCCATGTTGTGTTACTAACAATACAGTCTTGTTTATTATACCCCTCTTTTTCCTTTATAAAGCACTGAGGAGAAGAATGAATTTAATATACTTGTATTCTCCTTGTCACTTGTAACTAACTTTTCTTTATCCTTTATGGGGCCAATGTGTTCATACCTCACCTTTTTACTGTTGATATATATATTTAAAAATTTTGGGGGATTTATTTTTTCTCTTCTCCACAATGTCTCTGTCATGGTCTATATTGGTGCCCTGATTGTGCTCTTACATTTTCTTACTGCATTCTTCTAGTGTTGGAATGCTGACGATGACCCCTCTGCCTTATATTTTTTTAAAAATTGTTTTCTCTGTAACATGCCATTTTTGGATAGAATTTAGCCAGTCAGGTTTAACTTTAGTTATTTTATACTTGTCATTGTCAATACAATGTTTTCATTAATACATATTGCAATATATGCAAATATAACAATATCAATAGATATTCAGAGGTATAGTTTATGCAGTTCTAAGTGACCATTCTGAATTATTGTTCCCATTTTAAACATGAATCAGCAATATCTGATTTTAAAAAGGGTATTGTAAGACTAAGTTGTATGATTACAAACCATTGTTCCAGAAAATGGTAAAACCATGCTCCCCCTGACTCAAGTAAATCTTATTGGGAATGTCTAGTCCTATTAACATAAAAGCTTAAAAGTTAGTTCTCCTAAAACGGATATGGCAGTTATGGGTGTAAGTTGGTATGCTGAAGTGCACTGACTAATTACAGTATGTCTCTTGGGAATATAGACCTGGAGCTCCCGATCCTGAAACTCTCTCATCTTTCCACCTCATTGATTTTTCTACAGATAATAAATGTCTCAGTTTTGGTATTGCAATCCCCATCATTTCCGTGAACTTCAAAATCTAACAAGCCGTTGTAAGAACAACTGTAAGAACAGTGTTATAGTGGATTACGCTGTGAGTTTAGGTGCAGAGACCTTGTTGACAATGCATAAGAAGAGAAGAGAATGAAAAGCAGTTAATCATTTTACACCCCAATGTAATGTATTTTTCAGTGGGCACACATGTAATACTGTAGCTTAAATATTAGAGTTCATATTATAAAACATTTGAAATTATGTTTGCATAGTTGCTCCTCCATGTTATTACTTCTGTATTAAAGTGGTTGTAAAGGCGGAATGTTTTTTTTTTTTTTTACCCTAATGCATTCTATGCACAAAGGTAAAAAAAAACCTTCTTAATGCTGCAGCCCCCCCCCCCCCCTTCCTTATACTTGCTGGAGACCAGACTCTTTTCAGTGCTGTGCACAAGAGCAGAGGCTCTCTGTGCTCTCCCCTTCCTCATTGGCTGAAAAACACAGCCCATGATAAGGGAGCTGGGGGCGGGGCTAAATCAATCTCTGTGTGTCTTCCTTGCTGCTATGGTAGGCACTCAGCAGGGGGGAGGAGCCAGAAGCTCCTATGGTAGGCACTCACCAGAGGAGGAGACAGCGGCTGCTCTGTGCAAAACCACAGAGTAGGTAAATGTAACAGGTTTTTTTATTTTTAAAAATTAAAATGTTATATTTTACAATCTCTTTAAATTCAAAGATCTATAAATTTGCCGTTACAGGGAGAAAACACTCTGCCTCCAGTCTACCTCCAATCTCAATCCCTTCTTGCCAGAAGGTAAAATAAATCTTATCGCCTAAACTCAGTTTTGCAAATTTGGCATGTTCCAGTAAAACTATTCATATCATTGCAACTATTTCATTTATCTAGGTGAATTCTACTTTGTTTTTGCTTTTCAAGAAAAATTGGGCCTTCATTTGGTAATAAGTAGTAATGGAAATCAATTTTTTTTTTTTTATTAGCAAAAAAAAATTAGTAAAAAAAAAATGTATTTTTTTAAAAATGGAATTTCTGATGTTTGCAGCAATACCACATATATGTATATGATTTGTTGTTTGTACCCATAATAGAGCCAAAAAACAATAGTGCACATTTTTCTTTTTTTATCGTACTTAAACATTGTGACACACTTATCCTTCCTAAAACACACACTAATCATATTTACTAACCCTGATCCTGACCTTTGACCCTGGCTGTGACCTTTGACATTGTGGCCTCTATTTCTGACTGTGACTCTTGAACCTAACACTAAACTAGATAAAGCCCTGACCGTTTTATTGTTATTTTTTTCATTTATTTTTACACACTTCTTTTGTTTACACTCTTCTCTTCTGACTGGGAGAAAAAGATACGTTGTACAGTTCCAGATGCATAAAAATGTACATGTACATGTTTTTTTATTTTTTGAGGGATCACTGTTGGTGACACACTATAGTAGAGCATGCTTCTAGCGACATATCTGCCTCAGAAGAAGGCCCACTTCCGTGATGCATCATATATAGTATGTGTGAGCTTGATGTAATTGGGTTATCAACTCTTCATAAATTATATTTTCCACATAGGTAATGCAAAGGCGCACTGCGGTCTCCACGCACGTACCCGGCGGAGGGGCAGTAGCAGGAAGTGGATGGTGAGCGGGTTGGAGTGGTGTCCAGAGCTACGAGCTGCTACGGGACAGACCGGAGGCTACCCCGGAGGGAGAGGAGGAGTAGACGGCTACCACAGATGTGCCTTTCCTTCATAGGACTTATATGTGAGTGCAATCCTTATGTGGTGTATTGTATGTTTAATAAACGTTATTATCCGAGGTCAGCGTGCGCTTTTTTCTCCTACTTTGCAGTTGTGTTTCCACATAGGTAATATATTGGTTTCAATTACTAGAATGAAAAATTCCCCTGGTTGTGGGATATTTAAGGCACTTGAAGAAAATTCAATATAACATCAAAAAAATAATGAAAAATTATAATTTATTGAAACCCTGGGGTCCTACGGTTGTCATCTGCTTACCTCTGACATGTATTGCATATAGCTTGCCATATTTTAATTAATCTTTTTGTACTTTCAATAAATTATAATTTTTCATAATTTTTTTGATGTTATATTGGATTTTCTTCAAGTGCCTTAAAAATCTCACAACCAGGGGAATTTTTCATTCTAGTCCTATATATATCAGGGATGTGGCACTCTTCAGGATAGTCTAACAGGAGCACAACTTTTGGTTTCAATTACTAGACCAACCTACAGGCTTACATCCTGAGAAAGAGCACTTGTGTTGCACTTACAACCATTACAACCATTGTGTTGCACTCCAAAGCAGGAAGCAGTTCCCGCATATCTAATGAGCTAATATGGTTTTTTCTATGTAGAAAAATAATTACAAATTATACATAGAAACAACATTTTTTTTTTTTTTTAACATTAGGGCACATTGATAACAAAACCACTGAAACGATTATACATTCCCTTTAGGTATTGGCACTAAATAGATTCATATTGCTGCACTCTTTACATTTAGACATCAGTGTCTGCCATTAGTCTAAAAAAATAGATAATAGATAAACTCGTTCTCCTTTTTTTTACCAGCTTCTGCTTTTGTCTATTGCCTTTATAATTACAATATTTCAAGAGAAACTAGAGTGTTACTACATCGGAGCATTGCTTGTATCACACAGGTACTGCACTTAGTCTGCAAATTATCTGCACACATGGTCATTACCATTATTCTTCTTTGGTTATTCCTTCTAGTAGGCCTCTCCAAATGTCATTAACTGGATGTTTAACTTGATTTTGCTATGATAAATCTACACATTTTATGTGCCTGTGTTATTATACAACTTGAAAGACCCAGAGCTAACAGAAACAGATATCAACAAAAAAAAAAAAAAAAAAAAGAGAGAAAATCTGAAATCTAGACATGATAGACTGTATATTAGCTTTGAGACCTTGTCAGGTTTATTGTTTCATATTTTACTTTGTAATGTAATAAAGAGTCATGTTTGAACAGTTATAAGTACCTAGATAATTGTGAATGTTCCTTTTGATTAAGCATTGTTAAACTAATTGTCCATTAAGTACACCATGTTTCTTTGTAAATGACCAAAATAATTAACTAAACTACCAAACTCCATCTGCAAAGTGTAAGAACTTGAAGACTTTTTGAAAACTTTTTTTCCTTTTTTTATATATAGTCTTAAAGTTTTGTTTTATTAAGTAGCATTTAATTTATTTGTACATTTCTGGAAAAGTACACACATATGAAAGTATGTAAAAATAAACCATATACTATAGTGAATATCTAAATGAAAGTGTAATATGTCTACAGCTGCTGTGCACAAAGTGCTAATCACTTGTAAACATAAAAATAAATCGATACAGCACTTGCAACCATATACGACATATAAAAAACAAATTAAAAAGTCCAAAAGTGTCCAATAAAAATCAATCTACAGAAAACGTCTCCATATAAAGTGCTCTCGTGCTCCAATCTTCTTATAAGTGCTAAAGTGCTCCAAATAAATTCACTCTGTCATGTGACACCCCCACCCCCTGTGTCCCTACTTTCTAGAGATAATGGACTCCCAGCTTTTCAGTCTGGGGGGTCAAACAGGTGTGGCTCTGATATGATCTGATAGCAGGTAACGAGGATCCAATATAAATCTCCCCAACATGGCTCTCAGACATTCCAGATGCTCCCAAGGCTCAGAATAAGAAAGGGAGCCAATAGTGAAGTACTGTAAGACTGAAGTTTTTTCCATTGTAAAAAATATACCTACAAAACAGAGGATAAAAACAGGCATGTAAAGTGCAAGGAAACTTCCGGGAATGCCATAATCAGCATGCGTTCCACAGCAACAGGAAGTGATGTTGATAGGATTTATAACCGGAAATTGCATCAACGCGTTTTGCTCTCCCACAGGACATTATGAAGGAGGTTCATTATCTCTGGTAAGTAGAGACACAGGGGGTGTGTCATATCATGGAGTGAATTTTTTTTGGAGCACTTCAGCACTTATAAGAAGATAGGAGCACAAGAGCACTTTATATGGAGACTTTTTTTGTATATTGATTTTTATTGGACACTTTTGGACTCTTTTTTTGGTTTTATATATGTTGTATATGGTTGCAAGCACTGTGTCGATTTATTTTTAAATATGAATGTATAAATCCTCACTACTCAGATTTTTGTGTACTTTGCATCCTTTAGCATTTACAAGTATATCTACATTAATTTCTGTACTGTTGATAGACATAGAAAGACATTCAAAGATAAAATCTTGCCTGCACCCCTATGGCATAGCCACCCGTAATGTGCCAATTGTCCCACCTTCGTATCCTGTGCTGCTATTTTCATAAGAAGACATCATCAGTGGCCGGCTTCTTCTTTCTTGTTTTTTCCTGGCCTAACAATGAAATCACACCTGATCTTGCAAATGTGCCATGTGAGATTGGAGCAGGTTGCTTTTGAACAATATTAGCCTGCTCCATACCTCCTACAATGCATGTACAATATCAGGCAAGATATTTCTGGAGGACACTGGTTGACGTGGCCTTCCCAGGGCACATCTGTCACCAGTGCTCTAGGAAACCCAGAAGAAAACAAAAAAAGGTAAATGAGCTTTTATGGATGGACATGCAATTTGGGGAGAAAAGGTACGCTTTAAGTGCCGGTTCACATTAGTGCGATCACAGAGATCGCATGTAATTCGGAGCGCACTGCTCCTAAATTACATGCCATCTCTGTGCGGTGCAAATTTCAGCCATACAGCTTGTATGGCTGAATTTGCACTGCAATCGCACTAAACACGCACATGACCCTTTTTTTAATCCACAGCAGAATCGGATCGCATGGTGGTTCACACTAGTGCGATCCGATTCTGTGCGAACTTGCAGATCGCACTGCGATATGCAATCTTATCTGAGGGTGTCGTTAACTTTTAATTGACACCCCCTGCGTATCGCATATGGCAGTGTGAACTGCCAGGGGTGCGGATGCAATGTGAGAACACGCTGTATATTCGCGTTCCCGCATCGCGCACAAATGTGAACCTGGACTAAAACCAACAGGATCCTGATAAGGGTTAAAGTGATTGTAAACAGTCACCTTGCAAAAAAACCCATTCAGTTTAAAGTAAAAATGAAAGGCAAAACTTTTGTGTATACATATAAGAAAAAACATTATACATACATTTTTTCCTTTTCTTTTATAAGTGATCACATTCCCTCTGTTCTCATCTGGATAAGTGCTGGGGGAGGAGAAGCAGCAGCACACTAAGCTTGCTAGTGAATGGCTGTGCAGGGGAGGTGTGTCAAGACAAGTCTGATCATTGGAGGAGTTCCCAGCACAGCTAGAGAATTGACCACGTTGTGTTCTCCTGTTTAGTGTGGTCAGTTTTTAATAGGAAATCAGAGCAAGTGGCAGGAACACCAGAGATTTTACACAAAGGAAGAAATACTAAGAGAACAGGATACTTTTTCCTACAAGTACATGGTACAGCAGGCACATATCAGGAATATGAAATGTTGAGGTAGCAAACACTACTTGCAGGGAATGATGAGCAGTCTGACACAAGACCAACCTCCGAGTTTCCCAACTGTACACAAGTGTCAGACAGGAATTACAGCTTCTGGAGTTGTGGCTTATATAAACATGGGACCTCATAGATACAACATCCTAGTGTCTTCTAAAACAGGGTTCCCTGCATTTTTTCCGCATCAGAAATCAATGTCAATCTTTAGGTAATATCAACTATCTTTAGAAAAAGATTTTAATGAATGCAATCTATGGACAATAATTTCTTGAAAGTTTCTAGTAGGTTACCTAATGCCCCATACACACGTGCAGATTATCTGCAGACTTTTGTCTTCAGATTTACCTTTTCTATGTAGTGCAAGGGCCTGCCGGATTGCATACAAATTGAAAGTGTTTAGGTTTGACCTCATATTATATGGTTTTGGTAAGTCTGCAGACAAAAGTCTGCAGATAATCTGCACGTGTGTATGGGGCATTAGGCTCGGTGCAATTGCAGTTGGTGGGGCAGTAAAAAAAAAAAAAAAACAGCTAAACTGGGTTTTTACCATCCCCCAACTGAACCCCCCCAAAAGCTGCAAAGGCAGCAAACGGGGCTGTACACTTGCTGCAGCCACAATGAATGGGGACAAGCTTCAACCACATCACAACTGTGTGCAATGCACATGGTTGCAGCATGGTGGTGTGGGTTTGTAGGGGTTAAAATAGGAACAAATACCATTCAATGAAAACTAGCTAAAAAAAATGGTTGAAAACCTGCTAGGGGTATTTATATTCAGCTGCTCCAGACAGCATGGGGAACTTACTAAAACTGGGGAAGATAGAATCCGTTTGTTTGGCCTGCAATAAACTGCAGTGAAATTGTACCCATTTTGTTTACCCTTCATAGGGAATCTGTCAGGATAAAAATAAGGGATCTGTCTTATGCTCACCTATTTTTAGGGTACAATGTTCCTAGACTGTCCTTTATAAGCTTTCTTTATTATTTAGTACAGTGAGGGAAAAAAGTATTTGACCCCCTGCTGATTTTGGATGTTTTCCCACTGACAAAGAAAAGATCAGTCTCTAATTTTAATGGTAGGTTTATTTTAACAGTGAGAGACAGAATAACAAAAAAAAAAAAAATCCAGAAATACTCATTTAAAAAAAGTTATAAATGTATTTATCCCCTATTAATCAGCAATATTTCTGGCTCCCATGTGTTTTCTATACAGGTAACAAGCTGAGATTAGGAGCACTCTCCTAACCATTTGCTTACCTTCAGCAGTACATATACTGCGGCAGGTTGGCTCTGTCCCACGAAACAGCGTACCTGTACATTGCTTTGCGGGACCGTGAGCGGGAGCCCGCGTGCGCCACTTCACCACAGGGGAAGCTGATCTGTGGGTCCGTTGGCCGCGATTGCCGCTGGGCACCCGCGATCGCTCCCTGTGGAGACAGAATGGCGGTCTGCCATTGCAAACACGGCAGCCTGCTGTTCTGTCAGCAATGAACACAGGAATCCTGTGTTCCTCCTATTTCGGAACACAGGTCTCTGTGTTTATACCAAAAGCCCACCCCCTCACCGTTAGAAAGCACCCCCTAGGGACACATTTAACCCTTTGATCGCCCCTGTTGTTAACCCCTTCCCTGCCAGTGTCATTAGTACAGTAACAGTGCATATATTTAGCACTGATTACCGTAGTAATATCACTGGTCCCCCCAAAAATGTGTCAAAAATGTCAGTTAGGTGTCTGATCTGCCCTCTGCAATGTCGCAGTCCCGCTAAAAATCACTGTTTGCCGCCATTGCTAGTAAAATAAATAAATAAATATAAATGACATAAATCTTTCCCCTAGTTTGTAGACACCATAACTTTTGCGCAAATCAATCAAAATACACTTATTGGGATTTTTTTTACCAAAAATATGTAGCAGAATACAAATTGGCCTAAAATGATGAAAAAAAAATTAGATTTTAATTTTTTTTTCTTATTGGGAATGTTATATAGCAGAAATTGAAAAATATATATATATATATTTTTTTTTCAGAATTGTTGCTCTTTTTTTGTTTGCACGGGTGATCAAATACCACCAAAAGAAAGCTCTATTTGGGAAAAAAAGGACATCACTTTTATTTGGGCACAGCATCACATGACTGCGCAATTGTCAGTTAAAGTAACGCAGTGCCGAATCGCAAAAATGGCCTAGTCATTAGGGGGGAAAACCTTCCGGTCCAGAAGTGGTTAAACGGAGTGCTCCTAATCTCAGCATCAGGATATCTATCATGCACATAACTGTTAAAAGTCAGTGACTCATCAAGTAATGAAGGAAGAATACGAATGTTTAAAATGAGTAGTAGTGAGCTTTCATACAGTATTTCTATTCTGATAGTTTCATTTAATATGGAGCGGGGAGTGTAAAATGTTGAGCATAGCCAAGGCATTATTATTTCAGAGACATACAAGATTACTTGCAACTGTATGACCGTGATTGGTAATAAGGGTGGACAGTGCTGTTAGATTTGTATAACTACCCATTGCACAAGGATTCTACAATTAATGCATAAACAAATCATGCTGTGACCTTTAAATTTGGAAAAGTTTATAGCCGAGGCCTAAAGTTTTGAGAATGACACAAATATTAATTTTTACAAAGTCTGCTACCTCAGTTTTTATAATGGAAATTTGCATTTACTCCCTCCTTGCCGTGAAAATGAACTTAATCCCATAAAGAACATTTCCACTGCATTTGTGAAGAAGGCTTCAGGGCGCCCAAGAAAGTCCAGCAAGTGCCAGGACCGTCTCCTACAGTTGATTCAGCTGCGGGATCGGGGCCCCACCAGTGCAGAGCTTGCTCTGGAATGGCAGAAGTCAGGTGTGAGTGCATCTGTACACACTGCAAATGGTACAGGGATTGGACTGCTAAGCACTGGGGTAAAGTCATTTTCTCTCATGAATCCCCTTTTCTGATTGTTTGGAGCATCCAGAAAAAAACCTTGTCCATAGAAGAAAAGGTAAGTGCTACCATCAGTCCTGTGTCATGCCAACAGTAAAGCATCCTGAGACCATTCATGTGTGGGGTTGCTTCTCAGTCAAGGGAGTGGGCTCAGCCATGAATAAAAAAATGGTACAAATCATCCTCGGAAAGCAACTTCTCCCAACCACCCAAGAAAAATTTGGTGACGAACAGGTCCTTTTCCAGCATAATGGAGCAACTTGCCATGAGGCAAAAGTGATAACTAAGCGGCTTGGGGAACAAAACATCTACATTTTGGGTCCATGGCCAGGAAACTCCCCAGATCCTAATCCCGTTTGGAACTTGCGGTTAAAGCTTAAGAGGCGGGTAAACGAAAAAAAAACCCACAAATTCTGACAAACTCTAAGCATTAATTATACAAGAATGGGCTACCATCAGTCAGGATGTGGCCCAGAAGTTGATTGACAGCATTCCAGGGCGAATTGCTGAGGTCTTGAAAAAGAAGGGTCAACACTGCAAATATTGATTCTTTACATAAACTTCATGTAATTGTCAATAAAAATAATGACGTCAGCGCGCCTGACGAAACGTGCGTCGGGAACGTGAGACCGTGGAGTTCCTAATTGTCAATAAAAGCCTTTGACACCTATTAAATGTTTGTAATTATACTTCAGTATACCATAGTAACATCTGACAAAAAGATCTAAAAACAATGAAACAGCAGACTTTCTGAAAAATAATATTTGTGTCATTCTCAAAACTTTTGGCCATGGCTGTATTTACATAGATAGAAAGAGTAGTCACTATATGACTTGGGTCAATGAGGAGTTCATCAGGAATTTGGGTGGGTTTGATACTTGTGCGTTATGGGAAATGTCAAGTGAATATTAGGTGATATAACCTAAGAAGATCAGGTTTTAATTCAATAGGCCTATAGTAGGTCATTCAAGTGGTTCTAAAGGCAAAACGTTTTTTACCCTAATGCATTCCCTGCATTAGGCTAAAAAAACTTTTGAAAATTTGCTGTCCTCCCCCACCTCCCTAAATACTTACCTCAATTGATCCTGCACTGTGCACGGCTTGACCTCTTCTCATCTCTCTCCCTCTTTAGGGACTCGGGCAGCAGGAGGAGGCATTGGCTCCTGCTACTGTCAATCAACTGATGTGAGGAGGAAGTGAGGGCGGGGCAAAGCCATGCTGTGTTTATCTATGGAATGCAGCTCCATAGACACACAGGTTGGGAGTGAGCATCCACGTGTGCCCCCAAAGCAAGCAGCTTGCTATAGGGGCACACTGAGAACAGGTGGAGCCAGGACCACTGGTGGGAGACCCCAGAAGAGAAGGATCGGGGCCAGTCCGTGTAGTTTAGACATGTTTATTATTTAAAAACAACACTTTCAGGAGAGCATACCTCCCAAAGGTCCATCATTTTGGAGGAACTGTCCCTTATTTGGAACCAAATGCCTCTTTCCCATTTTCTTCCCCTCTTTTTAGTCTGATGTCTGATATAAGGATCTTTATTTTAAAAAAAAATGTATTCTAGCAAAGTATTTTACTTCACTAAACCTTTTATTTAATCTTTAAATTATTCTGTTTGTTGTTTTAAAATAAAGAAAAAGCAATGGTAAAACAAATTGGGTTAAATCAATCATTTTTGTGCATTAATCCTCATGGTCCCTGTTACTAGAGGCATGGCAGGGGTGTGTCATTGAATATATACTTTATTCTATGTGCCCCCCTTCATGTCTCTCAATGTTGGAAAGTATGGTTTATACATAATATGCAGGAAACCTGGCTTTAAGGCCATGCTAAGTAAGGTATATCATGGCAGCTCCTTAAAAATTTGCATCTCTGTCTAATAAGCATGCAAAAGTTTTTGTAACATTGCTGCTCCCTGTGTAGCATAGAAGTCATCTCCTCTAAGGTGGCCTCCTCATGGAATGGAACAGCCCCAGCTTTCTCTGCTTGTAACAAGGTGTGGTAAAAGCAGGTTTCTTTTACAAAGGATTTTATTAATAATAAATCCATCAAATACAGTCAACAGTTAGATGGTTACATTGTATGGTGATCAAGAACAAGTCAGTAAGATTTGCATGTCCAGGGCTCGGCACTTCAGGGCAATAAAGATCCAAGAGCTACTAGCTGAGACAACATAGAAATTCCTACTGCAGTATATAATAAATTAGAATGAAGGCATCTAAGCATACAGCGGAATGCAGCTAAGAGCTTCTTACCTGTGGATATACTTGTAGGTAGAAATGCAATAAATAAATATAAATATATATATATATATATAAAAGAAACATAAAGGAAGTTTTTTCTGGAAAAAGACCCAAGGGCACCACATCCCAATTGAAGAAATAGGAAAAATCAACCACCCAAAGAGGGGGGGGGGGAAATGGGTTGGGGATCTTTTAGGTGCCAATAAACAGGTAAATCATTTAAAATGTACAAAATGTATTATTAAATTGTATTACAAATGCAAAAACAAAAACCAGACAAAAAAATAGAAAGGCATACAATATTAAAATTCATTTTTGAGCTGCATATATAATCAATTGCTACTCCGTGATATCAATACACTTATTTGTATATGAATTGATTATATATGCAGCTCAAAATAGATTTTAATATTGTATGTCTTTCTATTTTTTGTCTGTTTTTTTTTTTTTTGCATTTTCAACCACTTAAGCCCCGGAGGATTTGGCTGCTCAAAGACCAGACCCTATTTTGCGATTCGGCACTGTGTGACTGTAACGGACATTTGCGCGGTCGTGCGACACTGTACCCAAATGAAATTGAGGTCCTTTTTTTCCCACAAACAGAGCTTTCTTTTGGTGGTATTTGATCACCTGTGCGATTTTTACTTTTTGCGCTATAAACAAAAAAAAGCGACAATTTTGAAAAAATAACAATATTTTTCACATTTTTTTATATGAAATTATCAAAAAAAATGTAAAAATCAAAATTTTTTAACATTTTAGGCCAATTTGTTTTCTGCTACATATTTTTGGTAAATTGATTGGTTTGCGCAAAAGTTATTGCTTTTGCTAACTACGGGAAAGATTTATGTAATTTTTATTGTTTTTTTTTTAACTAGTAATGGTGGCAATCAGCGATTTTTTTTGTGGGACTACAACATTGTGGCGGACAGATCGGACCCTTGACTGACATTTTTGACACTTTTGGGGGTACTAGTGACATTACTACAGTAATCAGTGCTATAAATATGCACTGTTACTGTAAAAATGACATTGGCAGGGAAGGGTTAACTTTATTGGTGATCAGTGGTTTAAATGTGTCCCTAGGGGCGTGATTCTAACTGTCAAGGGGCGTGGCTTGTTAGATCATAACAGAGACATACGATCCTACAGAGCAGGATCGCATAGCCTCTGTCATGATCTAAGTGAGAATGACAGACGGCTGTCTGCCTTTATCCCTCTCCTGCGGGAGATCGCGAGTGGCCGGCGGACATCGGAGGTGTCTGGGCGAGCGACGTAGTACTACGTCACTTTGCCCAGGAGCGGCTGACTGCCGCAGTAAATATACTGTAGGCGGTCGGCAAGTGGTAATACAATTTAATAATACATTTTGTACATTTTAAATGATTTACCTGTTTATTGGCACCTAAACAATCCCCAACCCATTTTTCTCTCCCCCCCCCCCTCTTTGGGTGGTTGAGTTTTCCTATTTCTTCAATTGGGATGTGGTGCCCTTGGGTCTTTTTCCAGAAAAAACTTCCTTCATGTTTCTTTTATGTATATATATATATATAGATAGGGCTTTAAGGTTTGGGTACAGATGAGGTTCAACCCTATAGAAACAGATCTGTGGAGTTCTTTAGTGGAAAATGCACGGATAATATACTCTTGCTGCCATAATAATATTTATAACTGTCAACTTCCTTTGTCGTAAGCATGCTTCATAAATAGCAATTTTTGTTAGGATAGTTTAATGCTGCAATTACAGATAACACCATCATATACAGTAATACCACAAAAAAAAAAATCAAACAAGATCATTAGCACCTGGCAAGCAGCACATTCATGATTCCAAAGTGTTATGAAATTTTATATCAGATCATTACCTATCCTTAAAATAAAACTCTGATGAAAGAAATGATCTCAGAGTTTATTGTCTTTATGATAACTGTGTTTGCTTTTGTGAGCAAACATATGCCCATCTTATATCATATGCCCATCTCATAGGTTGTCAATCTGTGCTCTTTTCATTTTTTGATATATAGTACTGGGGGTTATACTTGAACAATTAAAGTGGTATAAAACCCAAAACCTAAAATGTAATATATTGCAGCTTAGCAATCATTAGACATGGTTGCTGCATTGAGTTATCTTTTTTTTTTTTTTTTGCCTTTTTTCCTTTGTTTTCCCCTGGTGATCTGGCCAGTAACACATCTCCTGTATTAGAGTGATCCTCTGAATGAAAGAGCACAGAGGGCACATTTAGACAGCAGTATTGTCAGTCTGGGGGAAGGGTAGTGTTAGCTGGAGTTTGGCTTCAATTTGTTAGTGTCTCTAAATCTAACACTTTATAGAAAGTTACAAGCGTATGACGAAACCGGTCGGGTGAGTCAGACGTGACGTAACCACGCCCCCAACAGCCGGCTACCAAGATACATTATACCGTGGGAGATGTTCGTTCACTTCTGATGCGGTTCCTTCCAGCTTTACATGCCCTAGACATTCATCTTAAATGTGAGTGTGTTACCTGCTTATAACATAAATAAACGTTTTTATGCGGAGTTACGCTATGTCCCTGTCTACACTTTCTTCCCTATTTTTACCATGTGGATATCGTATGTGAGTCTGTAAGGCGACACCCTGTGGCCAATTTTGGCATGACATACAAGCTCATACAGGTCTACTCATTAGTTTTGAGTGACCAACTCCTTCTGGTAAGCAGCCAACTTATTCAACTATCTGGTGATTTGCACATCGGTGTCCTCCTTATCCACAGCCCCGCATTCTCCTGTACCATGCCCGCAGCCCCGCATTCTCCTGTACCATGACCGCAGCCCTGCATTCTCCTGTATCATGCCCGCAGCCCTGTATTCTCCTGTACCATGCCCATAGCCCTGCATTCTCCTGTACCATGCCTACAGCCCTGCATTTTCCTCTACCATGCCCGCAGCACTGCAGGGCACTGTGGCACTATAGACAGTAGAAAGCCTGGTGCGCTCATCTGCCCAGTGTCTACTGCTCTGTCCTGCTGTCACTCCGTACACACTCACACCCCTCTGACTGCATAGTCCTATAAAATGTGGGGGCCTCTTGGAGGGCATGAATTTTTTTTTTGGGGGGGGCAGCATTTCATTCTTGGACCCAGGCAGCACAATGTCTTGGGCCAGCCCTGCTCACTTGGTTGATGATTAAAAGAGGTACATATAAGAAAGCAGGCATCTGGGATAAAGCTGTCCACATAGACCATCCTCCACACCGCCGGCTCTCACAACTGTCAGTCTGCAGTCGTGACTGGGAAGACTACCCTGCACTAGATCGTTCTGAAAGTGAGGTTTGGAGTGCACCGCAGAAGAGATGACATCAATAGCGGTGTAGAGGATGGTCTATGTGGACAGCTTTACCCCAGATGCCTGCATACTTAGATGTGCCTGTTTTAATCATCAACCATGTGAGTTGCTAAATGTTGTACCTTCATTAAATGTAACCATATTGCTACACTTAGAGGCGCCTCTTCTCTTTTATACTCAGTTGTTACGTAGCAATACTTCTATATCAAGACATTGCTTGTTTATCAAGTCAAGATTTATAAAAAAAAATAGCTTGTCTTGCAAAACGCTCTCAAACCAAGTTACTCTCAATTCAAGGTTTTACTGTACTTTATAAAAGAGGTCTGTTTTTACTACAGAGCAATGGGAAGAGCAGTGTAGAAGGAGATCTGTCTTATTTTCTACACTCTTGGGAGTATAGTCTTCTACCTATATCTGTAAAGTTAGAGAAATGTTACAAGCAGCAACTTTTCTTTTATTAGTGGCCATGTGAACTCAGATATTATTCTCAGTGAGATTTATTTTGCACCGCTGTAACATGATGTTCACATCGTACAGCATTTCAGTGTATTTATATACAGACTCAATGGTGGTTTGAAAAGAATCACACTAGTTTCCTCCCCGATCAGTTCAGCTACTGCTGCCTATATATTATTGGAGAACGCTTACTGTTTCATAAAGTCTTTAATGTTGCAGAGCCTGGCATGCCATTCTTGTATGGTGAATCAAAACCCCCAGAAGAAAATAAGCTTTTGCTGCTGTAAAATCATCAGTCTGTGCTGTGTTTTCTTTTTATGTGGAAAGTGCAGTTATTTGAGGTCTGGAACAAACAAATAACACACTGTGACTTACACTGCACCCAGCGTCCCTGCACTCCTTTTCATTTTGGCAATCTACAGCAGACAAGTGCCCTCTTCAGGCGTTTGCAAATCCCAATATGCTATAACAAAATAGATATGGTACATGGTTGTAAAATGACAGCTGCGGAGAGGAGTAGTTCTTATGTTGATTCTGTGCAAAATCACAAAACAGTTGTTACGTTTTGCGTGTTTTTTTTTTTTTCCTTTTTTAAACAATGACTACATACTTAAATACATGTTGAAATACATAATACTAAAGTATCCAAAATTCTTTTAGAAAACATACCCAATCACTTGAAGTCCTAGATAGAGGTAGCCATCATCCCTTATGGAAATAATAGAAAAAGAATAACCCCTTGGTATATGGGACTATAAAGGCAACTTCTAGCCAAATGTATAAAAGAAATACATTTTCACAGTTCCATGTAAAAAATGTATAGATCACATAATTTTTGTACAGAAGAAATGCATGTAAATAACAAACATTAAAATGTCACGGCTCTAGAGATTGGCTCATCCAAAATATTGCAGCCTCAATCTTGGAAATTAGTGTTCCTCCAGTACCTGATGCCTTTCAGGTGACCACCACCTTTCTTTAGGGGTATAGGAGATAGAGGTTACATGATTCCCAGAGATGAGGATATTTTGTGATGAGAAAAGAAGCCGTGTGTATTAAAAACCAAAGAAAGTGCCAAGGTGAAATGATGACGACATATGATTGTTTATGGTGGAGACATCTCAGCTATCAAGCAGCCCCATAGGGTCCCACAAAGGTCCTCAAAACTAGGCCAGACGGTGTCCCAAAGGTTAACAAACATACAGATTATCTGCAGTATCTATGAATCCCATAAATACAGCATATGAGTATTCTTGGAGAGTTGGAAGTCAGGATAGGTGTAGAGATCGATGGATGTCTCAGTGTGTGATTAGACAATACCCGGCAACACTTCAGGGGTGATTTACTAAAACTGGAGAGTGCAAAATCTGGCGCAGCTCTGAATAGAAACCAATCAGTTTCCAGATTTTTTGTCAAAGCTTAAAGCGTTTGTTACCCTAATAAAAAAAAAAGGATCCTGTTACTTTAAAGCATGTTATACAGCACAATGCTTGTGCTGTTTCATTCGGCCCTTTCTATCACTTAAAATACCTGGCTGATCCTTCCTGATTCTGCCCCCCCTCCCCCTGTAAACTGACCACGGTTTATCAGGGCTGCTGAGCCCTGACACCATGGTCAGTTTATGTGCCTCCCTCATCCGCTCTCTCCTCTGTCCTTTCTCCCCCCTCCCTTCCTGCCTGTCAGCTCCTGACAGTGCTTGCCCCTCCCCTCCTGCTGAAATAACTGTAATTTTCAGGCAATCCCCTGTCTTCCATAATGCAATGTGCCCCTGTATATGCCCTTTATTAAAAAAATGCAATTCTATACTATATTTCAGAGCACCGCTTGGTGCTCACGTGACCGCCCACCCGCCTCTCCTCTCCTTCTTCTGACTGACATCAGTGGAGGATTCTCATCCCCACCCGCTGTACCTGTCAGAACAGCTGGGAAATAAGATATAGAATGGAATTTTTTTTAATAAAGCGCATATACAGAGCACATAGCATTATGGAAGACAGGGGATTGCCTTAAAATGACCAAGTGGGGTTACAACCACTTTAAAACGAACAATCTGAAGTTAGAAGCTGATTGACTACCATGCACAGCTACACCATATTTTGCACTCTCCAGTTTTAGTTAATCAACCCCTTCATGATTAATGTAGCTCTGCAAAACTGCATGATCAGGATAGTGAAACTACTCTTCATTGCTGCAGCTTCACATCCTTCTGTTGTATATCAATCAGCTGCTTATTGAACATATTTTTAATTTGGGGATAAGGTGCTGTATATCATTTTAACCCTTAGGATGTACCATACCTAAAAAGTATTGCATGTAGAAATAAAGGGGTTGTATGAGACTTTGTATGTACCTTTTCAGGTATATTTTATAAGAGGATATTACAAACATTAAAAGAATAAATTAAAAACATCCACATAAGTTAGCCATCCAGAACAGAATGTTTTTTGGTCTCAATGTATGTTTATTCAGGCCAAAGTGTTTTGCGAGCAATACAGTCATGCATGTGAATATCTAAATGATTCAGAGAAGGATTGGGAGAAAGTGCTGTAAACAGATGAGACCAAAATTGAGCTCTTTGGCATAAACTCGACTCACCATGCTTGGAGAAAGAAAAATGCTGACTATGACCCTACAGTCAAGCACCGAGGTAGAAACATGAAGCTTTATTGCTGTTTCTCTGCTAAAGGTACAAGCCATCTTTTCCGCATTGAGGGGAAAATAAACGGGGCCACGTATTGTCAAGTCTTGGCTGAGAACCTTCTTTCCTAAGCCAGAACACTGAAGATGGGTGGTGGATGGGTCTTCCAGCAATACAATGACCCAAAACATATAGCTAACATAACAAAAGAGTGGTTCAAGAAGAAGCACATTAAGGTCATGGAGTGGCCTAGTCAGTCTCCAGACCTTAATCCTATAGAAAATTTATGGTGGGAGCTGAAACTTCAAGTTGCCAAAGGACAGCCAAGAAACCTTAAGGATTTAGAGAAGATCTGTAAAGAAGAGTGGACCAAAATCCCTCCTGAGATGTGTGAAAAGCTGGTCACCAACTACAAGAAACATCTTCCCTCTGCACTTGCCAACAATGGTTTCTCAACCAAGTACTAAGTCATGTTTTTCTTGGGGATTAAATTCCTTTTTTTACTCACTGAACTGCAACTCAATTTATAAGTTTTGCATCATGTGTTTTTTCTGGATTTTTGGTTGATAATCTGTCTCTATCTTTTAAAATACACCTATAATAAAAATTATCTAATTTCTTTGTAAGTGGGCAAACTTACAAAATCTGCAGGGGATCAAATAATTATTTTTCCCACTGTATGTGTATTTTTTGCTGTTCAACCGCTACATAGAAATGTATATGATATACTGTTTATTTATTGATGCCTAAAAAAGATCTAAGGCCCTGATGAAGCGGGATTACCCACAAAATGCGTTGGCCTGAATAACCGGATCTTGAGACCACAA
Organism: Pelophylax lessonae; assembly: GCF_965119305.1. Classification (NCBI taxonomy): domain Eukaryota; kingdom Metazoa; phylum Chordata; class Amphibia; order Anura; family Ranidae; genus Pelophylax; species Pelophylax lessonae. The sequence goes on from NC_138769.1 coordinate 481,221,758, forward strand.
AACATACTGTTACTGTTCTGGTTCGCTAACGTATGTGGATGTTTTTAATCTCTTCCATTAATGTTTGTGATATATTTTAATAAAATGTTATACTTTTATATATAAATAATTTGTTTTAGCTTATATTTTACCTGAAGAGGTACACACAAAGTCCCATACAACCCTTTATTTCAAATGCTTATTGGACTTTAATGGCTTATTCACACCAGTTTTGGTGTGGGAAACATATGTTTCCCACACCACACAGAAATGCTCAGCTGTCTGCAGACATGTGTGGGTGCTATAAATGCATAATGTCACCCTCAAGCATCTAGCAAACATTGGAAGCCACCAAACTGCATTACAATGTGGTTTGGTGCAGCGTAATTTTAAAGATTGCGCCTGTCATACTTTCTGCATCTCTCAGAGCATTGGGGTGCCCATTAAAATAAATGGGGTGCCGAAAATGCACTATGTAGGGATGCGCAATAAATGTGCACTCTCGGACACACCTAAATGGCACAAAAAGGACCAACTAAGGGCTGTGCTACTCCTCTGACTGTTGTTCTTCTGTATACTCACCTAAAGGGCCATAGTGTATAGACTGATTATCCCAAAGTTCTTAAAATTTGTGTAAAGCTCAAACTGTTTTTTTTGTTTTATTTTAGATTGTTAGAATATAGATGGATAAAAAAAATAAACCTCTATCAGGATTTTTTTTTTCTTGTGCTGCGTGTGTTCCACTGCAGAGATATCCCCTCACTTTCTGCCCAAGAAATGCAATACATTTGCTTCAACTGAATTGAATTCCCATCTTGGAGATTTGTCACAGGAACAGGTGTCCCAATTAAAAGATTTTCCTTCAAAATGTTTGGATGCCCCTAACATTCTATCTCGGGGGCAATTCTCACCAGCACAAATAGGGAGATTTCTCTTCCCAGCAGAGACACATAAACTACTAAAAACCAGACAAAGAGACTAACCCTTCCCTACTCTGTTCAAAACTAAAAAAATGCCTTTAAGTACACTTTAGCCACCAATTTTCAGTTTGATTTCTGGTACTGAGAAATTTACAGGAGAATACAATGAAAGTGGATATCAGGCATCAATGGTACCATTTTTGTTAAATACATTTATTACATTTTCCATGAATACATGGCTGGGCTAAAGGGGATTTTTATATTTACCTGAATTTTAACTGCAGCTAAACCCAGGTCTACCGTTTACATTGATGAGTCAAGAAGAGATTAAAGCTGAATTCCAGGATTTCAGCCACTTTATAGTGCAGGCATACTATGAGTTAGGTCCAAGGAGGTACATGGCATCTCCTGAACTTATCTTTATTATTTATATCTGACAGTTTATGGCTCTGACAAAGCATACAGGGACATTTGTGGCTGTGAGTAAAGAGAGAAGCACACAAAGCCTGCCCCTCTGAAGCCCATTCAGAGCAACCTTTGTATTTTGTGAATGAGCTCATATAATATAAAGGCTTCAAAGAATGGGCATGAGGAGGGGAGGGACAGGTATAGTAGCTGCACTGAATGATGCATAATTATTGCAAATAGTGTTGAGGCTAGTGGAGCAACGCTGAAGTTCCTGACCTGCATTGAAAATGAGGCTTGGATTGCACGCCGGCTCCATTTGATGGTGGTAAAACAGGCTTAGCGGATTGCTGGATAGACTTGGTGTCGGTCCAAAGGCACTCCACTCCACCTTTTTGGGATTTTTAATTGATTAAATAAATTTGGATGTTGCACAATGATGGCTATTTATCTGATTACATTATAGGGAAGCTTGTTCAAGTAAATATAGAATCCGGTGGAATATTGTTGTACATACCAGGGACCACAGGAAATATCAAAATAGGGGACTAAGAACCCACAAATAGACCAGGATCTAACTACATTGCAATCTGGTGAGTGTGAATTTTGGAAGGTGGTGGATATAGTCACGTTAAACCTGGGTAAATCACCATATAAGTGATTATAGGCAAGAAATCACTACTGCCACAGAGTTAATGGACTTATTATTTTTATTTTGATATATTATTAATTTTTGGTTTGGCACATATCACTAGTGGTGTTAAAATCTATTGTTTGGATATTTGTGTTACATGTTGATTTTAGCACTAATAATTTATGCATTGGCTAGCGCAGCTAGCTATAGATTAATTTGGTATACACTTTCACTTTTTAGTGAAGTCACTTTAGCTGCAGCAAACCACATATTAGTTGTATGTTCACAATTTGTTTTGCGCCGGTGACACATTAAACATAGCAGCTGCACTGATTCTAATGTCAAGGATGCTTAGACCTGAAGCATGAGCTTCTGGCTCCCCGAAACACAGCGATAGCTGTCTTCCAGGAGCGTAATAAAACCGTCAGATGTAAATAATAGAGATAAGACCAGGATATGTCATGCACCTCCTTTGACTTGACTCATAATATGCCATCACTTTCTACAAATGAGCTGAATTCCTGGAATGCAACACTTACCAGAACCAGAAAAAGGGTTTTCTTGACCTTCGTGCTCCCCATGACCAGAAACATTTTTTTATTCTCTACAATACCCTTCAAAAGAAAATCTTTCTAAACTAAAAGGAGATATTCCAGTTCTCATTTGAAAGATATATAATCCTTTCTTGCCTTATTTTTCCTATATCCTTTGTATACATACATAGTATTTAGGTATGCAAAGGCATTTATGTTTTTGGCATTACATTTGATTGCAAGTTTTTATTATACTACTGTGAATATATTCGCACTGCCATTTTAAAATCCCACAATTTGATTCCATTCCTCTGTTCTTTTCCCTATTTTGTTTTTCTGAACCCTAAACTTTTTATAAAGTAGTTTGGTAAAAAAAATATTTCTTGACCTAATGTGATGTTTCAACATACAGAGCCCCTTGAAGAAAACATAAAAGTATGAGACATGGACCAAAATTGTATCCATAAAGAAATACCATTGAACGTTAGATTAGCAGTTTAATAATGTGTCCCATGGTAATAGGCATGGCCAGTAAAGAATGCAGGCTCCCTGATGCACTAATGCCTTTAAAGTCTTCTGGTTTCAGCACACATCTGTAATGCCTTCTCTTCTGGACCAACATGAAGGTTATGATGGAGGCCCAGCAAGTCGTTTATTAGTCCCACATAATCATATTTTAATGGTACATCTTTTTGTGTCTGCATAAACAGTTCCTAATAACTGTTTCCCCCGGAATCCCCTGGAACAAATTTCCACAGTTTTAGTGGTTTAAACGGTTCTATTAATAAACAAAAAATAAATGCAGCATCTGTTTTCCATGAACATTATTTCCAGGATTACACATTCATAGATGAACAAGCATTTAAACTCCTCTTACTGCTCCTACTGTACTTCGGTGTCCTTTATCCTAAATCAAGATTCCAAGTAAAAGCAAAGGACAAAATGTCAAATGCTTGTGAATTGTCTGACACATTTTTATAGCGCAAGCCTTATCTGAGCGTTAGTTGCACGATGATTCAAAAAAATAGTGACCAGCATTCTACTTTACAAGGTACACATATTTTATGTCCCGTTTTCTGAGTTTACACAATCTACCTTCGATAGTTTAGGCAGTATTAACCACTTCTGGACTGGAAGGATTTGCCCCCCTAATGACCAGGCCATATTTTGCGATTCGGCACTGCATTATTTTAACTGACAATTGCGCCGTAGTGCAACGCTGCACCTAAATAAAATTGATGTCCTATTTTTCCCACAAATAGAGCTTTCTTTTGGTGGTATTTGATCACCTGTGCGATTTTTATTTTTTGCGCTATAAAAAAAAAAAGAAGTGTGACAATTCTAAAAAAAAAAAAAAAAAACAATACTTTCTGCTATAAAACATTCCCAAAAAAAATTTTAAAATCAAATTTTTTTAACATTTTAGGCCAATTTGTTTTTTGCTACATATTTTTTTGGAAGAAAAAGAAAAATAAGCGTATTTTGATTGGTTTGTGCAAAAGTTATTGCTTCTACAAACTAGGGGAAAGATTTATGTAATTTTTATTTATTTATTTATTTTTACTAGTAATGGTGGCGATCTGCGATTTTTTGAGGGACTGCGACATTGCGGTGGACAGATCGAACCCCTGACTGACATTTTTGACACTTTTGGGGGGACCAGTGACATTACTACAGTAATCAGTGCTAAAAATATGCACTGTAATAATGACACTGGCAGGGAATGGAGGGTGTTTACCCGGGGGCTCTATGGTGGATGTTCAACTGTGTAATGTGACGTATGAATTTGCTTGCCCTTGTTTTTACCATTTTGTGTAATTATTTTCAATCAAGTTATATCTTTTTTATCTATACCTATGTGCAATCTTTGAATCAAAAGTGCCTAAAAAGTCCCACCCAAAGGGGAACCATTTGGTTTTTTGACTATTTACCCGGGATGTGGCACTTAAGGGATCACTCCACATGAACTACTAATGTAAAAATGGGGCTAACACTGTGGGTGATCAAGGGGTTAAATGTGTACCTAGGGGTGTACGTCTAACTGTGGGGGGGGGGTGGCTTGTGAAATGATCACAGAAACCCATGTTCCTTTATAGAAGGATCACAGGAGCTCTGTGATCATTCCAGGGAGAAGAACGGTCAGTTGTGTTTACAAAAGCTGTCCGTTCTTCTCTCTCAGCGGGGAGCGATCGCGTGAGTCAGGCAGCATACAGTATGTTCCATGGACCCCTGCTGCACTTTAAAGACGCTGTGCTTTCTCTGTCTCCTTGTTCCTTCAGAGCTACTTCTACCTCCTCCACTAGCAACCACTACAGTGAGCAGTATCTAACTATCTACATTGACTTTCCATGCTATATCTCCCTATGCCAGTGATGGATAACCTTGGCACCCCAGATGTTTTAGAACTACATTTCCCATGATGCTCAACTACACTGCATGAGTGCATGAGCATCATGGGAAATTTAGTTCCAAAACATCTGGGGTGCCAAGGTTTGCCATCACTGCCCTATGCTGTTGCCCCCCCCCCCCCCATACCCACAGCCTGTTAAGTAACTTAGTGAACTCTTTTTGCTCCAATCATCTTGATTTTTTTTGATCCAGCCACCAAGCCCATTGTTTTTCAAAAGCACAAGCTCTCCAGCAAAATGTATCAGTTTAAATGGATGAGACAAACAATTTGACACTGGCAGGGGACAGTAACAAGATCATCTTTTATTTATTCATACAAAACCTTTATCCCAAAGGGAGAAAAAAACTGTTTGATGTTAGTGATTATAAAGTGTGAGCTGGAGTTTGGCTTCAATTAGGTAAATAACCACTTGCCAACCGCAATAGGTATATATATGTTGTGGTTACTGCTAAAGATATCAGCCATAACCCCGAGATTGTTTTTTGAAGCTGACAGCCAGTTTTTTCATAAAACTGGTCCAGGGGCTCATGAATGGAACGGTTTACAAAGCGGGAGGGGACAAAACCCCTGCCCCCCCCCACCCCACACGTCAATACCCCCGCCCCCCCTCACCACTCGCTGGTGTCTCTCAGGTTTACCCTTTCCTCCGGTTTGTCCCAGAAACGATCTGACAGGCTGCTCCCATAGGCAAAGAGTTCATCTTTTTTGATCAACTCTATGGCCTTGGAAGACCAGAGTGAGGTCATGACGTCACTTCTAGTCCAGGCTGGAAGTAAATCATTTTTTTTTTTTGATCTTTTGCTTTTAAAGGTAAAGAAGAGATTTGGGGTCTTTTTTGAACCCAGATATTTCCATAAAGAGGACCTGTCATCCTTATTTCTTTTACAAGGAATGTTTACATTCCATTTAATAGGAAAAAAAGTGATAAGAAAAAATGAATAAAATTAAAGGGGCAGTGTAAAAAAAAAAAGTAAAGTGCCCTCATCCCCCCATGTTCACATGCAAAAGTGAAAGCATCCTTAAGTTGTGCACGCATATATAAACAGTATTTGCACCACACATGTGAGGTATCGCTGACATTGAAGTGAGAGCAATCATTCTAGTGCTGGACCTGCTCTGTAAAGGTGTTTAAAGCATTGCCTATGGAGATTTTTAAGTACCGTAGTTTGTCGCCATTCCACGAGCGTGCACAATTTTAAAGCGTGACATATTAGATATCTATTTACTCGGCGTAACATCTTTCATATTATACAAAAAATTAATTTATTAAAGTGTATTTTTCCCCAAAATATGGCGTTGAAAAACCCTAACGCAAATACCGTGTGACATAAAATATTGCAACAATCGCCATTTTATTCCCTAGGGTCTCTGCTTAAAAAAATGTATAATATTTGAGGGTTATAAGTAATTTTCTAGCAAAAAAATACTGATTTAAACTTGTAAACAAGAAGTGCCAGAAAAAGCCTGGTCTGTAAGTGGTAACTAATTACTTAGTTCAGTGAGTTAGGGCTCTTTTACACGGTCCGCCTTCGTAGGCGGATCCGTGCTGCTCAGCGGGGATCGATCCGCGATCCCCGCTGAGCCGGCGGATGACAGCTCCGTCTCCGCTTGCAGTGCGGAGAGGGAGGTGTTACAGCCCCCGCTGCTCTCTATGGGGGATCGGATGAGAGCGGACCGCCTGTCCGCTCTCATCCAATCCCATCTGATCCGATCCCCAGGATGGATGGAAAATAGGGTTTCCATCCGCCGGATTTCACGGACAGGATCGGAGGCGGATGGCAGCGGGTGTCAGCGGACATGTCACCGCTGACATCCGTTGCTCCATAGGGCGGAATGGGGCATCCGATCAGATCCGCCTAAAAAACTGACAGGCGGATGTGATCGGACCGCCCGTGTGAAAGAGCCCTTAGTGTATCTGCTAATACTGCTGTGCCTCCTATGCTCATTTATCCAGAGTTGTGTCTCACTAATACAGGAGGTGTGTTACTGGCCAGATCACCGGGTGAAAACAGAGGGGGAAAGAAAAGAAAACGAATGAAGCCACCCCATCTAATGATTGGTAAGCTGGGATATATTTAATTTTAGGTTTACGGTTAAATACCGCTGTCATTTATTTTATTTTTTTGCTTGCTGCTTTACTTCTGTCAGATATGAAGTTAAATCCAATTTGCAGAAGAGGAATTTGGTGATGCTATTAACCACTTCTATACTGGGCCTATTCTGGCACTCCTCCTCTACATGTAAAAATCATAATTGTTTTGCTAGAAAATTACCTAGAACCCCTAAACATTATATATGTTTTTATAGACCCTAGGGAAAAAAATGAGGGTCATTGCAACTTTTTATGTCACACGGTATTTGCGCAGCAATTATTCAAATGTGGTTTATAAAAAAAAAAGTTTCATGAATCAAAAAAAAAAAAAAAACACGAAATTTAGCCTGCTTTTTTGTATAATGTGAAAGATGATGTTTTTACGCTGAGTAAATAGATTACTAACATGTCAGGCTCTAAAGTTACGCACACTCGTGGAATGGCGCCAAACTTCAGCACTTAAAAATCTCCATAGGCGACGCTTTAAAAATACAGTGATAATAATCAGCGCAAACCCTAAATAAAATAGTAGAATTGATAAAATAATGTGCACAAGGCTACAAACAATTAGTGCCAAACACAAAACACCTGTGACAAATTGATAAATAATATTGCTGCGCCAAGTGAATAAATCAATCAATGTAAATAATATCAAAAATAAATATCAATCTTATCAAAACCAATGAATAAACTGTGACATCAAGTGATAATAATAATATAAGTCCCAATTCGCAGTGAATATAAAAGTGACTTGATAATAAACGAAAAGATCTTCATCTGTGAACGTGATCAAATGTGAACGCTTTAAAAATGTTTGCAGGTTACCTGTTGTGAGGGATTAGCTCGGTGGTAGGCGTAGATGACCCCTTGGGGGGTGTGTTTTCCCAGAGAGAGGGCCGACAAGTGCTTGCAAACAACAGTTTGGTTTATTAATGGTGTTTTCTTCACCAGACTGCATGCAGCAAAAACATCCAAAATAAAATAAAACAGAAAATAAATCCTTGCCTCTGTGGGCGGCTACCTTCTCACTCTGGAACCTACCTAAGAGTCTGTCTCCAACCTACTGTTGGGCAGACTTTCTTGTCCTACAGCGGACACTCAATAGTCCATTTATAATCTCTTCACACAAGCATAGTCTTTCCATAGTCATCCCAGCCATGGAAATGTATCTTCTGCAACTTCTATAATACTTCAATAAGCATGCCAGCCCGACCACAGAAGCAATTGCGATACATGCACCCAGCCCTCTGGATATCTGATGTCTTTTACCTTTGAGACGTCTTCACACTTGGTTACCCTCCTTAGCACACATCACTTCAGGGGGTCTTCTCCCATGCCCACACAGCTTGTCGGGAGGCACTCATCTGACTGTCCTCCTTCTCCCAGCCCACATGGCTTCAGGAGACAGCTTCCGGAGGCAGCAATCAATAGGACTTCCTTTGGACAAATTATAGAGGCCTTCATTTCCTCATTCCGAACAGCTGAAGGCCTTTCAACTTCTTTACACCTTCCTGCTGCCTTTGGCAGCCGACACCCTATAAAAATTAGTGAACTTTCCAAACCAGGTGGGAATGGGTCTCCTCTCTGTGACTACATCCCAAGATTTACCTGACTTCCTGTCACATACCCCCCCCCCTCTTGTTTCAACCCTAGGGTTGGGACACAGATTTCCAGACACGCATGTGTCAGGCACTTCTCTTGACTCTCACTGATAAGCCTTCTATTATCCTCACGCTGACGGATGAAACTGTTTCTGTCATTTTCATTGACAGATTTCTCATAAATGTCACACAGTTTGTCTCTCATCTCATATACACATTCTTCCACTGCATTTTTGGCATCATTTCGCTTCTTCTCAAGTTTCTCTTGCATGCAAGTTTGTCCTATCCGCGATGGAGGACCGTGATCCATAGGCAACTCAATTGGGCTAGTCTTAATGTCTTCAACATTCTTGAGCCGCCTCTCTCTGCAATCCATAAATGATTTCCACAAAACTTTGAGAACCTCTGCTTCACTAAGCTTTGTTCCAAGTAGGGACTCTTGACGTCCCTCTGTGACTTGAGTTGCCTCTCCATACAGCTGTCCACAATCATTGACTCTTTGTTTCTTGAGCTTAGCTTGCTCTAAGATGCTGTGCAGAGGGCCTTCCATTTGCCACAACAGGCTGTCACACATTTCTTCAAAGTGACCCCTGTTCATTTTTCCAGCGACATCATTAACTTTCCTTCCACCAACATATGGGTCAAAGGCAACAACACAGTTGAACCCAGCGATCTGGGTGGTATCCATTATAGACCTCCTCTCTGCATCAGTGAAGAAGCATGGAACTGCAACACATTCTTTTACAGGTTTCTTCAATGCACTTTCTGCTGAACTATTTGACCGCTCAAGGTCACCTAGTTCCTTTTCTCTATCTGAATTCCACATGGAATGCATCTCAAGATCACGATCAAACTTCTGCCACCTGTCTTTCACCAGTTCCATTTTGGAAATAATCCCTGAAAGGCACTTGAAATTCATTTGCTTCACGTTTTCATCAACAGCCTTAGTTTTCTCCACTAGGTGGCATTTGCTTTTTTTTTCCAGATTTATATCACTTGCTTTAGTTTTCTCCGCTTTAGTTTTCTCCACTAGGTTTTCAGCCTGAACTGAGAAATCATCACATTTCTTACACAGCTCCTTTGTTTGCTGAAGTTCTAATGATACATTTTCCAATGCTTGAAGTTTTTGAAGGAACGGTTTACTCCAAAGGGGTGATTCAAGCCACATGTCATCACATTTCTGAGGCTCACTCAGGACAGACCCCAAAACATTGATCCTTTTAAAAACTGCATCAGGCACACTATCCCCTCTTTGGGACAGATCCTCTGTTGCCTGTAATTCCTCTTCCAGTTCCTGCAACGGAATCTTCATCTCTTCTACTTGCTGTTCTAAGGCTCGCCTAGACCTTACTGGTCTCGCTCTAATGTTCACACGTGTGGTTTGAACGCCGTTTACATATGCGGGCACGCGGGGACAGGGGCGCTTTCAATTTTGTTTTCATTATTGTTTATTTTACTAATATTTTATTTTACACCACTTTCCCCTTTAAACATTTTTTTATATCACTTTTAATTCTATTACAAGGAATGTAAATATCCCTTTTAATAGGAATAGGTCCTCTTTATGGAGAGACGTGGGGTCTATAAGTCCCTACATCTCTCCTCCAGGCTGGAAAGCCTAAGATCAAAAAAAAAAAATGATCTCAGGCTGTTTACAACTGCCGGGGCCAGACGTGACGTCATAACATCGCACCCAGGCCTCCACGAGTCATAGAGATGACCGGGGACCATCTGGTGCTCGGTCAGCTCTATGGTAAACTTCTGCCACCAGCGGAAGCACCGTAGGTTAGTGGGAGGACCTGTAAAAACTATCAAGCGGCTGAACAGGTTTTTACATGACAGGGAATCACAGTCTGAAAAATAAGATATCTGATTTGATGCCTGCAGCTGCAAGCATCATTCAGATGTAACCACTTAAATTCCAAGACATCATATGATGTCCACCTAGGGAGAAGTGGTTAAAGAAAAAAAAAAAAAAACAGCCATCAAGGACTAAGCAGGCCATATATTGCACCAACCCACCTGAGCATTACTTGTGGCAGTCATGTAGCTTCATGATTAAATCCCAATGGATAAAAAACTCTTCACCTACTCTTCATAAAAATATCAGCCCTGTCCATGACACCAATAAGTGTTTCACAACTCACTATTACATGCAATGCCTTATACTTCTGTATTACACCAGTGCAACCTCAATCCTCAGTATCCATACCACCAGTGAGTGCCTCAGAACTCTCTGTTACATTCAGTGCCTCGTAAGGTGAAATAAAACAAAAATGAACATTTTATACAATATTATCAAAATGTAAGAAAATTACTTAAGGCCCCACTCTGGGCAAAAACTAAAATGTTGGGGAAACAATGATGCCAGAGCAGGGGTTTTAAAAAATAAAGTGTAGGTTACTTACTCAGTATTAAGCTTTTAGAACACAATACAATACTGTGTAAGGGGGAAGCTCCGTGTGTTTGTCTCCTCCCTGGTTTTGACAGCTCCCACTCCCACTCACGGCTCTGGTTTGCTGCAGTTCAGCCCCCCTCTTTCCCCCGCAGCCCACTCACAAAAAGCAGCATGCTTCACGCATGCAAAGTTGGAAACTTCACAGGGCTCCACTGATGGTTTCCCTTAGTCAAGATGGAGGCCCCAGCTCGGGTGAGGACACCGCTGGATGCCTGGACAGGTGAGTGCCCTATTATTAAAAGTCAGTGACTACAGTATTTGTAGCTGCTGACTTTCAATTTTTTATTTAGGGGAGCCTGGAGCTCCTCTTTAACTATTGAACAAGCTGAAGTTAGAAGCTGATTGGCTACCATGCACAACTGCACCAGATTTTGCACTCTCCAGTTTTAGTAAATCATCCTCATTATGTCCAACGTCTACATTGATAAACAGTGAAATATCAACATTTTTGTCGGAATAACGCCTATGTGCTATGTTTAGAATGGTGCAACCTATAGAATATTCTTTGAAAGTGGGGGTAAGTTGAAGCATTTTTTTAATAGCAACCAATTTCAGATTACAGTTGTCATTTCTAGTGCCAGTTTAAAAATGAATCTAACAGCTTGCTATCAGTAGCACTGTCTGTCTATTGAATCCAATAATTGTCAGTTCACTACAAGGGTTTAATGTGTTTTTTTTTTTTTTTTTCGTTCTGCATATTTTGTAAGCTGCCCACTAGATGGTAGCATACATATCTTATTTCACTGTATAACTTCAAGTCACATATATATCCCATGTGCTTTCCAATTTTTGCTGGTGAGCCTGGGGTAGATTTACTAAAACTAGTGCACTCAGAATCTGGTACAGCTATGCATAGTAGCCAATCAGCTTCTAACTTCAGCTTGTTCAATTAAGCAGTGGTAATAAAACCTGGAAGCTGATTGGTTGCTTTGCAGAGTTGCACCAGATTTTGCACTCTCCAACTTTAGTAAATAACCCCCTTTATGTCTACATTTTATCATCTTTTAACCATTTATTTGATTTAGGGTTATAATGTTAATGGTAGCATATTAGTAAAATCGAATAACTTATAAAACGTGTGTCTTCTGTGAGAAATAGGTCTCCGCTTTTCTCCTCTCTTTCTCTTTATTTTTCTTCTCTCTAATTCTGTTTCTCTACTTTAGCTCACCCTCGGGCTATACTTTCTTTTGCACTCTTTCTATTGTAATATGATGTTATAAGACTTGCCAATTCCCTACACATACCAGGGCTTTTTTGGGCTGTTAATGGCTGAATTTGTTCTTGTTATGGTTGGCCTACTGTAGGAATCTGTTGGCAGTTCTGATGTTTGCCTGTACGCACAGCAATGATACTCTAATTGTATTGCATTGTTTCGTAGTTAATGTTCTATCTTGCATTTTCTAATTGATGTTCTAATTGACATATAATTGACATATACCTTTTTTGTGCTCAGTGCAGTATTGCGAAATGTTGTTGATATGGATATTGGCTTTATGGATGTATGTTCTCCTTAAAGTTTATATTAATAATAAAAAAAATCCTTTGAAAGTAAAAAAAAAAACTTGTTTGGTTTAATGTGTTCTTTGTCAGAAACCATATATTATTATTATTTTGATGTTGCACTGCATTTATGCAATCTTTGGAGATCACAAACTGCTAGGAAGGAAGGCATCATGGGTCTACATATTTTCCCTATAAATATATATTTAACTGGGCATAGTCATTTCTGACAATGCTACTTCCATAACTGGCTTCTTCATGGCACATGGTGTGATGTACATAGGTTAAGTAAACTCGTCTTTATGAATCCTGTATCCATTTTTGTTTTTTAAATGATAGTGCTCTGCATTGGTAATGACTTGCTAAATGTATTGCTGTTCTGTGTTTTGTGCAGGTATAAACCTATATGGTATTTCTTATAGTCAAATTGTGATTAGATAATGTTTAGTTTTTCACTGTGTTATACATCTAGTCTATTACAATATGGAGTCTCTATTTCAACCAGGATTCACACAACTTTCACCCAGTAATAACATATTTTTTAACTGCACAGTTAGAAAAAATTGTAAACTTTGGGCAAATAGTATGTGAATTTTGGGTGATAACATTTATAAATAGACTCCTACGTGGATCTGTGCTTTTTGTTCCACTTATTTAGTAATTTTGTGGTATTGCGGCTAAGTGACAGCACTATATCGGGCACCTTATCCCTGAAGTAGTGTATACAGAGCACCAGGTATTTGAAGGGATTATACAGTTCCACAAAGTAGAGAAAAAATACTTCAAAGTATAAAACTTACATAGTTTATTTATTACATGATTAAAATAGAACAATTAAAATTGTGTTTACATATGCAAGTTATACAGTCAAATAAATGTGTTGAATAGATGGTCGTGATGTAGTGTCTGGCCCCAACATGTTTTGCCAGAATTGGCTTCTTCAGGGTAATTAAAGATCACTACTAGTCAACAGACTACAACAAAGCAGAAACATATATACAGAATAATCAGAATAATCAGTTATTAATGTCATACAGTATAAGATTACTGGGCCATACAATTTGGCTAGATTGAGAGACACCTCCTTTATTATAATTATATAGAAGCAATTAAAGTCTAAAAACACAGCAAAGTAAGATTCGATAATCGTAATGTAAATAAGGTATCCTTTTGTAGGTTTTTATTCCATGAAGATTAACCTCTAGCATTGGAATAGTTTGATCCTACAGTGATTTTGTTAGATAATAAGCTGTATTTCCTACCCGATATGGCACACTAACAATTTAAAAACAGGATAGGAGTTGGCGCATCACACATACCTATGAAGCATCAAGGGGCAGTGTTGCTCATCTTACTTTAAAAAAGTAATTAGTTACAGTTACAAATTACTTCTCCCAAAAAGTAATTGAGTTACTGACTCAGTTACCACATAGAAAAAGTAATTAGTTACTCAGAAAAGTAACTGCTACTTTTTTTACTATTCTATAATGCAATTACGTTCTATGAGATCTTTAATAGTGGTGGCGGTGTGGCACACTGTGGGGGTCTGTGTCCTCCTGACTGTGAGTAACTGTATTTTGTTTTGTTTTTTGGTATCTGCTGCCTGAAATGGTGGTAGCAGTGTAGTGGTGGTGTGGCACACTGGTGGTGGTGGCGGTGTGGCACCCTGGTGGTGGTGGCGGTGTGGCACACTGGTACTGGGACACTAGAGCAGGGTCCCCATAGATGCCACTTTAGAGCAGGCCAGGGTCATCATCAATCCCCCTTTAGAGCAGGGTCCCCATAGATCCCACTTTAGAGCATGCCAGGGTCATCATCAATCCCCCTTTAGAGCAGGGTCCCCATAGATCCCACTTTAGAGCAGGCCAGGGTCATCATCAATCCCCCTTTAGAGCAGGGCCCCCATAGATACCCCTTTAGAACAGGCCAGGGTCCCCATAGATCCCCCTTAGAGCAGGGTCCCCAAAGATCCCCTTTAGAGCAGGCCATGCTCCCCATAGATCCCCCTTTAGGGAGGGGTCCCCATAGATCCCCCTTTAGAGCAGGGTCCCCATGGATCTATGGGGACCCTGCTCTAAAGGGGGATTTATGAGGACTCTTTTCTAAGGGTGGATCTATGGGGACCCTTCTCTAAAGGGGGATCTATGGGGACCCTGCTCTAAAGGGGAATTTATGAGGACCCTGCTCTCAAGGGGGATCTATGAGAAACCCTTTCTAAGGGGGATCTATGGGAACCCTTCTCTAAAGGGGGATCTATGGGGACCCTACTCTAAAGGGGGATTTATGGGGACTCTGCTCTAAAGGGGGGTTTATGGGGACCCTGCTCTAAAGGGGGATTTATGAGGACCCTGCTCTAAAGGGGGATCTATAAGGACCCTGCTCCAAAGGGGGATCTATAGGGCCCCAGGGCCTGTTTTAAAGGGGATCTAGGGGGACCCAGTTCTAAAGGGGATCTATAAGGGACAGATCCCTCTTTAGAACAGGGTCACCATAGATCTATCTTTAGAGCAGACCAGCATCCCCAAAGCTCCCCCATAGATTCCCCTTTAGAGCAGGCCAGGCAGGGTTCCCCATATATCCCACTTTATCATGGTATGGGGGGGAGGGCACTGAGTCTGACTGCAGTGCAGAACATACATGGCATGGTAGGGAGGGCAGGGCACTGTCTCTGACTGCACCACATACATGATGTATGTGCTGCAGTCAGAGACAGTCCCCATGCCATGTATGTGCTGGTGTTGCAGCCAGAGACAGTGCCCCCCCCCCTCGCATGTCAAAGCCACCCCCCAAGCACACACCTGTTTTAAGCACTTGTTGCACGTCCTCCTCCTGTCTGGACTGCTGAACTGTCTGGAAAGCAGCTGCCTCCTCTCCTCTGAATAGCTGAGCCAGCTGTCTGCCTGTCACACTCACACAGGCAGCTTCATACTTGCAGTCTCTGTCTCTCACAGGATGAGTGGAGAGCAGAGCTGAGTGCCGGCCGTGGATGGAGGGAGGATAATAGATCTTTTCCCCAGAGAAGGCATTCAAGGCAAAGTGCAGGCAGGTGGGCGGGACTTGAGCTGGACGGCGCCCTCAGTCGGCCCAGAAGAACGCAGGGCGGGGCAGAAGGACATGCTGCCGAAATAGAAAAAATAGTCCCAGACACCGGTGTCCGTGTACGGACACATTGCTGATCGATCCCTGACCTTGTCCGAGTCTCCTCCTCTTCTCTTTCCTGTACCGCAGACAGCGGTCATAGAGGAGAGGGGGAATTACAATTACATCTACTGCCATCTAGTGGCGGTAGATGTAATTGCAGTAACGCAGCCGAAAGTATCGGCAACGGCGTTACAGGGATAGAATGAGTAATCAAATAGATTACTCGTTACGCTCAAAAGTAACTGCGTTAAGTAACGCCGTTTACTTAAACGCAGTTACTTACATCACTGTCAAGGGGTATGCAGTTCATGTATAGTCATTAGTCTGGTGTAGTTGAGGGCTGAAATAGATGACACTCAGGGCCAGCTCAGCTGAAGAGAGAAGTCAGCTCTGAAAGTGGAAATAGAAACAAAAAGCAGAGCTTCTTTAAGTGTTATCAGTTTAATTAAAAGGGTAAGGCAGGTACAGGAAAACTGCTCACGTTTAAAACAGTATAAAATAGCTCATCTGTAAGGTGGTCTGAAGGAACACAGGGGTCCATGGCTGGATGTTGTGGCTCCAAGAGGTGGTGCAGGGGATGGTGAAGGAGGGAGATCCCTGGAGGGCCAGGAGACCAGATAGTAGGATGGCCGGCGGCTTCAGGAAGGTGTTCTGTTCCTCAGGGAGACGCCTGGTGAGCCAAGGGACCATTTGGTAGGATGGCCGGTGGCTTCAGACGGGCGCCCTGCTCCTCAGTACATCTGGCGCCAACAGACAGGGGAGCCCAGCGTGGGAGATCCAGCAGCCAATTGCACAAAGCATTTCTGAGCATGTGCAGTAGCCTCACTTTCTCAAGTGCAGTAGCCACTGCACTTGAGAAAGGAGCGCGCACGCCCTGTGAGGCTACTGCACACACTCGGAAACGCGTTGTGCGATTGGCTCCTGGATCTCTCACGCTGGGCTCCCCTGTCTGTCGGTGCCGGATGTACTGAGGAGCAGGACGCCCATCTGAAGCCACCGGCCATCCTATCAAACGGTCCCTCGGCTCCCCAGGCGTCTCCCTGAGGAACAGGACACCTTCCTGAAGCCGCCGGCCATCCTACTATCAGGTCTCTTGGCCCTCTAAGCATCTCTTCCTTCACCATCCCCTGCACCACCTCTTGGAGCCACAACATCCAGCCGTGGACCCCTGTGTTCCTTCAGACCACCCAACAGATGAACTCTTTTATACTGTTTTAAATGTGAGCAGTTTTTCTGTACCTGCCTTACCCTTTTAATTAAACTGATAACACTTAGAGGCACTCTGCTTTTTGTTTTTATAACAATTTAAAAGTTGCCCTCCATTCTCCAGCAGATTAAAAGCCGGAGAAGCCTGCTTTATGTGTCTCCCACTTGGCCGGCGTCTGGTGTCACCCGCCGGGTGCATGTGTGGAAGTGCTACCGTGCATGCGCTGGAGTCTGGATCAATGATAGGTAGGAAAATTTATGGCCCAGTAATCTTACTTTATATTAATACCTGACTATGTGTAACTACATTATACGACTTTGTTGTTTTTTTCCTCCCCTTCTCCAGTTTTTCCCATCTTAGATGTTGGTTGTTGCTGTAAACCTAGGCACCCTCGGTTTAAATCTAAGTGAACTTTACATAATGTGCATGAAATCTATTAGGTTAATTTAGCCATCTGTTGGACATACAACTTTTGTCTGTTAAATACCTATGTCGGGATTATTTGGGGTGATTAAAATAATAATAGGTAAAAAAAATGGATTTAAAAAGCCATGTATATTTCATCTTTTGCATATAAGATTCTGAATGGTGCAGCGTCCATCTTGTTTTAAGGTGAAAGAAAGTTCATATGTACTTGTTAAACAAAATTTCTCTTACAATAGGGTCTTATACTTTCAGCAGATGTCTCTGTTTTCTTTGGGCATAAATAAGTGGAAAACTGACGTTCTTTTAGATAAGACTCAGTCAAGCTGTTGCTATGTTAAGGGGGTGATATCTCCTTAATTGTCTGTATTCTAAAGATGAACAATAGAGACATTTAAAATGAACTATATATAAGTTTTTAAAGATACATCATTATGTGTGTGAAGATATTAGCCATAATTATGTCATTATATTATGTAAGGCATATACATATATATTTAGGAATGTTATATTATATTTTGGGTTTATATTCTTACAGTAGTAATCTTACTTAGAATTCTTTTTCTAATAAGTGTAAGAACATGTGTATCTCGTCACTAATTACCTCATTTCAGAGAAGTTTGTGTTTAAGTGTTTGAGGTATCATAGATCTTCCAATCCCAGACAAAATGTCTGACAGCCTATGGCATGGTCAAATAATTAATGGACTTTCACTAGCCAACAGGTCAAAGATCATCAGCTAAGGATATATTCTAATTATTATAACTACAAAATTTAATGAACAGTGCAATACTGCCTCCTGTGGAGATAATACCAGGTGCAGTCTTGGGATAGTTGAGATATTTCCAATGTAGGAATATTATATTGTATTAAAAATATAATTATTGAATTGGCATTACTTGCCAAGGTGAATGATGGAGATACAGATGGACATTTATGTATGTACTGGGAGTATGGACAAAGTTTTATGTTGTGCTTTTATGATTACTCTTACATATAGAGAAATCATCCTTTAATTTTATTATCATACATTGGGTTAATTATCAGGAGAGGTGTGGCTCTGACCTCACCAGTTAAGGTATAGAATATCCCAACCAATGGGGATAATGTTTCATCCCTCTGGGTTTAACTTATGGTAAATTTTATAGCCCTTTGTTCATACCATATAAAAGAACAACCCAGATATGAGAGAGGACACACACAACACATTACACTGCCCATCACACCTTACACTTACATCACACACACACTACTACATCCATCTATAGACTCATCCAAACATACTCCATCTTGCTCCATCATTCATCTGAAACTTTGAGGGACGCCAAACGAAACTCCTCCCTCACTGGCATCCATCTTAAGACTCTGGTAACGACCATTTGAAGCTAGCCGCCATCTTTAGTGTGGTAAATATGCCTTGCTATGTTATTTGATTTTATTCAACAATTGTTTATTCCTTCCTTATATGTTTTATATTGCATATTTAAGGGTAATAAGATTACAATCCCAGCCGTATAAACCATGGTAGATTTTTCTCTAAAAAGCTGATTTTTGTTTTTATACATTGTTATTAATATCAGATTTAGTGCATTATTTGCAATTTTAAGTCTTCCGTTTTGGATGGCTTATTCTCACTCCATCTGCAGTGGAATGACTTTCGGCCGTATGATTCTCAGACAATTGTGGTCTGTTTATATAGAACACATACCTATGGTTCATGCTATACCTGGAGAAATGGTAATCTTGCTTTCGTTTTGCTTTCACTTTGTTTCACTTTCACTTTCATTATTGAGCTAAATATCACATTGCATTGATTGTTTGAAGTTAGTATTTTATGTAAGAGTTATTTCTTTGTGTCATTTCCCTTTTTGATCATATATTGTGAACACATGTCTTGAGAATAAATATTTTATATATATTCCATACTGTAGACTGTACTCACTAAGATTGGTAAATGCTTTTAAAAAGAAATTAATCAATTAAAAAGAATTCACTACATATTGGTTTGTGGCAATAGGTGAAGATTCTCCTTTCTTATAGATCTTTGCTTATTAACCATAAATAGACACTGTTATATTCAGAGCAGTATAAATTTCTGACATAATGAAGTCATTATTATTAAATATTCTTACACCTAGACTTATGCCCCGTACACACGTCCTGATAATCGCACAACAAAACTCGCTTTCGACCTGATCTCACGATAATCTGATCGTTAGTACACAGCTTTCGACAGCCGATCACGACAGTTGGTCCAACAAAATCCGAATGGACAAACAGGATAACTTTTGTCATACAAAATCTTCTCGAACGATAATCGTTTCGTCAGTACAGTATTCGTACGCTAAAAGTCGATCAACAAATACCACGCTTGATCGGAAACAGTAAAATAATCCCGAAGGAGATAAGAGAAAGTAAACAATACCCAGCGAACATTCGAACAGAAAATTGTGTGTATGCTATCCCAATGTATCTCAACGTTTGATCGTTACTTATAATAAAATCAATAAATGTAAAGCCTGGCTGCTATTATTCATGCTTTGCACTATAATTAGTCACTGTGCAGGTTAATTTTTGTGGTAATATATATTGCTTGTGAAACATGGGTCGAATGTCTTTCGTAAACACCGACCGAATGCAAAATCGTTTGAACATGTAATGTGTATTTTTACTTTATTTCCTAAACTTGTTTTGAAACTAACCCAAAAAAGTGGCAACCTAGACGAACGTTCCGTTGCATGGAACGTGTGTTCGTACAATAATCTTGTACACCTACTATGATATATGGCCCGCCCCTTTTCCCTCCTGGTGTGGGCAGAATTAAGATGGTGGAGATGGATGAGGACACACATGTATCATGCGGCACAGACAGGGAGGAAAGGCAGTCTTCCAGGCCTAGGAGCAAGAAAAAGGCATCAAACATGTCCTTTGATGAGATGGTGGACATCCTGATCTGCAAAGATTATGATGGAAGAATGGGATCCTACTCGAGGCCTAATGCCAGGAAAGATAAAATACTGGAGAAAGTGGTCCATGTTCTGCACAAGAATTTTGGGGTGAGGAGGACAAAGGACCAACTCCGCAAACGTTGGTCGGATCTCAAATTGAGAGAGGAGGATCAGTTTTCTAAGATAAAGAAACGTCTAAAGAAAAGTGAGTATATCTTAATGTGTGTTTATATCCATATTTTTCTGCACCATGTGCTGTGTTGTATTTGATGCGTAGATCGTTCGTTCGTAACGAATAATTGTACGAGTATAGTGTGTGTAAAGTGTAATCTGTGTCTAATGCAGAGGCGGACTGGGCCGGGAGGCAGGGAGGCGATTGCCCTCCAGGCCGCTCTGATGCTTCCTAAAAAGGCCACTCGCTCCGCACCGATTCCACCCCTGCAGACAGGCATGACACCCGCCGGCCGCCGCTACATTGTGTTATACTTGCGGAGCATCACTGCTCTGCTGCAACTCTGCAAGTATACTATAATGTAGCGGTGGCTGGCGGGTGTCATGCCTGTCTGCAGGGGTGGAATCGGTGCGGAGCGAGTGGCCTTTTTGACTGGTGAGTCCAGTCACTTCCCTGTCAGGCGGAGTGATCTCCACCCGACAGATGCTTTCTAGTCCCGGCCGAGTGTGATGTCATCCAGAGGCCAGGAGGCGGGAAGAAAGGACGGAGGAGATTGCTTCTGCAAGGAACTGCGAGGAGCCAGCCCAGTGAAGCCCTGTGGAATAGTGAGTTTTTAGAGGCTGCTCAGGCTGATAATACACCTTACATAAGGCAATGTTATGTCAGTGTTGTAGATGTGTGAAATGGCTCAAGTGATTAACTCATTGAGGCGAGGAGTTAATTTACAATGCTGTTTGTAAAATGCAGCATGGAGGGGGTTAATGTACTGCCAATGGCCACTAATGCATTAGTGACCAGTGACAGTTAATTAACCCCTTTGTGCTGCATTAGTGACAGTGGCACCAGTGTCAGTGTTAATTAACCCCTGTATTGTGCAGCATGAAATGGTTAATAAACACTGACACTGGTACAACTAATGCAGCACAAAGGGGTTAATGACTGCCACTAGTCACTACTGCATCAGTGTCCAGTGGTGTATTTTATTTTTGTGCTACCCTAGGCAAGATTTAAATCGGGCACCCCCATCTAAATGTATCCCACCCCAGCCACAGTATACTGTTCTTGTCTCAGGGTCTGATGAGGAAGCCACAGCTGTTCACAATGAATGGCTGCGGCTTCCTTATCAGACCCTGGGACATGAGGGCAGAGGATGGGGGTCAGTGGGACATAGGACGGGGTCAGCAGGGCAGAGAATGTGGCGGCAATGGTAAGCACTGATCAGGAGCAATAAATAAGCTGGATTGATATGCAGCACTAGTAGGTGGCAATGATGGACACTGATAGGTGGCACTGATCAAGCTGCACTGATGAGGCTGAGCTTATATGCACTGGTGAGGCTGCATTGATGGGCAATGATCAGGCTGCACTGATGAGGCTGCACTGATGGACACTGGTGGTGCTGCGTTGATGGGGACTGATGAGGCTGCATGGATGGAAACTGATGAGGCTGCACTGGTGGACACTGATGAGGTTGAAAAAGTGAAAAAATGTGGCTCTCAACAGCTTGATAAAACACAAAATAAATTATTCCAATGTGCAAATGTTCGTGCAAAAAAACAGTTTCTAGTGTCCAAAAAAAAAAAAGGGTTAAGCAAACAGCCAATGATGGAAACACAGACTTGATAGGAGTGAATCTCAAAAAAGCCTCCACCTCCACACGATCACCCAGTGAAATGTATAGGTACCGCTTACCAGAACCACTGGACCCCTTAGTTATAGGGGGTCAAACACGCTTATTGATCCACATCAGATCCGACCTTGCACATCCCCCTCTCACACAGGCGACAGTGTGTAGCCAAATCGATGGAGCATTAAAGAACCAAGTCATAGATGGAGAGAAATGACAAACAGGCTCTCATGGTGCAGTATTACTCATCAAAGGATCATTTTCAGTTTGCTGGGGATAGGAGACCCAGCTCCACGCCTGCGTTCCTTAGACCCGGAAGTTTACGGTCTCACGTTCCCAATCTAAGGGTCTAAGGAACGCAGGCGTGGAGCGGCGGCTCCTATCTCGCCTGTGTGAGAGGGGGATGTGCAAGGTCGGATCTGATATGGATCAATAAGCATGTTTGACCCCCTATAACTAAGGGGTCCAGTGTTTGGTAAGCGGTACCTATACATTTCACTGGGTGATCGTGTGGAGGTGGAGGCTTTTTTGAGATTCACTCCTATCAAGTCTGTGTTTCCATCATTGGCTGTTTGCTTAACCCTTTTTTTTTTTTTGGACACTAGAAACAGTTTTTTTGCACGAACATTTGCACATTGGAATAATTTACTTTGTGTTTTATCAAACTGTTGAGCGCCACATTTTTTCACTTTTTCATTTGTCACGTTATTCACGTTGATTTTGCAGCTCGCAGAGTGGAAGCAATTTCACCCTAAACACATTTATAGATATGAGTAGTGTTTATTTATTTATACATCACATTCATTTTGCGCAGTTTTTGTTGGGTTCACCAATAATCTTCTTTCACTGATGAGGCTGAGCTGATGGACACTGATCAGGTTGCATTGATGGGCACTGGTGAGGCTGCATTGATGGGTACTGATCAGGCTGCATTGATGGCAACTGATAAGGCTGCACTGGTGAGGCTGCATTTATGGGCACTAGAGAGGCTGCATTGATGGACACTGGTGAGGCTGAATTGATGGGCACTGGTCAGGTTGCATTGATGGGCACTGGTCAGGTTGCATTGATGGGCACTGATCAGGCTGCATTGATGGGCACTGGTCAGGTTGCATTGATGGGCACTGGTCAGGTTGCATTGATGGGCAATGATCAGGATGCCTTGATGGGCACAGGTGAGGCTGCATTAATGGGCACTGATGAGGCTGGACTGATGGGCACTGGTGAGGCTGCATTAATGGGCACTGATGAGGCTGGACTGATGGGCACTGGTGAGGCTGCATTAATGGGCACTGATGAGGCTGGACTGATGGGCACTGGTGAGGCTGCATTGATGCATTATTTTTGTTAAACCTCCTTTGTTGCTATTAACATTAAATTATGTGACCACATTGTATCATATTTGTCTTGCTTTATAACATCAATATCCGTTATAAACCAGGTGGGCATAGATGGTGAGCTCGGTGGTTCAATGGGCCACTTGACTGGACTTGCCCCCCAGGCCCAAGGCTGCCAGTCCTCCCCTGGTCTAATGTGTGGGCCTATTTTTACAGTACACAGGGTAGTTGCACAGAAGGTAGGAGCTAGGAGAGCCAATGCAGGAATGCACTTTAATGCATCCACTTAGCATAGAGATACTTTACATACCCTGTGTGCTTTGATGTTTGTTCTTCATCTTTGAACAGGAGAGAAAAGAAAAAAAGCTGAGAAAGAACAGACTGACACAACTGGTGACACCCAGCAGAGTAGCCAAACAGAGAATCCTGAAGACCAGGAGGTGGTTTTGGATATGTTAGGAAATGTTACAAGCACCGGTAAGCTGATAATACCACCAATGTTCATTGATTTATGCATGCCACAGATACCATCCCCAGCATCCTTTTAATTTTATTTATTATGTTTTTGAAGGAGAAATGGCGATCTATGCCGAAGAGCATTTGTCAGGTTCCAGTGCACGGCTGTTCATCAACGAGCTTATAGCCTGCAAGGCAGAGATTGGTGAAATCGCTGAACAATGCCAAGTTGTGCTGACCAAAATGAATACTGTGATAGACATGTTGGGCAAAGTTTAAATGTGTTTGAGTGGTGGAAAGTGTACAGACAAGCACCTGTTGTGCTTACCACAAAAAAAATTAAAAATTATAGTTTTTCAAATAAAACCCCTTTAAAACATACAAAAAAAATATAGAAAAAACAAAAAAACTAAAAAAATTAAAGTAACACTGCTGGTTACAATGTTCTCTCTTTCATAAATAAAAGTTTTAAAATTTGCATTTATGTGTGTGTTTTAATTTTTTTAAAAGAGGTATAGCTAGTTACGAATTTTTCTTGTGTGACTAATCGTTCAGTGGAAGTTGCACTGATGAGGAACCACTGACAGGCATTATGGGCAATCACAGATATCCCTGTTGTTTTTAGTGGGAATCCCCAATGGATCTGCACTGACAATCAATGTGCTGAATATCAGTGAAGACCCCCCCGTCAGTAGAATCTGCTCTCCTAAACAGGTGTTTTGATAGAGTGAACTGAGCAAATCAATGGCACTTCAAAATAAAGATGTAGATATTGTTAGATAAACACACGGGAGTTTATTTTGGAGAAAACATTAAATCAAAAATCATTCAATAAACCACAGATGAAACAAATAACAAAATGAACTAATCTTCTAAATAATATCTTGTACTTTATAATTGGGTATAGTGATATTCCTGGGGCCAAGATGACTGTTGATGTTCAGGCTGCATGTATTGCCAATGAGCACCATGATGCATTGATCCATGACCTGTGTGTGGATCTGGGTGTGGATTGGCCTGTTGCAATGGCTGTAAAAGTGCTGGAGACTCGGTCATGCGTGTATGTTGAGTTAATTCCCCTCTAATGCCTGTATGCATCATCTCTAACATCAAACTTTCTGCATGTTGCCGTTGTTCCTCCAACATTCTTCGGAGCTTGTTGGCTGTGAGAATCCCAAAAGCATCAGCTTCATCTGGCTTTTTATCAAGAGCAGCACTTGCCTTGTTCAGAAAAGAGGACGTGGCATCCTCAATTTTCTTCCTCTTTTGAGGCCTAGGCACAGGTGGTATTGGAGTGCTCTCAGGTATGATGGGAGTCGGCTCATTTATTATGTCCTCTGTTGTTTCCTCTTCCTGTGTGTTTGTCTGTTAAATGAAAAATGATTTTTAGTTTATTTGACAAATGCAGTTCATAGTCACATTAAACCCCAAGCATCAATGTTACCTGCAAACAGCATGCATGGATTATTTGTTAGAACCACAATTAAAGCACACATAATTATTCATAAGGTACCTGTGTCTGGAGTATGTCCTCCCTGTCCTCAAACAGCATTTCAGGAGACATTGCGTTTTCAACAGATGCTGAGGTTAATGGTAGAGTACGGGGGTTAGAAGACAGGGTACATATTGATGTTCTGGCATCCACCTGTTCCGTGAGGAATCGCAGGCTCTCAAAATACCAGAGTCTAGGAACATAGATGTCATCAGTTCCTGCTCCAGATTTTTGGGTATCATTTATTTTATTGAGTTCACGTTTGAAAACTGTACGCAGGTATTTTATTCCTGACATAGCTAATGTCTGCAGACACACTAATGGTTTTGCATAGTTCCACAAGTTTAGTGAGGGCCTCGTGCCTTTTATTTCTATCTGAATATT
Organism: Pelophylax lessonae; assembly: GCF_965119305.1. NCBI lineage: Eukaryota > Metazoa > Chordata > Amphibia > Anura > Ranidae > Pelophylax > Pelophylax lessonae. Next base: position 481,247,477 of record NC_138769.1, read on the forward strand.
CTTTAGATTTAATCTTCCATAAACATGGCATCTGCCTATACATCTCAATAAATTTGGGGAGGAATTCCGGCGACATAAATTTGTCCATCATGCTTCCTAAAAAAAAAAAAACAAGTTCAGCTATGTTGCATTTAACCCTGATATAGAGGTACTCTCTAACGAATATTATATAAATTTTGTGTCAGCTGAGTAAACACAAGGTCTGTTGCAAACATACCCAACTTGCAAACAGCGAACAATGACATGACATTTTTTCAATTTTTGGGGTGAAAAAACAGTTCCTTTAGGTCAAGTTAATTTACCTAATTTAGGTGACACAGGTCCGACAGGAATCCGAACGCTCTGTGAGAGACAACACGATATGAAGATGTGAGTGACATACAAGAACGTTCGTTGCGTTGCTCGTTACTTTATAGACTAGGCATGCGTCCATCGGCCCCGCCCCACCTCTCACGCAACTGTGTGTAATAAGACGTATCTCACATACCACCGTCTTCCTGCAGCCTGTGTCCCCCACCGTCATGTCGTCTGTCTCCCCCATCATGCATTATGCATCATGCCTGTCTCACCCATCAAATAATTATATATATATATATGTATTCCTAAGTTTATTTTGTGGGTTTGTAAATACTTTCATTTGACATATATATATATATATATATATATATATATATATATATATATATATATATATGTAGTTTACCAATGTCAAAAAATAGTTTGTATATGTACATACATACATATATATATATATATATATATATATATATATATATACACACTTATTTTTTATAAAGCCCCTTAACATGTTAGCAGCTGTGAGCCAATTACAGATGATAACATGATGTAAACATAGAGAGTAATGGGCTTATTTTATACAGCCAATTGTTGGATTATGTCAGAGGGACATCGGTCACAATGAGAATGGCAGCTGGCACAGCAGTAACACCTGAGTGTCATCCCCAGTGCCACCTATCAGTGCCCACCAGTGCCACCTATCAGTGCACCATCATCATCAATGCCCCATTATCAATGCCGTCTATCTAGCCAGACGAATGAGGTAAGCAGGGCTAACCAGAACTTTTCATGTTGTTTTTATTACTAAATTTTGAACACACTCATGTAGCTGATATGGCTATTACTGTATATGTTATGTGTATATAATCTGACTATATTGAATATTGGTTAAAATAATAATTAAAAAGCAAACGTCTGAGACATTTAGTCAACACAAGAACTCAAATTTATTTATGTACAATATACAGTAAGATGGCAGTTTGAAAATTTTGGGATATTAGTGGCATAGTGGCCTTCAGATGTCATCCTGCCAGGAAACTGATCCTCTGCCAACAAAATAATCCATATAATCAAGACAACATTGACGCGCAGTTTGTGTAGGAAGTCTTGGATGTCCACTGTTGAGGGGGGTGAGTAATTCAATGTGTTCATGAAGGTCACCATGAATACTGCTACCTGGCATTGTTGCTGACTTATCTGAGTCTCTTTCAAAGGGCAAAGATGCCATGTATCCCTGCGAATTTCTACAAAGAAAATTGTGGAGGACACAACAACATAAAACAAGGGAAAATATTTTGTATAATGCAAGATTAATTGATGTTAGGAAAATACAGAATCGATTGGCAAGGATGCCAAATGCATTCTCCACAACCCTGCGTGCCCGGGACAACCGATAATTAAAGATCCTCTGCTGTTTGGAGAGATTTTGCATGGGGAAAGGTTTCATAATGTGTTCACTGAGGGCAAACGCGTCATCTGCCACAAATACAAAGTTAAGCCCTTCAAAGGTTTCATTGCAAGATGGTAAGTTTAGTGTCCCTTCCAACAGACGTTTATAGAACTCTGTTTGGTTTAGGATACTTCCATCCGAGTTCCGCCCATATTTGACCATATCCAGGTACATGAACTCATAATTGCCATTAACTATGGCAAGCATAACTATACTAAAAAAAACATTTATAATTATAAAAGAAGGAGCCAGAATTTGCAGGTGGTACAATACGGACATGTTTCCCATCAATGGCTCAACCACAATTAGGAAAATTCCACTGTTCTTGAAACACATGGGCAACTTCTTTCCACTGCTGTGGATTGGTGGGGAACTGGAAGAAAATAAACACACTATTACACATAAGAATAAAGAAAAAACAGAAACATAAAGCTGGAGATGGAGAACAACGGCACTGTACCTTAATATATTCTTGCTGTAAAGTGGCAATAATAGCCTCGCAGGTCTCAGGGATTATTTGACCCAGTGCTTGGGGAGAGATACCTGTTGAGAATTTTAAGTCCTGCTGACTTCTCCCTGTCGCCAAGTAGCGTAACGTAGCTATTAGCCGTTGTTCAGGGCTAATAGCCTCCCGCATTGGCGTGTCCTTTTTTCGAATGCATGGTGTGACAACTTGCAGCAATTTCTTGAAACACTCATCATTCATCCTGAGAAAGTTCCGATAATCATCAGGATTATTCTCTTTCAACTCTTTTAGAAGAGTCATGTGAGAATACTTTTCTCGGTCACGTAGCCATTGTTTGAACCATGTCCTCCTTTTTGTTTCTTCTTTCGAAGCAAATTCTGGATAGCAACTATCCCCAAGATGGCAATTGGAAGTGCCTGGTCCTCCATTATTTGTGTAACGTTATACACTAGCACTCAAACGACCGAATGAACACGACGAATCTTGGCTTGTAGAGCTCTACACGAAGGCGTATACCATACGATCGGAAATAGTCAAATGACGTTGCACGACGCAGGGGTCAGACGTATATACATCACTTCCGATACGTAGCTACGAAAAATACACTTGGTCAGTGAATCGTACGAAGAAAATCTGATGGTTTGTACGCAGAGTTGGTTTTGATTTTAGTAACATGCAACAATTTACGAAACATTAGTCGTACGATTATCGTACGATTATCGGAACGTGTGTATGGGGCATTACTCCCTCTATATTATTTATTCTGGCCTGGTCATATATGTGTCTCCTGTGGCCACACAGTGCCCTCCTACTTTAATGGTGCAGATGGTCGGGCTGGTACTCCTTCGTGGTTGTCTAGGTAATTGAGTGAATATTTGCAAAAACTGAAAAAATAAATAAATGTATTGATATATACTGTAGGACATTAATAACTGATTATTCTGTATATATGTTTCTGCTTTGTTATAGTCTGTTGACTAGTGGTGATCTTTAGTGCCGGTCCACACTAGCGCGACTTGTCAGGCGACTTGTCAACCTGACAAGTCGCGCTCCCTCTTGGTCCATTGACCGCTACAGGACCCGTTCTATTAGGAGCGACACAAGTCGCTCCGACTTAGAAAAAGGGTCCTGTACTACTTCGGGGCGACCTCGGAGCGACTTGCATAGACTTCCATTATGTGAAGTCCCTGCAAGTCGCTCCGAAGTGGTGGTGCATGGCAAAGCACAAGTCGCCCCCGAAGTAGTACAGAGTCGTGTCGCCTTAGTGTGAACCGACTCTTAGTGCCGGTCCACACTTATGCGATGCGGGAAGGCTGCGAATTCACAGCCTTTTCCCGCATCGCACACGCACCCCCGGCAGTTCACACTGCCATATGCGATACGCTGGGGGTGTCAATGTAATCTTAACGACACCCCCAGTTTGATCGCATATCGCAGTGCGATCGTGCAGTTCGCACAGGATCGGATCGCACAAGTGTGAACCGCTGTGCGATCCGATCCTGATGCGGCAGCAAAAATGCCTCATGTGCGTGTTTGTTGCGGGTGCGATGCGAATTTAGCCATACAAACTGTATGGCTAAACTCGCACCGCACAGCTGATCGCATGTAATGTCGGAGCAGTGCGCTCCGACATTACATGCGAACCCCGCACACGCAGAAGTGTGAACTGGGGCTCAAGGTTGAATATATTTTTTATTAAAATAAACAAAATTAGGAGAGAGACAAAGACATTCACTCAAAATGCGTGAAAACAAATGCACAGGAACAGTATTAAAAAAGCAGAAAATTCACTGCAATGGAAAAAGCAAAGAGATGAAAAAAATGGATTCTCAAAAAAAAAAAAAATAAAAAGAGGGGGTCAATATCTATAAAAAAGCACTGTTCCGAGGATAAACATATATGAGAATAAAACACATGTGAGGATAACAAAACAGTGCACATAGTCGGTGCAAAGGCAAGAGACCCATACACAGCAAATGTGTAGCAATATTCATGGCAAGAGTCAAGAGGTAAAAGAGGAAAGCATAGTCAGAAAAAGGAAAAAAAGATGGAATAATAGAAAGAAAGAGAAGGAAAAAAACGGTTCTCTCAGGGTATAATGCAATCATGAGGTTAGAGTTTTTGATGGATTCTATTACTCAAATTCTTTAATGAGGAATAGTGAATCCATATGTACCAAAGCTTGGTAAACTTTTCACACTTATCAAGCTCTCTCACTTGCATCTCCTCCATGAGCATGATGTTGTTAATTTCGAGTGAGGAAATCCACCCACTTGTGTAAACAAAGCAGGCGGATCTCCTCTGTGACAGGCAGGGACAGATTACAGGATTCAACATAGCTGAACCTGCGATCTGTGTCTGTGTCACACAATCCCCTCCCCCCACACACGTCAGTAAGCATGAGGCATACATTTAACCCCTTGATAACCAATAAAGTTAACCCCTTCCCTGCCAGTGTCATTATTACAGTAACAGTGCATATTTATAGCACTGATTACTGTAGTAATGTCACTGGTACCCCCAAAAGTGTAAAAAATGTCAGTTAGGGGTCCGATCTGTCCGCTGCAATGTCGCAGTCCCGCAAAAAAAATCGCAGATCGCCGCCATTACTAGTAAAAAAAAATAAACAATAAGTAGTTAGTAAAGGTGATAACTTTTGCGCAAACCAATCAAAATACGCTTATTGTGATTTTTTTACCAAAAATATGTAGCAGAAAACAAATTGGCCTAAAATGTTAAAAAAATTAGATTTTTATTTTTTTTGGGAATGTTATATATCAGAATGTAAAAAATATTGTTTTTTTTTTTTTCAAAATTGTCGCTCTTTTTTTAAAAAATTAAAAAATCGCACAGGTGATCAAATACCACCAAAAGAAAGCTCTATTTGTGGGGAAAAAAGGGCATAAATTTAATTTGGGTACAGTGTCGCACGACCGCGCGATTGTCCGTTAAAATTATGCAGTGCCGAATCGCAAAATATAGCCTGGTCAGGAATGTAGCTTAATACATTTTGGCCTAAATATATGACAAAAATTGAATATATTGGATACTTTTTAACTGTCAAAGTAGAAAATGTAAATTTTTGTTGCAAAATTTGCGCTCTTTTTTTATTAATATCGCAAAAAATGAAAAGCACAGAGGTGATCAAATACCACCAAAACGAAGCTCTGTTTGTGGGGAAAAAAGGACTTAAATTTCGTTTGGGTACGGTGTTGCATGGCCACGTAATTGTCAGTTAAAATTGCGCAGTGCCAAGTTGCAAAAAGTGGCCTGGACGTAAAGCAGGAAAATACTCCGGTGGTAAAGTGGTTAACTGGCACGCTCTGTACAAATCAGGGCCAAAACTGCAGGTGCCCCCTTTAACCTTGAACTCTTCAGGGTCCACTGACTATGTACCCCCTATGTAGCTTCAAGGTCCTCAACCTAGGTACCCCCTTTACAGCTAGCCGACACTGGATCCCAGAACCTCTTCCGGAGTGGTCCCCTCTAACTTCAGGAAGACCCCCAGTGGCAATCCTCAGTTCTCACGACCTGTGTAGGATCTCCTGGGACTGGACCCCTCTCTCTCCGCAGGCTCTCGGCACACTGGATCCCCTCAGCTCAACTCAGCACTCTCTGGACACTCAGGCGACACCCTGAGACATCCACCTTCCTCAGAGAGGAGGAGAGACAGCCGCACGCTCCTTCCTGGGACTCTGCTCCCGCCAAAGACACCATGCCACGCACTTCCCCCCAAACTTATACCCACTCCCAGAATCCTTTGCAGCATTATCTGCCTTCTGGGGTAGTTACAAGCTGGGATGTGTCCCTGTAACGCTCTTGCGTTTTTTGTTAGTGAATGGATTTGCAGCTGCAGAATTATTACACTCAGTAGTCATGTAGAGATGTGTTGAACAAACATATCCAACTCTCAGGACTCATCACCGTGCACAGCCTGTTTTATGCAAATATACATACACTCAATATGATGTTCCTGGAGTGATAGGATGTATATGATAGTATAGAGGTGAGAGACAGGCGTTAGAAATGGTGAGCACTCAGTAGTAATATTCAGGAGAGTGGTAGGTGATGATAGGTAGTATGCAGATAGGTTTAGCAATCATGTATAGTAACAGGTGGTAGGGGACAGCAGATGAAGTATACAAGAGAGAGTAACCTAGTGCAATGATGTAGATGATGGTAGGCTCAAGAGCTAGCAATCTATGAAGTTATGCAGATGATAGGAATAGTGCTTACATAGTAACAGTCCTTAGTATGCAGAGGTAGATAGTGTAAGTTAGTTAGGAAGAAATCCCCTGTGGGGTACTTATCACAAGTTGGGTTAGTAGTAGCAAGGTCCAGTAGCAAGAGAGTGATCCGGTAGCGAGATACGGGATCGGTAGCGAGGTTCCGGTTTTGTTCAGGCAAAGGAATAGCTAGAAGCTCCGGCAGCATAGGACAAGACTGGTCAAGCATGCGGTTTGAACGAGCAATGAGTGAGAGAAAACCGGCGATTGAAATAGCCGCTCATAGCGGCGCTCGGCGATGATGTCATCGTTCTTAAAGGTGTATGCGTTCCACCTAGTTAGCAAGGTGGGACGCAATATTAAGGTAGAAATGGGAAATAAGGGTACCAAAGGTACCAGAATCTTACAGTACCCCCCCCCCCCCTTAAGGCCGGCTCCGGAAGGCCTATAGCACTGGTTTTTCCGGGTATTTCGAGTGAAATGTTCGTATAAGCCTAGGTGCGTGAACATCAGCAGTATCCAACCAGGTGTCGTCTTGGGGTCCATAGTTCTTCCATCTTATGAGATATTGGAGTCTTCCTCTGTGGATACAAGAATACAGAATCTCCTTGATCTCATATTCTTCTCCGCCTTCAACTTGTACTGGAGGTGGAGGCAAGATGGTAGGCCTTATTCCTTGGTTAGGAACATGTGGTTTTAGTAGCGACACATGAAAGATGGGATGTATTTTGAGATCTGCCGGTAAGGTGAGTTGCACTGCAGCTTTTCCAATGAGTTTCTTAATTGGGAAGCGTCCCAGAAATAAAGGTCCAAGTTTTTTACTAGGGATCTTTAATCTCAAATTTTTTGTAGATAGCCAAACAAGATCCCCAATAGCATATTGAGGAGAGGGTTTTCTACGTAGGTCGTAGTACCTTTTTTGTTGACTATGGGCATGTGATATGGTGGTGTTGAGTAAACCCAGAGAGTCCTTTATTTGGGTGAGATAATCAGAGGCCACTGGGTTACTTGATGGAAGGATGCGTGGTGGAAGAAGAGTGGGATGAAACCCATAGTTCAAGTAGAATGGACTTTGCTTAGTAGTACTGTGGGTTGCGTTGTTATAAGCGAATTCCGCCAGCGGGAGGAGGTCCACCCAATCGTCCTGTAGGTATGAGGTATAGCAACGTAGATATTGCTCAATGCACTGGCTGACTCTTTCTGTCTGTCCGTTGGTCTGAGGGTGGTAAGGAGAAGTAAGTTTTCGCTCTATTCGTAGTATCTGACATAGAGCTTGCCAAAACTTGGAGATGAACTGTGAACAACGGTCAGACAGAAGGGTCTTTGGAATACCATGTAACTTAAAGACATGTTTCACTAGCAATTCCGCTGTTTGCTTGGATGAGGGTAATCTTCGAATAGAAATGAAATGTGCCATCTTGGTCAGATGGTCCACTGACACTAGGATGGTGTTAAATCCTTTGGAAGGTGGTAGTTCTACTATGAAGTCTAAGGACACAACTTCCCATGGAACCTGGGGTATTGGTAGACTACAAAGTAGACCAGATGGTTTTGTAGTGTCAATTTTGGACCTTGCACAGATGTCACAAGAAGAAACAAATTTTTGTACGGTCGTCTTCATGTCAGGCCACCAAAACTGCCTAGTAAGTAAATTAAATGTTTTAGTCATACCCATATGTCCTGCCATAGGCACATCATGCGACAATTCCAAAATCTTGGTACGCATAGTAGGGGGTATGTAAAGTTTGTCGTTGTAATAGAGGAAGCCTTCTGCATCAGCACTTAGCTGTGGTGGAGGTAAATCCAATCCTATGCTGTGCAAAATCTCTTCCTTCAGGGAACGAACAACACCGACAATACGTTCATAGGGTATTATAGGAATTGAAGGTATTTCGGCGTAGTTATCCTCGGTTAATCGTGACAGCGTCTGCAGGAGTGTAGGTCACCAAAAAGTTGAATCTTAAAAAGAATAAGGACCATCGTACCTGCCGGTGGGAAAGAGTCTTGTTAGTCTGAAGGTATTGAAGATTTTTATGATCTGTGTACATGAGAACTGGTAATCGAGTACCCTCAAGTAGGTGTCGCCAATTCTCCAATGCCAATTTTATTGCAAGCAACTCTTTTTCACCCACTGGGTAATTCACCTCGGGGCTGCTTAGTGATTTTGAGAAAAAAGCAACTGGGTGAAGTGGTGAAGTATTTGTTGGTCGTTGGGAGAGAACTGCTCCTACTGCCATATTTGACGCATCTACCTCCAGGATGTATTGAAGGGATGGGTCTGGATGACGTAGTATGGGAGCAGAAGTAAAGCTTGATTTTAACAAGCGGAAAGCTCCATTTGCTTCTTCTGACCATTTGAATGTTTTTTTTATACTTGTGAGTTGTGTGAGAGGTCTCACAATAGCAGAGAAGTTCTTGATGAACTTCCTATAGAAGTTAGAAAATCCGAGGAATCTTTGTAATGCTTTACGAGTTGTTGGCACAGGCCAATCTAGAATACAGGATATCTTGCTCATATCCATTTTGATTCCATTTTTAGATATGATGTATCCTAGGAATAGTACTTCTTCTTTATGGAATAAACATTTTTTTAATTTTACGTATAAGTTGTGTGCAAGTAGTCTGGACAACACGAGTCTTACATGTTTTATGTGTTCAGATAAAGATTGAGAATAAATAAGTATATCGTCCAGATATACTACAACACAAACATCAAGTAAGTCTCTGAAGATGTCATTTATGAATCGTTGAAAGGCTGCGGGAGCATTACACAACCCGAATGGCATCACAAGGTACTCGAACAATCCGTATCTGGTTCTGAATGCTGTCTTCCATTCATCCCCGTCACGGATTCGGATTAGGTTGTATGCCCCTTTCAGGTCCAATTTCGAAAAGTAGGTAGCCCCGCGCACCTGTTCAATAAGTTCAGGAATGAGGGGCAAGGGATAGAGATCCTTTATTGTAATGGTATTTAATTGCCTGTAATCAATAATAGGCCTGAGACTTGAATCCTTATTGCGGACAAAGAAGAGTCCTGCAGCAGTAGAGGAAGTAGAAGGTCTGATGAACCCTTTCGCCCAATTCTCATCCAAGTATTCCTTGAGATGAGAGAGTTCATCCTGTGAAAGAGGATAAACATGACCGAAAGGCAACTTGCTATTAGGGAGTAGATCGATACAACAATCATAGTCCCTATGGGGAGGCAACACTTGAGCATTTTTTTCAAGGAAGACTTCCGACAAATCCTGGTAACATAGAGGTACAATCTCATCTGTCACCACAGACAGGATCTTTCCATATGATGAGAGATTACACGTGGTTTCGCAATAGTGAGAAGAGAAGGTTAGAGTTCTTGTTTTCCAGTCAATGATTAGTTGATGTATGTGTAACCAGGGAAGTCCCAAAATAATGGGAAAATGTGGTGAGGTTAGTACATCAAAAGTGGTAGTCTCCATATGAGACTCATTGGCAGTGACAAGGAGTGCTTGTGTCTGATTGGTGATTGGACCAGAGGATAACGGAATACCGTTAATGAAACTAACAGAGACAGGTTTGAGTTTTGAAATAATAGGTATTTTATTTAAGGTAGCAAAACAAGTATCGATATAGTTCCCACAAGATCCTGTGTCGATCATAGCCTTGGTGGTGATCCTAGTTTGGTCCCACTGTAATGTCAAATGAACAAAAAGATAAGGATTAGAAAAGGAAGTCGTTAGTCCTCCTAGCAAGACATTTGAACACTCACCCTCTTTTTTGCGGACAAGGGGACAGCCGCTTAACAAATGATTCGGGGAGGCGCAGTACATGCAGAGATGTTCGGATCTTCTCCTGGCACGTTCGGTAAAGGATAAAGGTGGACGTATCATTCCTACCTCCATAGGAGTAGGGTCAACAGCCGACATCCGAGAAGGACTGGACAATGGCAATCCCATCTTCTCAGCCTTTCTTTCTCGCAGTCGTCTGTCAATATTGATACTGGTCTGTATCAGGGCAGCCAAGGTGTCAGGTAAATCCGCTCGGGCGAGCTCGTTTTTAACGGCTTCTGATAGGCCGAGTCTGAACTGAGTTCTTAGAGATGTATCATTCCACCCTGAATCAAGGGTCCATCTTTTGAACTCTGCCACAAAGTCTTCAACAGGTCTCCTTCCTTGTTTTAAAGCCCTCAATTGGGTATCAGCAGTACTCTGCCTATTGGGGTCTTCATATAAACTAGCGAGTTGCGCTAGGAATAAAGGATAGGAGTTGAGAAGTGGATCATCTTTCTCAAAGAGAGAGTCTGCCCAGGCACGGGGATCACCCGTCAGATAGGAAATAGTGGTACAGACTTTAATTTGGTCAATAGGGTAGGTACGAGGTTTTAACAAGAAAAGCAATTGACATGCGTTTTTAAATTCACAACATTTTTTCCGATCACCTGTAAACACTAGAGGAGGGTTTATCTTAGGCTCACGGGGCTGAGCAGCAGAGAGCTGTGCGAGACGGCCAACCTGCTGTCTCAAAGCCTGATTTTCGTTTTATACCTCTGTAAGGGCAAGTATCAATGCATCTACTTGTTGTTGTAACTGCATAACTTGAGTGGGTAATTCTGCTGAATCCATATTTTAGGGCTCGTTCAATCTGTAACGCTCTTGCGTTTTTTGTTAGTGAATGGATTTGCAGCTGCAGAATTATTACACTCAGTAGTCATGTAGAGATGTGTTGAACAAACATATCCAACTCTCAGGACTCATCACCATGCACAGCCTGTTTTATGCAAATATACATACACTCAATATGATGTTCCTGGAGTGATAGGATGTATATGATAGTATAGAGGTGAGAGACAGGCGTTAGAAATGGTGAGCACTCAGTAGTAATATTCAGGAGAGTGGTAGGTGATGATAGGTAGTATGCAGATAGGTTTAGCAATCATGTATAGTAACAGGTGGTAGGGGACAGCAGATGAAGTATACAAGAGAGAGTAACCTAGTGCAATGATGTAGATGATGGTTGGCTCAAGAGCTAGCAATCTATGAAGTTATGCAGATGATAGGAATAGTGCTTACATAGTAACAGTCCTTAGTATGCAGAGGTAGATAGTGTAAGTTAGTTAGGAAGAAATCCCCTGTGGGGTACTTATCACAAGTTGGGTTAGTAGTAGCAAGGTCCAGTAGCAAGAGAGTTATCCGGTAGCGAGATACGGGATCGGTAGCGAGGTTCCGGTTTTGTTCAGGCAAAGGAATAGCTAGAAGCTCCGGCAGCATAGGACAAGACTGGTCAAGCATGCGGTTTGAACGAGCAATGAGTGAGAGAAAACCGGCGATTGAAATAGCCGCTCATAGCGGCGCTCGGCGATTTCATCGTTCTTAAAGGTGTATGCGTTCCACCTAGTTAGCAAGGTGGGACGCAATATTAAGGTAGAAATGGAAAATAAGGGTACCAAAGGTACCAGAATCTTACAGTCCCCTGATTGGGCTTCCCACACTGCCCTATGATGAATCCTCTCACAGGAGCCAGTGGGGATACTTCTCCCCTCAGCAGGAGCATCTGGAAGCCCTGACACCCTAGCTAAATAAATCCCAGCCCTGCTGTTAGGAAGACAAGGCCCACTATACATTTACCTAGCACCTACCTGTAGGGTGCTACACCTACCCCACACCAAAATGAGTAGGTCCCTCTGACTCTGAGGCAGCCGCCTCCTATCAAAAACTCTGCCAAAAATCAGGAGTATCCCACAAACCTGGAAAGGGGGAAAAGGGAAAAAACTAATTTACAGAATAAATTAGCGTGAAAAAAATATATCTTTACAATCTGCTGTACATGTATATACACATTTTAAGGTGCATGAAAACTGATGTACCCCCCACCAAATAAACTCCTTTGGTGGGGAACAATGAAGAAACAGGCATTATAACATCCTGACTGTCTAACTCTAAGGTGGTCCCACCTGTATAGAGAAAAGGAAGCAAAAGTTAGTCAATCTCATCACATCACATAGAAATCACATCACATTTCTAACTTACTGAACAGTTGAATGGAAAGACCCTCCTTCAAAATTTCAAGGGCGACCTTTCCACTCCCTCCCTGACTGCCTCTGCCAACCAGTGTCTTGACAGGGGTCCTCCTTTAGCTTGAAAGAATTTGCCCCCGAACACTAGCTGTCTAGACAGAGTCCTCTTTGTTGAAGTGAAACACAGTGCCCTTTGCTGTCCCTTTGAGCACTTCAATGAGGAACAGGGCAGGTCACAGTCTCTCATGACCCACAGTCCTGTTGAGTCAGGGAAACATCACAGGGGTCCAGCAGGGCACCCCACACCAAAGTTCTTGACCGCTCACAAACTTTGCAGCAATTTCTTCTCCTGTACAGACTGTGGGTGAAGTTTCACACAGCCATTTGTAATCTACAACAGATCCCGGCCCGATGGCCCAAAGGATCCAGCACACAAAATTTAGCTTTCAAAGACCCAGATCCTGATGGTCCCAAAAGGTCTAGCAACACAGCCCTTGACTTTTCCAAAGACCCTGGCCCGATGGCCCAAGGGGTCTGTTTCCCTTTAATAGATGCAACTTGAATTCAGCACTATATTATTTCATGAAGAAAAAGATTTCCTTGGTCACTTGTGGTAGCCGGCCGGCCACACAAATTTTCTTGTTAATTTTCTCCTACGCTCCTCTTGCCACTGGTGAATACTGACAAATTTGTTTGCTTTCAGATATAGTACTCTGGATGAGTTACTTGAACATATTCCCCATTTTCATTTTTGACCCGGATGGACCAAGCTTGTCTTGAGCCATCTGGGCGGCGGACCTCCACCCTATCTATGAAGATGGAGCGCCCATAATACCACTAAACCTTGACCTTTTTGTATGTGTATGGGTTATTTGAATAAGACATTCAAATATGGCGGAGCTGGCATATCCGGTTCCAGATAGACGTCCCATACACATATTACACATAGAAAATGGCGATACATACACTAACTACGTCACCCCCGTATGAAAATTATTCCCTGAAGAAGTCACATGAGTGATCATGACGTAATGTGTAGGGCATAGCACCGGAAGTGACGTACGGAACGCGGAAGTAAGTCCCGCGGCTGATTGCAAATTATAAGAACGGCAGTTTTTATGTGAGTTGTTATGATTTTTTACTAAATAAATTTGTTGGATTAAAAAATACTACACTATATTGGCCCCTTATTTCGAGATCCGAGGCAGTACCAGAGGGCCCCCAACTTGATCCAGATAAGGCGAAGTACACCATCATCCCCTCACCATATACACCTTAAGAAGGAGAGGAGGAGAGATCAGATCTTTTATAGATCTAAAGGCGTATTACCTGAAAGCTTGAGGTGAGCATTTAGCACACCCATAGGTGAGGAGCACCAAAGAGCACCCTATATAATCACATGGTGTAAAGGTGGAAGAAATTTTATTGAGACGTCAGGAAGAGAAAGATCAGCGCTCTTTGTTTCCTTTGATGTTTTGGGACACTTGAGCACTTTATAATATATTTTGGCACCTTATTCCGTGTTGTGAAATACACTAAAAGAATATCTTGGTTTATATCTGCACTGAACACTTTATTGGCACATTTATATATTTATGTAATTTATAACTGGACACAATATCACCATAAGCACCTTAATATATACTTTGAAGATCAGTTTATCTATTTTATATATTTATTTATTTATTGATTTACCTTTATTGTATATTGTACATCACTATATGTATCTATTTGAGCACTACAATATTTTTTGTTACATGGAATTCGTTTTTATATCCTATTTTTGAAGATACATAACAATAGTTTATTCAGTCTATATTCTGACACAACACATTGAATATTTATTATCCATTGCAAAATAATTTTATTTATTTATTATCCATTTCACCAATATTTATTAACACAATTTTCACCACTATTGTACATCACATAGACATCCCTTGAAGCGTGGTACTTCCCCCCATTTTTTCTTGACCTTTTTGAATTTCTCTTGCAATCCTTCCTCTGGAGAATCTCGGTACGGATTGGGGACAAAAAGATAGTCCCAGATAAGTTCATCGTACCACCAGTCCCTGAACTTCTCCACTAACAGCATGACCTCCCTTGGTGCATAGGGGTAGTCATAGCCATACTCCAAGGCAACTTTTTTTGCATCCACATCTGCATTCTTGACAGTCTGGGGAGGGTTCTCCGGTTACCTCTCCCTGGTGGAGAAAATGGGGTATGTACTCTGTGGATCATCTCCTCATAGGCAGTGTTCTGATCCCTGGCCCTAGCAATATTTCCCAGTGGGGTGAGGTCTGGGACCCTCGTGACATAGGCCTCACAGAACCCCAATTGCTGAGCCAATTCCCCTCTTTCAATAGCCTCCTTGGCTTCCTGGTCTAGGGGTGTAACAACTTCGGGACCTGGGGAGCTACTTCCAGTCTCTGATCCCCATTCCCATTCAGTCTCCTCAATGGATCTCCAGTCATCCATACCTTCTTCCACAGAGCCATGCTTTAGATAGAAGGATGGGGAGTCCACTCGAACAGGGCAATTTTAACCCTCACTGCTGACGGTGGAGGAAGACACCTGGGCAACTTCTATCTGGACAGGCTGGAGAATACTTATAGGGGCAGATTCCGTGATGGCCCTGACCGACGGTGCTTCTGACCAGGTCCCTACTGTTTGGGTGGACACGGACCCCCTCCCTAGGGAGCTCTGCGACCGAACCCCCTGCCCGCAGACTGTATGCCCACCAACTACAGGCAGGTTCTCCATCTGCATCATCAGCCTGAAGATGCCTCTTCCTGCTCTGCGTAGGAACTTTGATTCGCTCCCCATCATCTCCTGAGTGAGGCCTGTCTCCCACATAACTGCAAGCTTCTTGGAATGGCCCTCGCTCTTCTCTGCCCTGAGCAGCAAATCACCGCATTGCCCACATTGAACCCATGCCTGCACCCTCAGAGTAATAGTGGAACATTGGGGACATACCACTCCCAGGAACTCCCGACCTCCTCTGGTGCACAAAGTGAGTCCGTCATCCAGCATCATCCGAAAACCGGTATCCCAAACTAGCGGGGGATTAGGCGGGTAGATCTGCTCTCGGCTCTCCGCAGGGTTTTTGGCCGCGGTGGTAGCCATAGCGGGAACACTCTTCGCTCCTCTGGTGAACGACATGTCTCCTTCACCTACACGTGTCTCCCGCACGGCCGCACCCAGAGGAGGGGATATTAATAGAGTCCCCTGGGACGCTCCTGATTGGCCAGAAGTTCCTGCTACCTCCACCCATTCACCATTTTGGGTGGTGACTCTTTCCTTTGGGCAGTTCTGCTCGTGGCGCGCTTTCCTGCGCGGTACTGTAACTCTTCCCCTGCCATGCTGCTGCGCTGCAAACACTTGGGAAGTAGCTGCAAAGCGGGGTATGTTACTTGCTAGACATACATCCGCCCACCTTAATTGCACTAGGGCCTCCACTGCGCTTTTCCTGCCTAAAGCCAGCCGCCCTCTCTTGCTCGGCAAGAGCAGCATCCCGCCATCGACTGCACGGCCGATGCTCCTCTTCCTTGCCACACATGTGCAATTAACATCTTCCATACTGACTCCAGGACTAGGTTCATGGCCCTCCTTGGCGTGGCCGACTACAATCCCCACACTATGTGTGCACCAGCCATAAAGAATAAATGTCCCGCTTTCAGATGCACGGTCAACATTCTTTTTCAACATAGCATGCAGCACCACCCGGCTCCCGGCACCTCTCTTCCCGTGCCCCTGGCCTCCATGTTTACTGTCCACATTAGGACCTCCGGCGTCCACTTCTCTGTCCTTCTCTGGACCCTTGACTCCATTTTCCCTGTCCACACTAGGACTCCTTGCTATCAGGCAGTTGCTGCATTCACGCATCCTGACACACTGGTCTCCTGCTTACCACTTCCTGACAGCAGAATACATTTCATAATTCATATGAAGAGTCTTGGTCACTTTACAGTCTTTCTTGGAGCATTCACGTTGCCACAAGCATCCCTCTCTGTGGGCCTCTAGCCTCAACCCACTCTCCCTGCCTTCCGCAGTTGCAGTCTCACACCCGGCCTGATGCTGATGTAGCAGTTCCGGACACAAAAATGTATTTTTTGGACTTTTTCTTTGGCCGTTACCAAGGGCAACTGGCCCAGTAGCTAAAGGCAAAATCCCAGACAAGCCCCCAAATGTAGCAAGGTTTCCAGGCCTGTGGCCTGATGTGGGTCTGCCATTAGTACCGGTAATCCCTCCAGCCCATGTGAGCTGTGACCCTGGGTGTGACAACTGAAGCAATGACAATTCCGGCATCTTTGTTTGTGTTTTTTTTATTGGAATTAGGGGATGGAAGAAGGGAATGAGTGGAATACTCCTTGAGGCTTAAACTAATTACAATTGGGACTTTTACTCCTGAAATGCCCGTTGGCGCTTCTGTGATGCCAACCAGCGCCAGCCAACGCTCATTGACACTGAGAACACTCTGTAGAACAAAAGAAGTGCTGAATCATCGACTTATAGTCCAGAAGATCCAAGACTTAGAACTGTAGAACTACTGACACTGTTGTACTATGAAAGTCACTGAATACTTTCCCCCGCCTGGCACAGCTTGAGGTAGTATATTGTAGAACTCTGTATAACTGTCACTTTAACTGGCACGCTCTGTACAATTCAGGGCCCAAACTGCAGATGCCCCCTTCAACCTTGAACTCTTCAGGGTCCACTGACTATGTACCCCCTATGTAGCTTCAAGGTCCTCAACCTAGGTACCCCCTTTACAGCTAGCTGACACTGGATGCCAGAACCTCTTCCGGAGTGGTCACCTCTAACTTCAGGAAGACCCCCAGGGGCAATCCTCAGTACTCACGACCTGTGTAGGCTTTCCTAGGACTGGACCCTTCTCTCTCTCCGCAGGCTCTCGGCACACCGGATCCCCTCAGCTCAACTCAGCACTGTCTGGACACTCAGACGACACCCTGAGAAATCCACCTTCCCCAGACAGGAGGAGAGACAGCCGCACTCTCCTTCCTGGGACTCTGCTCCCGCCAAAGACACCGTGCCACGCACTTCCCCCCCAAACTTATACCCACTCCTAGAATCCTTTGCAGCATAATCTGCCTTCTGGGGTAGTTACAAGCTGGGATGTGTACCCTGATTGGGCTTCCCACACTGCCCTATGAGAATCCTCTCACAGGAGCCAGTGGGGATACTTCTCCCCTCAGCAGGCACATCTGGAAGCCCTGACACCCTAGCTAAATAAAACCCAGCCCTGCTGTTAGGCAGACAAGGCCCACTATACATTTACCTAGCACCTACCTGTAGGGTGCTACATGTATATCACTGATAAGGTGTGGCGGGGTACCTCGGGGAGGAGACACAAACGTTTGAATTCTAGCAAAGGTTTATGTGTTTGATTCGAGGTGAATAATGATTTACAATAAGTCAACAGTTGGAATTTCAACAACCAATTTATAGCAGAAGATGCAGCATTAGGGTGGGCTACAAAGGACCCAAGGGATGCATGTACATAAGAGTGTGCTGTGGGCCAGGAGGATCAGTCATAGGACTGAATGCCGACACCTCTCTACTTTCTGAAAGGGCTGGATTGTCAAACAACAGGCTAGTGGAGATGGGTTGGAGAAGAGCAAGTAGACATCTCTCTTGCGGTACCAAACTTGGAGGGCTGCCACTGTCGGGGGGAGAGCGTGGCTAGGGTTTTAAAAGAGGAATCATAGCCCCATAGAATTTTGTGGAAGTGGTACAAAATTTGCCTATGTTTTTCAGGGGTATTAAAACTTCTACAATTTAAAGAGGATACTTTTAGGGAGATTAGAGGAGCCATTTACAAAATATGAGAAAAAGTAATTCGGGCTAGAGAACTCATGTCCAAAAAAGAGAAAGGGACAGAAGATATTAGTCTGGAAAGGGTGAAAAACATGAGCAAAGCCCACTTAGGGGCGTTCAGTCAAACTGCAGGCTGTGAAACAAGGAGAAATTAATTGCAGATCAACTGAACTGAAATTAGAACTGTAAGTAGGTATATGGGAGGGCTATGCCCTCTAGTGGTAAATATGAAAATATGAAAAACAAAAAATATACTCTTGACAAAGGCTATATATAGAATACTATGTTAAGCATTGCGACCAGAGCCACTGTGGGCACTGAAAACCCGAATGTGGGGATCATGAACAACGCACAAAGTGGCTCACACAAACCAGGTATAAGGAAATGATCAAAAAGAAAACTGACAGCAAGGAGCCCATAAAAAACTATGATTGGACAAAGCCCAACTGTGGATGTTTCAGCAAGAGGAAATCTAGGGCTCTATGCCGGCGCCCATCTGTGACAGTATAAGAAAAGTAAATGGAACAACACAATTAACATCATAATGAATATAACAGTAAATATGAAAAACTTCGAGGAAGTAAAGGATGTTGTAAGCAAGACAACCAGTAACAAAAGACTGGGAGGTATGCACATTTTACCTAAAAAGCAGTTGAACTCTGGTCTATGAAAGACAGGTCAGAGACCCATACAAATGACATAATTATGAGATGAGGCTAAATAAATAAATGACTAAACTTAATTAAATGTCATAAAAGTTACAATATACGTAGCTGTGAGATTTTATGGTGGGACTCTTGCACTCCACTATGAGCAGCAAGGCTCAGGATAGGAGCACTGGACATGTACCAGCTAAGTATTTACAGCTTTTTATTGCATTTAATGCACTTTAAAAAGGAGGAGCAGAAGTTCCACAGCATGTAGTCAAGGAACTGTGCTAGATGGATTGATTTTAACATTGCAGCTTCTTGGGTTTAAAGCATTTCGCTGATTTCCACAATGGAACTCTCTGGGTTTTTAGGATCCCAGATCCTACAGAATGATTATAACTGCCCTGAGCATGCAACCATTTGTGACAAAGCCTCTTGTGTTTTGCCACCCAGTAATTTCAATGCCATTTTAAACACAGTATTAAGCACTGTGATCACAGTCATGTTAGCTCTGGTCATGTTTTCAATGGGCTGCACAGTTGAAGTTAAGAAATTCTGGGGCCACATAAAGCGTCCCTGGGGTATAGCTGTAGGATTTCTTTGTCAGTTTGGGATAATGCCACTGACAGCCTTTATCCTTTCCGTAGCTTTTGACATTCTTCCAGTTCAGGCTGTTGTGGTTATAATTATGGGCTGCTGCCCTGGAGGAACTAGCTCCAACATCGTCGCATACTGGTTAGATGGAGACATGGACTTAAGGTAAGTGCTACAGATGGCACTGTAAAACATCAAGAATCAAGGGTACACCTTCATTATATAATGCTGTCTTAGTTAAAGTGATACCAAACTTAATTTTTAAACATCAATTGTTCTAAAAAAAAAATCAAATACATCATGACTCTGTTGTTTTTTTATTTATTTGTCTTTTTCTTTAAAAATAAATCTCTTACCGTTGCTTTCAGGCTTCTTTTTTTTGTGTGTGCATGCTTGTCATCCTCCACTGATGCACCGGACTTCTACTTTGTGTACTACAATTTTCATAGAAGTGAATGTGTCTGCATGTGTAGTCTAACTCGGAGGCAAGCAGAAAAGCATGGCTATGTTCACACACATGAGAGGCATGGAGATCAAACCCAGCCAAATTAGAAGTCTGAGAAAAGCAGAAAAAAGCTTGCATTTTAGGGATGAAACCAAGGAAGGAAGATAGAAGTTACATTCTATATATATTTATACATATTGCAATTATTTTTTAATAAAAAAAAATTAGTTTAGAATCACTTTAACCAATCAGCAGTAAAACTTGACAATTTTATGTGTTCTTCCTAAATCTATAGCAGAAAGCGAATAGAGCTTGTAGATGCTAATTTTGCTTGCAGTAGAAGACGGTAATATTCCGGATTAAATGATTCACAGTGCCTGAGACATCAAGATGATATTTGTGTAATTTAGTCAATAAAGCTTAGACCCTTTAACCATTCATAGAAATATAATCAGTGACAACAAACACATTTTGAAAGAAAACCCATATCAAACAGATTGCTATAAGAAATATATTAATGCATGTTAAATGCCAAGGTCAGTTTTAATTGGCTGTGGTTTTCCTAACTATTTGCCCCTCTTTGCCCAGCGATAGATACGGGGTCATCAAAATGGAAAACACTACAATCTCTGTAGTCTCAATATGACAGATGAAAAGCTACAACAAAATTAAAAATAAAAGGATGAATTTTAATGATGTAAAATGTGAATGATATTTACAAACAAGATTTTTTAAATCCTTTATAATTATTTACTGGCAGGCATAAAGAGCGTATTAACCAACCCTCATTCCACACTTTTACAGCTGGCTGCATTAACTAGCAGATATATTGTTATAGCCGACTGGAGGGCAACATTAGATTTTCTACATCTGCTTTTGCTCTCTGGTGTGACTGCTATATTCCATTTGTTCTGAATAAATAAGATGTATGTAAAGTATCACTGCATATTGATTTGTTTTGCAGTATAAGCATGACAACTTGTTCCACACTCCTCGGATTAGGCATGATGCCTCTATGTCTCTTCCTCTACACTAAAATATTTGTGGATGCCAGCTCCATTGTTATTCCTTATGATAGTATTGGTAAGTGGCCCTATAAGGCACCAGATTTTATTGTAACTACAAACATGGAAAACCAAATCTTTGTTATATGCTCATTTTTGTCTAGAATGCCAAGCAGAATAGAAATATTAACATTTATTTCCCCTACCATTTAAGTTTCAATGTTTTCTCCCCACTTGCTGTCTCTTTTCTTTTTTGGTTGGTTATTGGCAAAAGAAGATAATGTTGAAATATTGGGTGTTAGTTGGGCGATTTTTATATATACAAAGGGCATTGAAAAGAATTACCTCCTGTAAAATAATCACGTTTGTTTGCAGCTCAAAATAAAGACAGATACAATTTTTTGTTTCATCCAGTTGTATTTACTGCAATTTATAACATCCAAGTAAAAGATATAACACCAATATGTCAGCAAAAGAAATTCAAAAACAAAATCAATGAGTTGGAAAAAGGATCGCCCCCTTGTGTCAGTATTTTGTTGAAGCACCTTTTGCTTTATCCTTTACGTAGTCTGTTGGGATATGTCTCTACAAACTTAGCACAGACTTTGCAATATTTGCCACTCTTCTTTGCAGAACTGCTCAAGTTCAGTTCAATTTGATGGTGACCCTTTGTGGACTGCAGTCTTCAAGTCATTCCACAGATTTGAAATGGCATTTAAGTCATGGATATGAACCTTCTTCTCCTTCAACTACCGTGTGGTCATTTTTGCTGTGTGCTTTGGGTCATTGTCATGTTGGAAGGTAAACCTTCTTCCCATTGACAACTTTCTGGCAGAGGGCAGCAGATTTTGCTCAAGAATTTGATATTGGTATTTTGCCCCATCCATTACTCTTTCTATCCTGACAAGTATTCCCGCCACCCCCCCCCCCCCCCAATAACAGGATATTACCACCTCCATGCCTTACTGTAGGAATGGTATTAATTGGATGGTGAGCTGCATTGGATTTTCACCAAACATACCAGAATCTTCAAGGTGCGTTTTGGCAAAGCTCAGTCATGACTGAATGTGGCCTTTCTTGAGGAGTGACTTTGTTCTTGCGACCATCCCAAACAAGCCACATGTGTGGTGAATTTCTGATATTGTTGTCACATGCACACAATGACCACTCTTTGTCATAAATTCCTGCCACTGCTTCAGAGTTGCTGTAGCCCTCATGGTAGCCTCTCTAATCCGTTTCTTCCTGGCTCTTTTATTCAGTTTGGAGCAATGTCCTGATCCAGGGAGGGTCTGTGTTGTACCAAATTTCTTCCACTTCTTAATAATAGACTTCCCTGTGCTTCTAGGCATTGATAAAGCCTTTGACATTTTTTTGTATTCATCTTCTGATCTGTCTGCAATTTTATCCTGGAGATCTTTTGACAATGCCTTGCTACCCATAGTTGATTGTTCAATTCAGTTGCATATAGACTGAAATGCTCCAGGAAAGCTCTCTCATGCTGAGCTAATTAAAAAGGACCACAGCTCATCACAGTTGGAAGCCACATGACCTTGTGTGCCATTGAGAAGATGATTAGCTACACCTAAATGAGTATGCAAGTCATTTTTAGGAGGATGGTAATCCTTTTTCCAACTCAGTGATTCTGTTTTTGATTTTTTTAAATTTTATTCTGACATGTGTTATATCTTTCACTTGGATGTTAAAACTTGCACTAAATAAATACAACTGGATAAACTGTGCCTGTCTTCATTCAGGCTGAAAAGGGACACAATTTGATTATTTTAAAGGGGGGGGGGGGTAATTCTATACCCACTGTATACTAAACTTTTTGGATCAACATTAACTATTTTTAATCCTTATGCTGCCAGTATTAGTAAACTGATAAAGGTTTATTATATTGACTTGTTTAACCTTATTTTTTTTTACCTTATTCAGTTGTTTCCTGGTTTATGGTCTAGGCCAAATTGATGTGTAACATCCCAGGAGTGTTCATTGCCATTTTTTTTCTTTCATCTGAAGGTGGAGAGGATAAACTGTGTTAGCAAAGTTAACTGTCCCCGATTTTGAGTGACTGCCCCTCATTTGGAGCAAAGTCTCTCTGTTCCTTTTCCCCTCATTTACCCCTCATTTTGATCTGCTCTATATAGTTATACATAAAATGCATTATTTATCTTAAAAAAGTGTTTGCCAGTGCTAAACATTTCATGCAAATTTTAAATTTTGTTATTTCCAAAGCCAATATAAAGGAATAGTAATGGTAAAAAAGCATTTGTGGGTTTAACCAAATTTATTTTTTGCTGTATAATTCTTCTTTAAGGGATGTGTGTCCCTCGTTCCTATCTCAAAAAGTTGGGAGGTACGTCAGCGTACCCTCCTGTCTGCATGTCTGAGCTAAGGGCAGATGAATTCCAGGAAGTAAATGCTACAAGAACCATCTGCCCTCACTCAAGATGGCCGCAGCTAGAAATGGATGGATGGGTGGGATACAATTTAGCTCCACTTTAAAAGCTTCAAATTTCCAAACAAAATTGCCAAGTATATACACAGCATGAGGCTAGTAAGTCTAAGAATACTTAAACTGCTTAGACTACTTAGAATGGCTGCTATAAACTTGTAATAGCTTAAAATTTTCTAAATGCCTTTATAATAAGAGCAGCCATTTATATTATTTGAAAAGCATTACCTTAAAATTATAGCTGGTGTTTTACACAACAAATGATTTGTAATTCTGTTCAGCCAACCTGGTGATTCACATATCTCCAACATCAGCATTACCAGGAAGATGATGTAACTGTTCCTGTAAATATATTTCCCGTGTCACCTACCTGCTTAATGGAAAAAGAATACACAACAAGCAGTATGATGATATTGATTCCTTATACAATGAGGTGACTGAAGGTAGAGTAGTGACACAGGAATTTGCAAAGCTAAACCCAAAAATAGAAGTGTCTCCTATCTGTTAGCACAGTATGACAGTAGGATTGTGAATCTCTAAACTGGGTAATCAGATAAAACATGTTTCATAAATTTATTTTTTGGACTTCTGCCTTGACTGGCTTTTTCTTTCTTTGCCTAATAATCCAGGAAAACATTTTAGACTGAACATTTTTGGGTTCAAATTAATATAAAACAACCTAAACCAGTAACTGAGCAGATTCTGATTTGAAAATTTGAAAATGTTTAGTTCTGCTGTTTGTTAAAATGGTGACTTAACAGAAATTGTCATTTCTGATAAACAAAGATCTAATAAATAAATAAATAAAATACGTTTTTCAGTATAGCTACCTCTCCCTTTTCAGCATATTATAGCATGTTCGAGGCAGAAAAAGGCCCAGGTTTTATTGATGCTGGAGAGGTTTCACCATTTTGATGCAATCCATACTTTTTGCAAGATATAGAGTATCTCACAAAAGTGAGTACACCCCTCACATGTTTGTAAATATTTTATTATATCTTTTCATGTGACAACACTGAAGAAATGACACTTTGCTAAAATGTAAAATAGTGAATGTACAGCTTGTATAACAGTGTAAATTTGCTGTCCCCTCAAAATAACTCAACACACAGCCATTAATGTCTAAATCGCTGGTAACAAAAGTGAGTACAGCCAAGTTAAAATGTCCAAATTGGGCCCAAGGTGTCAATATTTTGTGTGGCCACCATTATTTTCCAGCACTGCCTTAACCCTTTTGGGCATGGAGTTCACCAGAGCTTCAGAGATTGCCACTGGAGTCCTCTTCCACTCCTTCATGAACACATCACAGAGCTGGTAGTTGTTAGAGACCTTGCAGTCCTCCACCTTCCGTTTGAGGCTGCCCCACAAATGTTCAATAGGGTTTAGGTCTGGAGACATTTGCCCTCAGCTTCTTTAGCAAGGCAGTGGTCTTCTTGGAGTTGTGCTTGTGGTCGTTATGATGTTGGAATACTGTCCTGCGGCCCAGTCTCCAAAGGGAGGGGATCATGCTCTTCTTCATTATGTCACAGTTCATGTTGGCATTCATGGTTCCCTCAATGAACTGTAGCTCCCTAGTGCCAGCAGCACTCATGCAGCCCCAGACCATGACACTCCCACCATCATGTTTGACTGTAGGCAAGACACACTTGTCTTTGTACTCCTCCCCTGGTTGCCGCCACATACGCTTGACACCATCTGTACCAAATAAGTTTATCTTGGTCTCATCAGACCACAGGACATGGTTCCAGTAATCCATGTCCTTAGTCTGCTTGTCTTCAGCAAACTGTTTGTGGGCTTTCTTGTGCATCATTTTTGGAAGAGGCTTCCTTGTGGGACGACAGCCATGCAGACCAATTTGATGGAGTGTGCGGCGTATGGTCTGAGAAAGGACAGACTGACCCCCCACCCCTTCAACCTCTGCAACAATGCTGGCAGCAATCGGTCCTACGGCTGTCAACCAGGAAGGAGCCAGGCACCATCCAGCACGCTGCACGCTCTGCAATTGTTATGCTCGCTACTTTCGGATACAATGTAAGTGCAATATTTTTGAGTGAATAAAGTTCAACTATTGCAACAGAGAGCACTAGATTTCCCCCTTTTTATTTATATGTCTTGGGATGGATTTGGAATCGAGTGTGAGCTGTACCCTTTGCAGTATTTACTCTTATCTGTGCTGACAAGTGCTGGAGGCTTGGTCCTGTTATATATCGGAACATCATATGCTGTGTACCGTGGAGATTGTTTATGCTTTTAGACCCTGCAGGGTCGAGTTCTGGAGGTGAGAGGCAGATAATGCTTGGTGGTGGGAATTTATGAGCACTGAAGTCACACCTGTTGTCATTTCACCAGATCACAAGTGGACTATATTTTTTCCCGTCTGTTATACCTTTTATCACCTCATTATGAACTGTCTCCTATATTTATGAATTGGTTTTTAAGATATATTTTTATATGTATTAATATTGGTTCAAAGCGATTTTACCCATGGATTGATATCCAATATTGTTTGGATTTATTAGACTGCGCTACACTATTTTTTATTAATGGCAGCACTCATACGTCTATTTCCCAAAGACAACCTCTGGATTTGACGCTGAGCACATGCACTCCGCTTCTTTGGTCGACCATGGAGAGGCCTGTTCTGAGTGGAACCTGTCCTGTTAAACTGCTGTATGGTCTTGGCCACCATGCTGCAGCTCAGTTTCAGGGTCTTGGCAATCTTCTTATAGCTTAGGCCATCTTTATATAGTGCAACAATTCTTTTTTTTTTCAGATCCTCAGGGAGTTCTTTGCCATGAGGTGCCAAGTTGAACTTCTAGTGACCAGTATGAAAGAGTGAGAGCGATAACACTAAAATTAATACACCTGCTCCCCATTCACACCTGAGACCTTGTAACACTAATAAGTCACATGACAACGGGGAGGGGAAAATGGCTAATTGGGCCCAGTTTGGACATTTTCCCTTAGGGGTATACTCACTTTTATTGCCAACTGTATAGACATTAATGGCTGCATGTTAAGTTATTTTCTGGGGACAGCAAATTTACACTGTTATACAAGCTGTACACTCACTACTTTACATTGTAGCATAGTGCCATTTCTTCAGTGTTGTCACATGAAAAGATATAATAAAATATTGACAAAAATGTGAGGGGTGTACTCACTTTTGTGAGATACTGTAGTAATAGGGAATACTGTCAATTTCCTGGAACTTATTTCTTGGTTTCCAATATTTATATTTTAGGTATTGCATTGGTGGCCCTGGTTGTCCCCGTTGGATTTGGAATTTTCGTTAACTATAAATGGCCAAGATATGCAAAGAGAATTCTTAAGGTTGGTAAAGCAACATTTTTAAAAATGGTATACCTAACCTCTGCTGCAACAATGAAATACCTGAAACATGTTTCTCAGATCCACATACTAGGCCCAATGGTTGTTTACACTCAAGCACTCAGCAAACTGTTGAATTTGCATCATGCTTCATGTCATCAAAGTGAACCAAACCTTTTTTAGCCCCTCATGGTGTTAAAGCTGAACTCAGGGGACAATATTTTTTATATCTTGTGACTAGATATTTTTTTACTTATCCTGCGTGCAACACTCTAATATGCATATAAAAGCACTAGTAAGCACTAGTAAGCTCCCCCCAAAAGTACAGCTACCATTGTACGTAAGGCCTTGCAGATGTTCCCAGCACAACAGTTTTGTTCCTGCCCACCCCTGTGCTTTTTCCCATACAGAGTCATTCAAAAAACATAATGCTGGGTTCAGCTGGGAGGCCAGAAAAAAAGAGGCAGCTTTACTTTCATGGGGAGCTTACAAGTCCTGTTATATGTTTATCAGAGGAAAGTAAATGAAAAAGATAGCAATGCATGTTTAATGGAAGAATATAAAATCCAAAAAGATATTCAAAATGGTGTGTCCCGGTTTCAGCTTTAAGACTGGCAAGTCTTTCTCAGAGTGAAACCAACTAACCACAACAGACACAAGCAGCAGATAAACATTCCTTGAAATGGGATGCTACTGAAAAGTATTATTACTTTATTAAGACCACTTTCCTTTTATGAAATGTCATTGTTATTATCTCAAGTCTTGAATCATTGTAAATAACCTTAAGGCAAAAAGCCTTTTGCTTATTGTATAAATGTTATATACTTTCTTATATTTTTCTCTGCTAGATTGGTTCGATCACTGGTGCCATTCTCATTATTGTCATTGCCGTGGTTGGTGGCGTTCTCTACAAAGGATCATGGGAAATTTCACCTAAGCTTTGGATTTTAGGAACGATATTTCCACTTTGTGGCTATACGTTTGGATTCATTTTGGCTTATATATCTAATCAGACATGGAGCAGGTATGCATCACTTACAAAGATTCTAAAGAATAAAACACACCTATTCATTTCATGCATTAAGAAACACTGGCCATATACAGTGCGGGAAATAATTTTTTGATCCCCTGCAGATTTTGGAAGTTTGCCCACTTATGAATGGTCTATAATTGTTATCATAGGTGTATTTTAAATACTAGAGACAAAATAACAACCTAAAATCCCAAAAAACACCTGGTAAAAATGTTATAAATTGATTTGCAGTTCGGTGAGTAAAATACGTATCCCCTTCCAACCAACAATATTTCTGGCTCCCACAGACTGGCTACGGTATGTGCTCATGTGGTACACAGATTAGTCCTGTCAATTTAAGAAGATGCACCTGATGACAACTTGTTATGTGTATAAAAGACACCGGTCCACAGAATCCTTTTCTTCCATTCAAACCTCACTGTCATGGACAAGAGCAAAGAGCTGTCAAAAGAACGTCAGAGACTAAATTTTTGGCCTGCACAAGGCTGGAATGGGCTACAAGACCTTTAGCAAAAATCTTGGTGAGGAGACAATTGTTGGAGTAAATATTCACAAACAGAAGAAATACAAAATAACCATTAATCGCCCTTGGTCTGGAGCTCCATGCAAGATTTTGCCTCATGGGTAAGGATCATCATAAAAAAAGTGAGGGATCAGCCTAGAACTACAGGGAAGGAACTTGTGAAGTATCAAGGCAGCTGGGACCACAGTCACCAAACAAATCATTGGTAACACAATACGCTGCCATGGGATGAAATCCCACAAGGTCCCCCTCCTCATGAAGGCACAGGCCCTTCTGAAGTTTGCCAATGAACATCTAAATGATTCAGAGAAGGATTGGGAGAAAGTGCTGTGGTCATATGAGACTAAAATTAAGCTCTTTGGCATTAACTTGACTCACAGTGCTTGGAGGAAGAAAAATGCTGACTAGGACCCTAAGAACACCATCCCTACAGTCAAGCACGGAGGTGGAAACAAAATGCTTTGGGCAGTTTCTCTGCTAAAGTTACAGGCCGACTTTGCCGCATTAAGGTACCAATGGACGGGGCCATGTATTGTAAAATCTTGGATGAGAACCTTCTTCCCTTAGCCAGAACACTGAAGATGGGTCATGGATGGGTCTTTCAGCATGACAATGACCCAAAACATACCGCCAAGGCAACAATAGAATGGCTCAAGAAGAAGCACATTATGGTCATGGATTGGCCTAGCCAGTCTCCAGACCTTAATCCTATAGAAAATGTATGGAGGGAGCTAAAACTTCAAGTTGCCAAGCGACAGCCAAGAAACGTTAACCACTTAAGCCCCAGGCCTATTTCTGACACTTTTTGTTTACAAGTTAAAATTAGTATTTTTTCCTAGAAAACTACTTAGAACCCCCAAACATTGTATATATATTTTTAGCAAAGACTCCTGAGAATAAAATGGCCATCCTTGCAATATTTTTTGTCACGCCGTATTTGTGCAGCAGTCATTAAAACGCCATTTTTTTGGAAAAATTACGAAAAATCACATTTCACTGCATTTAAAAAACTAAACAGTAAAGTTAGCCCATTTTTTTTTGTATATTGTGAAAGATGATGTCACACCGAGTAAATAGATACCCAACATGTAACAGTTTAGAGTTAAAGTGTAGCTCTTTTTTTTAATTATTGCTCATGCTCTGGCGATCGTGGCGATACCTAACATGTGTGGTTTGAACAGCGATTTCATTCGCGGCTCGACTTCCATATACGTTTTCTTTTGTGCGCGAGCTAACGGCGACAGGGTCGGCTAAAATTAATTCATTTTTTTTTCCTATTTATTTTATTTTTTTTAACTTTATCACAGGTTTAAAAAAAAAAAAAAATCTGATCACTTTTATTGCTGTCACAAGCAATGTAATCATCCCTTGTGACAGCAATATGCAGTGACAAGTACTCTTTATGGAGGGATCGAGGGTCTAAAAGACCCTAGAACCCTCCACTACACTTTCATGTATTCAAAACGCCAAAAACTGCATTTTTGAATACACTGTTTTTTTTAATCTGCCGCCTTTAGCAGCAGAGTAACCCGGACGTCACGTCATGGACGCCGCCTCCGGGTTACGTCTTCGGAGACCCGGTCGAAGCCGCATGCGGCTTTGATCAGGACTCCATCCAGCCGTTGGACGTGCCGGCTGGGAGCTCAGGTCTCCCGGTGGGACGGGAGACCCAGGCAAAGCCGCGGAAGGCGGTGGGAGGGGGGGAGACGTCCCCTTCCGCTCGCCGGGGTAGCGATCGAGCGGCTCCCCAGCCGCATCGGTCATTACCGCCGGAAAGCCGACCGCTGGCTCTAAACAACGGTACCAGGGTGATGCCTCTGCAGCATCAGACTGGGAGCATCACCCCGGTATAACAACGGAAAGTCTGCCAACGTACCCATACGTCACTTTGCAGCAAGTGGTTAAGGGATTATTTATTTCATTTTTTTTTCTTTTATTTCAGGTACTTGTATAGTGCTGCCAATTTACGCAGCGCTTTACATATACATTGTACATTCACATCAGTCCCTGCCCTCAAGGAGCTTACAATCTAAGGCCCCTAACCCACATCTATACATACATATAGTAGGGCCAATTTAGACCGGAACTGATACTAAGAGGATGGATTATGTCTAAGATGTCTGCTTCTTAGTTTTAAGGTCACTAGAGATGGGGGTTCTTACCTCTTAAGCCCCAATGACTTTAATTGTGGTATTTCCATTGGAGAGCTAGCTTCCTGTTGAGGGCCCACTGTCATTCTGCACAAAAGTTGTTTAAAGTTCAAACTACCAAATAACTTGATTTTCTATTTTATTATATTCTATATTTTCTCTAATCTTTATCTGTGTTGGACAAATAAAGATTAATTGTCCTAATTGTGTTAGGGGTGACTTGTTAAACCTAAAGGGTATGTAAACTTTAACAACAAATCTACCAACACTTTAGAGGATATGTCATGGCAAAAAATAAATAAATAAAAAACATATTTATTACATTTCTCATATGAACATTTTCCCATGTTTTATACTTTTTAAACATGCTGCAAGTACAGAAAAAAATAACTGTTGATGTGCCAGAAATATACTGTAGGATGCTCCTACCTTCCTCTTTGACATAACAACATGGTATACTTTCTGCTCTGAATTTCTTGAACACATTGTCATCCTCCTCTTCAAAGCTTATCCTTGTGTAGAGGTGGTAGAGTGAGGTAGAGAAAGAACAGGAAGTTATCAGCTAACAAGATTTCTGGCAAAATCAACAGGTATTTGTTGCATTTATCGAACAGATATAACAAAATACTTTCAATGGTATACTTAGCAGACCAAAGGAGAGCAAATAAGAAACGTTTATTGTAAAGGATTTACGACGCTGTACCCAGATAAAATTGATGTCCTTTTTTTTCCCACAAATAGAGCTTTCTTCTGGTGGTATTTGATCACCTCTGCGTTTTTTAATTTTTGCGCTATAAAAAAAAAAAAGAGCGACAATTCTGAAAAAAAAAAAGATATACTGTATATTTTTTACTTTCTGCTATCAAACACATCCAATAAAAAAAAATCTAATTTTTTTTATCATTTAAGGCCAATATTTATTCTGCCACAGATTGTTGGTAAAAAAAAATACCAATAAGTGTATATTGATTGGTTTGCGCAAAAGTTATCGGGTCTACAAACTAGGGGGTAGATTTATGGCATTTTTATTTATTTCTTTTTTTACTAGTAATGGCGGCAATCAGCAATTTTTAGCAGACTGAGACATTGCGGCGGACAAATTGGACACCTAACTGACACTTTTGAGGGGACCAGTGACATTACTACAGTAATCAGTGCTAAAAAATATGCACTGTTACTGTACTAATGACACTGGCACAGAAGGGGTTAACACCAGGGGTGATCAAAGGGATAAGTGTGTCCCTAGGGGAGGATTTCTAACTGTGTGGGGGATGGACTCACTAGATAAACATAGAGATCTGTGTTCCTGAATAGGATCCCTATGTTTATCTGTGACAAAACGGCGGTCTGCCTTGTTTACATAGGCAGACTGCCGTTCTGTCTCTATGGGGAGCGATCACGGCCGTCCGCCAGATCCAATGATTGGCTCCCCCTCTGGCCAATCAGCATGTGCACCCTTGCTGGCTATTGCGTGAAGCGACGTACAGAAACTTTGTTTCACACAATAGAGCCGCCTGCCACAGTATATGTGCGGCGGCTGGTCAGCAAGTGGTTAAAAATATAGTTCTGCTAACACAACGGGGACATATTAGTTATGACTAGATGTTAGGGGTTTAAAAGAGCTGCTTCCTAGATTTTTTTTAGAAATGTCAGTAGAGAGAGTTACTTTTAGAAATTCCCATCTCTGCCTCAACTCCATGACTACCAACACCAGAGAGGCAACCTTTGGCAGGCTCCAACAAAGGAGGCATTCCATTTTTAATGGCATCATGGAAGACTATTCAGGGCAAAAACTACACAGATCACTGCATAGTTATATAAAGTATATTTTACAGTAGAAAAGATTGGTTGACTTAACTATTAATGTATGAAAAAATAAAATAAAAAATTTGTGTCCCTATCCTTTAGATGTCGCACAGTCTGTTTGGAAACCGGAATGCAAAATACTCAGCTTTGTACAACAATTATTCAGCTTTCATTTACACCAGAAGAGCTTAACTTGATGTTCACTTTTCCACTTATCTACAGCATTTTCCAAATTGCATTTGCAGCTTTATTAATAGCAGGTGAGTTATGAAGCATTATTGTTCATAGTCTTTCATTTATGAAGCTTAAACCAGCAATGCCAAATTGTGAGTCTCAGAGTTTCAGAGACCCGTGTCTCTACTTTCCAATGTTTTTGGGACAAAAAACAGAAGCTATTGCATATCTGATCAGTGAAACCAACAGTAGATCCTATAACCCAGCCTTTTTTACCCAGGGTGCCTTCAGATTCATACAGGGGTGCCTTGGGAAAATGTCAAAAATTTGCCCAAAAATTGTATACAAGTCAGCAGGTAGATCACGCCTGCCTTTTAGTTACACAAAGCTACAGGTTTTCATTGTGCACCGTTACAATCTTTTAGCCACTGGTGCACTAACAACCGATAAGGAGGACATTGGACACCTGCACAGCCTCCTTGTTTGCCTCTCTCCATCAGCCCTGGGGTCACATTAGGGCAATGAAGGAGAGAAACTGAGGGAGAAGAGAAACACCGGAATACTAGTCAGTACCAATGTGCAAAGGTGTGTTCACCTCAAATGTTGAGTGCCCTATATGTGTGGATGTTGCTGCATTATGTAAAACAGTTTTTTACATGCCTCAAGATTGTGCAGAATTTGAAAGGGTGCCTCGACTTAACCACTTCAGCCCCGGTGGATTTGGCTGCTCAAAGACCAGGACCCTTTTTTCAACTTGGCACTGTATGACTTTACCTGACAATTGCGCGGTCATGCAATGCTGTACCCAAACGAAATTTATGTCTTTTTTTCCCCACAAACAGAGCTTTCTTTTGGTGGTATTTGATCACCTCTGTGCTTTTTATTTTTTTGCGATATTAATATAAAAAGAGCGAAAATTTTGAGAAAAAATGACATTTTCAACTTTGTCTTTTTAAAAATATCAAATATACTCAATTTATGTCATATATTTTGGCCAAAAAATCTCAATGAGCATATTTTTATTGGTTTGCGCAAAAGTTATAGCGTCTACAAACTATGGTGTAAATGCTGGAATTTACGCAGCTTTAATTTCTGACTGCCTATCTCATTTCATGAAGTGCTAAAATGGCAGGGCAGTACAAACCCCCCCCCCCCAAATTACCACTTTTTGGAAAGTAGACAGCCTAAGGAATGTTCTGAGAGGCATGTTGAGCTCATTGAATATTTCATTTTTTTTGTCACAGGTGTTTGAAAAATGACTACAAAAAAAAATATTTTTTTTTTACACAAAGTTGTCATTGAAATGATATATTGCTCGCAGATGCCATGGGTATATGTGTAATTACACCCCAAAATAGATTCTGCTGATTCTCCTGAGTACAGGGATACCACATATGTGAGACTTTTTGGGAGCCTAGCTGTGTACGGGACCCCGAAAACCAATCCCAACCATCAGAATTTCAAAGGGCGTACATTTTTCATTGCATTTTCTCACTATCTATAACGGTTTAGGAGGCCCTGAAATGTCAAGATACCACAACCCCCCCCCCCCCAAATGACCCACTTTTGGAAAGTAGACACCCCAAGCTGTTTGCTGAGAGGCTTGGTGAGTCCATGGAATATTTTATATTTTGCCACAAGTTTTGGGAAAATTACAGGTTTTTTTTTTTTTTTTAGGTTTTTTTTAACACAAAGTTGTTACTAAAAGATACATTTCTCACACGTGACAGGGGTATATGTGGAATGACACCCCAAAATACATTCTGCTGCTTCTCCTGAGTATGGGGATACCACATGTGTGAGACTTTTTGGGAGCCTAGCTGTGTACGGGACCCCGAAAATCAATCACCATCTTCAGGTTTTCTAATGGCGTAAATGTTACCCCATTTTGGAAAGTAGACACCCAAGCTATTTGCTGAGAGGCATGGTGAGTCCATGGAATATTTTATATTTTGCCACAAGTTTGGGGAAAATTACAGGTTTTTTTTTTTAGTTTTTTTTAACATAAAGTTGTTACTAAAAGATACATTTCTCACACATGACAGGGGTATATGTGGAATGACACCCCAAAATACATTCTGCTGCTTCTCCTGAGTATGGAGATACCACATGTGTGAGACTTTTTGGGAGCCTAGCTGTGTACGGGACCCCGAAAATCACTTACCATCTTCAGGTTTTCTAATGGCGTAAATGTTTGATTTTACTCCTCACTACCCATCACAGTTTCGGAAGCCCTGAAATTTCAAGATAGAACAAACCCTCCCCCACAAATTACCCCACTTTGGAAAGTAGACACCCAAGCTATTTGCTGAGAGGCATGGTGAGTCCATGGAATATTTTATATTTTGCCACAAGTTTGGGGAAAATTACATTTTTTTTAATTATTTTTTTAACACAAAGTTGTCACTAAAAGATAAATTGCTCACACATGCCATGTGTATATGTGGAATGACACCCCAAAATACATTCTGCTGCTTCTCCTGAGTACAGGGATACCACATGTGTGAGACTTTTTGGGAGCCTAGCTGTGTACAGGACCCCGCAAATCAATCCCCACCTTCAGGTTTTCTAATGGCGTAAATTGTGCATTTCACCTCCGCACTACCTGTCACAGTTTTCGGAGGCCCTAAAATTTCAAGATGGCATAAAACCCCCCCAAATTACCCCATTTTGCAAAGTAGACACCCCAAACTATTTGCTGAGAGGCATGGCGAGTACATGGAATATTTTATATTTTGCCACAAGTTCCGGAAAATATATATATTTTTTTTTGTTTTTGTTTTTTTTACACAAAGTTGTCACTAAATGATATATTGCTCACACATGCCATTGGTATATGTGAAATGACACCCCAAAATAGATTCTGCTGCTTCTCCTGAGTACAGGGATACCCCATGTGTGAGACCTTTTTGCAGTCTAGCCGAGTACAGGACCCCGAAATCAATCACCACTTTCAGGCTTTCCAAGGGCTCAAATTGTTGATTTCACTCCTGATTACCTATTACAGTTTAGGAGGCCATTAAATGCCAAGACAGCAAACCCCCCCCCCCCCCAAAATGACCCCTTTTGGGAAAGTAGACACCCTAAGCTATTTGCAGATAGGCATGTTGAGTGCTTTGCAGATCTAACTTTTCGTCACAACGTTTTGGAAATTGAAAAAAAGAGGAAAAAAATGCATTTTCCTGTATTTTCTTTATTTTCCAAAAAAAATGAGAGCTGCAAAATACTCACCATGCCTCTCAGCAAATATCTTGGAGTGTCTACTTTGCAAAATCGGGTCGTTTGGGGGGGGGGGGGGGTTGTGCCATCTTGGCATTTCATGAAAAAAGGGGGGTGTAGTGCGCTTCAAGAATGAATTAAATTAATAAATTATTAAAAATTATATATAAACATAAATATTAGTGTCTAGATTCGTGAAGGGAGCTATCTATCCGATTCAGTGAAATTCATATTCTCAATAGATTATACATGTGCTTTAATAAACATTGTGATAAAAAATTCCATAAAAACTGTGAAACAATAATTTCAATCTCTAAAGTGCTTGATGCTTATATTTATTTCTTTCCCAATATAATAAATAATAGTTTATGTGTTTTAAAAGAGTCTACTGTAAAGTAATAAATAATTGTCCAATTAAACAAACAGTATGATTCCAATCCTAATTGTGAATGATTCAAAGAGGTGCTTCCGTGCAAGTAAAGTGCTGTGACTTGTTTCCTCCACCAGGTGTCACTTCTAGGTGCTCTAAATTCTCACCTCCAGTAAAGAAATATAACGCCTGTGTTTATATGTCTTTTCCTCTATCGTGGTTCCTTATAGTTCCCGGGATCTTCCTAAGGGGTACTGTGTGTATTATCGGTCCTTGTTGTACCTCTGGGGTTCCTTATAGGAGACTCCTTATATCCCGTAATTTACACCACCTCGGGGGCTCATTAAATGAAAAGGGCCATCATGGTGCAGTATTTAAAAGCAATTTATTCCAAACATCAAAAATACACTTACAATTAGCTTTCTTGTTTATCGCATTAGATCAGCCTGGACAACGCTATGGAGACAGCGTTCACTACGTCACGTCACTTCCGGTTAGTTGGGCTCCTCCTACGCGTTACGTCACATCACGTAACGTGTTTCCGGAACTTGTGGCAAAATATAAAATATTCCATGTACTCGCCATGCCTCTCAGGCTGATCTAATGCGATAAACAAGAAAGCTAATTTACAAGCCTTTGGGGGAAGCCCCGGCGATTAGGTCGCACGTTGCCACATGCGCCAATTTGTAATTCGAGCAGGTGACTAAATAGTGGCACGCTTGTGTAAAAGCTGTCTACATACAAATGGTACCCCTTTCCGGATAAGGGTTACACCAAGTCCCAAACTATCTTGCCGCTGCTCCCTATGTAGTCTGGGCAGTTGGGGAGCTCCACATTTCTCATATAGACCCAGAAACGAATGCCCCGCTACACACGTACCGATTGTCGGCCGAACGATCGGCCGTCTTTTGTCCAGGGCTGTCGTGTCTGTTGAAAACTGCAAAAGACTGCACACAAATTTTGTCGGCCAACAACAGCCGACTGCAGAAGTGATGTCATGTGATGGTTAACTTTCCTTGTCTTTTTTCTTTTCTGAGCATGCCAGGTCTTGCAAATCTGCTGTCTGTCGGCCGAAACCTGTACTGACTGGTGAACAATCGGCCGTTCTGGTGTTGGCCAACAAAAATTTTAATGCCTGCACGACAGATTCTTTTCGGCCGAAAATGCGCTGTCGGCTGTCGGAAGCATCATACTAACAAGCCTACAATCGGCGGATCGGTTGTCGGCCGAATATTTACGCCCGACAATCGGTACGTGTGTACGGGGCTTAACTGTATAGCCTGTGGCCCTGTCACAGAGCTTATACAGCTTGACCCCGTATCTGGCATGCTTGCTGGGGAGGTACTGTTTCATAGCAAGGCGGCCAGTAAACTTAATCAGGGACTCGTCAACGCAGACAACTTGTTCGGGGGTAAACAAGGCTGCAAACCGCTGATTGAAGTGGTCTATGAGGGGCCAAATTCTGTGGAACCGATCATATTCAGGGTCTCCCCGAGGACGACAGATTTCATTGTCTTTGAAATGCATAAATCGCAGAATTTGCCCCATATCTCGCCCTGGACATGGAGGCAGAGTACACGTGCATATGGTGAATTGGGCTAGTGGACCAATATAGCCGCAATTCACTCTTTTTGGTTATGCCCATGTTGAGGGAAAGGCCCAGAAAGGTTTTAAAATCGGAAATCGTTACAGATTTCCAGCCGAATGGTCTGGCAAGGGGCAAATTTGGGTTGGGGGCGATGATATGGTTGGTGTGCATATAAATTTGTTTGATCCACAATAGATCTGAAAACATCTTCCGTGAAGAACAGCTCATAAAAATTCAGGGGCCTAAAATTGGCTGATTCCACGTGGATTCCAGGTTGGGCAGTCAATGGGGGAAGTACTGGCGCTGTAGTATCAGTGGGTTGCCAATTGGGATATGCCAGCGCATCAGGGAGGGCACTATGGGCTCTATGGGCCTGTCTTCGAATACGCGGTGGCTGCGGGCCACTTCTCGTGCTAGCCACGGCACCAGCTTGAACTGCACTTATGGGACTCGCCACGTCACCAAGTGTTACTGCAGTGCTGGTTGTACTAGGTCCAGGGTGTACTAGGCTGCTGGAACTTGCCAGGCCACCAGAAGGATGAGCGGCACTAGTACCGACACTCTGCTCCATACGAGCATGCTGCGATCTCTGCACCTCAGCAACTCCAGAATGGGGTCGGGTACGCCTCAGTCTAACAGGGACCCATCCGTTGTCGGAGCTATCTGTCAGGGAGCCGCTGCTCTGTTCAGGTTCATATACTGATCCTGATTCTGCCAGTGAGGCTTCCCCATCGCTCTCATCTGACATGGTCATTATACTGTAAGCCTCTGCACTACTGTACCAACGTTTGGTCATTTTAGTAACTAAATTTACCGGTACAGTATTGTGACTCACAGGTAAAAAAAAGCACCTGGTTGTCAAAGACTATTTCAACCGCTACCAAAAATAACTGCTAATGCTAGCAGGGATCAGGCCTGACTCTGCTAACACAGCGGTTTTGTGTGTTTTGTGTTTTTTGTAAGTGACAGTAATCTATTGATTACTACACTTGCCTGGATGGGGTGGGGTGGGCTGGTCGGAGGAGTTAAACGCAGGTGCTGGCAGGTATCAGTGCTGATCATGCAAACACCGCGTTTTGGGAACCCTAAACTGGTATAGTTCTGATCAGATCAGATATTGATCTGTTCAAACACTATACTAGTAATGGAAGTGTATGTGTGTGTTTGTGTGTGTGGTAATCAAGGGGTTATTTCTAACTATGCGCCGGGGATCTGCGCTAAACCTACTTGGGACAGAAAATAATTTGCAAGCGCTAACTCAAGTCACAATCACACTAATACAAAAATACAGTAAACCACTATATTACGTGTGTATAGTGTGCAATGTGACAGGGGGGAAGGGGTTAACTGGGGGTGATCAAGGTAGGATAAGGGGGATAAATCTTTATTGGGGGGTGGCGGGGACCCTAAACCTAAAAGGAACGGCCGCAAGTGCTAAACCTGGTCACAAGTCACACTGATACAGGTATATAGGAAACTGCTATATACTGTATGCAGTGTGTGTTGTGACAGGGGGTTTAGGGGTTAACTGGGGGTGATCAGGGGGTTAAATCTTTATGGGGGGGTGGCGGGGACCCTAAACCTCCTTGGGACAGAAACTAACTCGCTAGCGCTAACTCAAGTCACAATTACACTAGTACAAAATACAGTGAAACACTATATTACGTGTGTATTAGTGTGCAATGTGACAGGGGGGAAGGGGTTAACTGGGGGTGATCAGGGGGGGATCAGGGGTGATCAGGGGGTTAAATCTTTATTGGGGGGGTGGCGGGTATCCTAAGTATAAAAGGAACGGCGGCAATCGCTAAACCTGGTCACAAGTCACACTTATACGGGTATATAGGAAAATGCTATATACTGTACACAGTGTATGTTGTGACAGGGGGTGTAGGGGTTAACAGGGGGGGGCGATCGGGGGTTAAGTGTGCCTATCTAAGTGTGTGTATGTGTGCTTGGTGCAGTACTCACAGTTAGATGTGCTCTCTCCTCTCGATGAATCCAAAAAGAATCATGGGAGGGGAGAGCGGGTCTTTTCTGAGCCTGTGTTTACATTTCACAGGCACAGAAAATAATCTGATTGGGCAGGACCGATCAACAGGTCCAGGCCAAAAATCATTGGCCTGGACCTGATGACTGATCGGTTCTGAACCCAATCATGTCATCAGCGGTAGGGATGATCGAACTTTTGAAAAGTTCGGTTCGACCAGAACACCCGAATTTCCCAAAAGTTCGGTTCAGATTTCAGAACCCCATTGAAATCAATGGGACCCGAACTTCGGTTATCAAAAAACACAATTTTTAAGCCCTAAAACCCAATAAATGCCCCTAAAAAGTGCCTAGGGTTCTGGGTCATGCCCCATTAACTATTAATCACACAAAAAAATTCTTAAAAATTATCATTTTTGATAAAAAAGCCAATTATTGAAATTTATTTTTACTTTGGATTTAGTATCTGGGGGGTCTAAGAGGTGTGCATGTGAAGTTTCAGCTCTGTAGCATGTCCAGAACCATGAAAAAAAAAAGATAATTTTTCAGTAGAACAGGGATGTGGGTCGGGACCCTCCTTTAACTTTAACACCTATATGATCTTTTTTTCTGGTTCTGGACATGCTACAGAGCTGAAACTTCACAGATACACCTTTTAGACCCCCCAGACACAAAATCACACAAAAAAAGTTCTTAAAAATTGTAATTTTTGATAAAAAAGCCAATTATTGAAAAATTAAAAAAAAAAGAGAGATTTTTTGATTTTTTTTACTTTGGATTTAGTATCTGGGGGGTCTAAAAGGTGTGCATGTGAAGTTTCAGCTCTGTAGCATGTCCAGAACCATGAAAAAAAAGATTGTTTGTATTAGAAAACTTTCAGCACAGGAGGTTGGCTCCGCTGCTGTAACACCTTGCCGGTTTAATAGAAGGCATTTTTTTGGGTTCTTTGCAGTCAGGAAAAACATCTGAACTTGTGTATAGTGGTACTGTGCACAAGTTCAGATGTTTTGCCTGCCTCCAAAACCCCCCAAAAAATGCCAGCAAAAACACACCTGGGCATTTTTTTTTTTGACGCTAGCGTTTTTTTTTGGCATTTTTTGGGGTTCTTTTGAGGCAGGCAAAACATCTGAACTTGTGTATAGTGGTGTATATACACACATCCATATATTTATATACACACCTAGACATATATAGGTGTGATAGTAGCAGAAATATATGCTTGCGCTAATGAAATCATTTACAGTAATATATTTCTGCTACTATCACACCTATATATGTCTAGGTGTGTATATAAATATATGGATGTGTGTATATACACCACTATACATAAGTTCAGATGTTTTGCCTGCCTCAAAAGAACCCCAAAAAATGCCAAAAAAAACGCTAGCGTCAAAAAAAAATGCCCAGGTGTGTTTTTGCTGGCATTTTTGGGGGGGTTTTGGAGGCAGGCAAAACATCAGAACTTGTGCACAGTACCACTATACACAAGTTCAGATGTTTTTCCTGACTGCAAAGAACCCAAAAAATGCCTGCTTTGAAACCGGCAAGGTGTGGAGAGAAGCTAACCCCCTGAACTGAAAGTTTTCTAATACATACAATCCTTTTTTTTTCTGGTTCTGGACATGCTACAGAGCTGAAACTTCACAGGTACACCTTTTAGACCCCCCCCCCCCCCCCCCCGACACAAAATCACACAAAAAAAGTTCTTAAAAATTGTCATTTTTGATAAAAAAAAGCCAATTATTGAAAAAATTAAAAAAAAAGAGATTTTTTGATTTTTACTTTGGATTTCAGATCTGGGGGGTCTAAAAAGTGTACATGTGAAGTTTCAGCTCTGTAGCATGTCCAGAACCATAAAAAAAAAAAGATTGTTTGTATTAGAAAACTTTCAGACAGGGGGTTGGCTTCGCTGCTGTAACACCTTGCCGGTTTAATAGAAGGCATTTTTTTGGGTTCTTTGCAGTCAGGAAAAACATCTGAACTTGTGTATAGTGGTACTGTGCACAAGTTCTGATGTTTTGCCTGCCTCCAAAACCCCCCAAAAAATGCCAGCAAAAACACACCTGGGCATTTTTTTTTTTTTTGACGCTAGCGTTTTTTTTGGCATTTTTTGGGGTTCTTTTGAGGCAGGCAAAACATCTGAACTTGTGTATAGTGGTATATATACACACATACATATATTTATATACACACCTAGACATATATAGGTGTGATAGTAGCAGAAATATATTACTGTAAATGATTTTATTAGCGCAAGCATATATTTCTGCTACTATCACACCTATATATGTCTAGGTGTGTATATAAATATATGGATGTGTGTATATACACCACTATACACAAGTTCAGATGTTTTGCCTGCCTCCAAAACCCCCCAAAAAATGCCAGCAAAAACACACCTGGGCATTTTTTTTTTGACGCTAGTGTTTTTTTGGCATTTTTTTGGGTTCTTTTGAGGCAGGCAAAACATCTGAACATGTGTATAGGGGGTATATATACACATATATGTCTGAATATATACCCCTAGACATATATAGGTGTGATAGTAGCAGAAATATATTACTGTAAATGATTTCATTAGCGCAAGCATTTATTTCTGCTACTATCACACCTATATATGTCTAGGGGTATATATTCAGACATATATGTCTATATATACCCCCTATACACATGTTCAGATGTCATGTCTGACATCAAACATGTCCTCAAAAAAGCACTGGCAGTGGCAGCCCCTGCAGCATAAAAAATGCTTGGCTGGTGAGAAGCCATATGGGTGTGCCGAAGCAATTCAGAGAAATGATCATTTCTCTATAGCGGTCACCCTGCTATGGAAGGGTTTTGTCACCCTGCCATAGCAGTCACTGCCAGTTAACCCTACACTACACTATGGTCCCCTGACACTTAACACTTTCCCTACAGAAACTGAATTTTTGAAGCTAACTTAAGTGTAAAGGAGCACTCTAACTACACTAGATATCCCTTTCCTCACACTAAAAATAGCTAAATGACACTTTTAAAGTAAAATTAACAGAACTGCTTCCATTCTCTTCCATGTCCAGTATAACAATGCTAGGAATATGGCGGGGGCGATCTTATATACTGGGGGGCGTATTCACTAATGATTGGTCTAGGGACCCCCTAGTCACTCCAATCACATTCCTAGCATTCTCCTGCCCCCTCATTTGGCTTTTGCTAATGGTTCTGGTCCAATCACTGGCTTTTAAAGCCCATTTCCTGAAGCATTGCATTTTGGGTTCTGGTTGCCGAATTCCGAACACCCAATGTTCGGGCCAAACCGATGGTCGACCCGAACCGTTCGATCATCCCTAATCAGCGGGACCACGGGTGCGCGCCCCAGAGCGGCGGGAGCAAACGACATAGTACTACGTCGCTTTGCCTGCACGGGGCTGACCGCCACAGTAAATGTACTTGCGGCAGTCGGCAAGTGGTTAAAAAAGGTTGAGAAACACTGCTATAACCTTGATTAGGAATGAGCTTCGTGTTCGAGTCGAGGCTACGTTCAACTCGAACATCGGTCATTCGATCGTTCGTTGAATGACGAACAAATGTGCTTCTTCGCAGGAAATTT
Source organism: Pelophylax lessonae (assembly GCF_965119305.1). Classification (NCBI taxonomy): domain Eukaryota; kingdom Metazoa; phylum Chordata; class Amphibia; order Anura; family Ranidae; genus Pelophylax; species Pelophylax lessonae. The sequence goes on from NC_138769.1 coordinate 481,290,659, forward strand.
GAGTTTCCCATAATGCACTGCATGTGCGCCGCGCGTGTAGCGCGTTATGTGATTGGCCAAAGCATGCACCCTGACCTCATGCTTTGGTCAATCAAATGATCTCTGGCAGGCTGCCTTTAGCCAATCATGGCTGAGGGGCCAAGTACACGCCCCGCAGCATGTAGTGTCATTGTGCAGGCGATGAGACAGGGACAGGCACGTTATTCAGGCAGGGAGAGAGTAGTTTTTTTGAGTCAGACAGTGCAGAGACATTGCTAGCAGTGTAGGGAGGGCCAGGTCCCTGTGCGAGGTAGGGAGAGATTGATTTCTTTACATCATATCAGACAGTATAGCACCAGTGAGTGAGTAGCAGTGTAGGGAGGGCAAGATTCCTGTGTGAGGTAGGGAGAGATTTCTTTCTTTACATCAGATACCAGACAGAGCTTTGTTCATTGGTCAGTTTCTGCAACATTTTATAATATTCACAGACCTATAGGAATAGAGATCACTTCAGATATCAGCCAGAGTAATCATTGCTCAGTTGTGGAACATTCTATAGGCATCACAGACCTCTAGGAATAGAGATCACTTCAGATATCAGCCAGAGTAATTATTGCTCAGTTGTGGAGCATTCTATAGGCATCACAGACCTATAGGAATAGAGATCACTTCAGATATTAGCCAGAGTATTCATTGCTCAGTTGTGGAACATTCTATAGGCCTCACAGATCATCCATCTATAGGATTATAGATTACATCAGATATCAGTGAGAGTATTGATAATCAGTCACTTGCGTACATCTATAACCACCACAGCTCATCTATAGGGCTATCAATTACATCATATCAGGTCATTGAGTATCTAATGGTCAGTTGCGTATACCCTATATTGATCTGTATCAACATCATGTCCCAAAGGACGACGCTCACAGGCCACAAAAAGAGGGCAAGCAGCCTCAGTGTCCATTGTGAAAAGTGATGGTCCCAGTCGACATAGTGCATCCTCTGCAGGCGGGGCACATCCGTCCTTTAATTCTGGAGCTGCCCGTGCTATTCAGCCACAACATGTGGAAGAGTTGGTGGAGTGGATCAATAAGCTGTCCTCATCCTCCTCTTCCTCTGACACCCACGCTCCCAGTAGTTTGCCTTCCACCGCAGCTGCGGCCCGTTCCACAGGCTCCTTCTCCACAGCTACTCCTTCAGTCGCCCCGCCATCATGCACGGAGGAGTCACCTGAACTATTCGATCATAGTCTCAGTGACATGCTCCTGGAGGATTTGCAGCAATTTGAAAGCTGTGATGCTGTTTCCCAGGTTGATTAAGGGAATAACATGAGCCTAGAGAGAGGGGGTGACAATGACAGACAAGAGACCAGCAGTCATGTTGCCACAGCTGAAGCATATTGCCAAGTTTGCTCCAGTGACGAGGAGGGAGGGGATGATGAGGTCACTGACTTTACTTGGGTGCCTGACAGGATAGAGGAGGAGGAGGAGGAGGAGGAGGAGGAGGGGGAGGATGAGGAGGACAAACAACTCCAATGAGGTAGGATGTGCTCCAGGGGCCGCCATAGCAGTAACCAACCTATTGCGTCACAGCACAGAGCTCCACAGGTGCAGGGTGCTGCAAAATCCCAGCGGACTCCAAAAAGTTCATTAGTGTGGGCTTTTTTCAGCACCTGTGCAATAGACCGCAGCATTGCTGTTTGCAACATCTGTCTAAAGCAGATCAAGCGTGGCCAGAACACCAGCCACTTGGGCACCACCTGCTTGACAAGGCATATGATGACCTGCCATGCACTCCGTTGGCAACAGCGCCTGAAAGAGGCACCAGATCAAAACAAGCATACATCACCTTGCTCCTCATCTGCGATCTCTAACCCTACTACACTTCATGCCTTTTCAAATACCAGCATTGAGAGGGATGATGGTATAGCAATGAGCGGCACAGAGACTTGCACCCAATCTGCTAGCAGCACACCACCGCTTGATTTGAGCAGCAGGCAAATTTCACTACCCCAGTTGCTGAACCGTAGAAAGAGATACTGTCCAGCCATCCACATGCTCAGTGTCTTAATGCTAGCTTGGCCAACTTGCTAGCATTACAGTTGCTGCCTTTTCATCTGGTAGACTCGGCTCCCTTTCGCGAAATTGTGGAATGTGCTGCACCACAGTGGCAGGTCCCAAAAAGGCATTTCTTTTTGCGTAAGGCCATTCCGGCTCTCTACCGTCATGTGGAAGGTAGTGTTTTTGCCTCGTTGGACAAAGCGGTCAGCAGGAAGGTGCACATTACTGTTGACTCTTGGTCCAGCAGGCATGGACAGGGACGTTACATTTCTATCATGGCGCACTGGGTAACTCTGCTGGCAGCTGGGAAGTATGCAGAACAGGGTTCGTGCTGGAGCTTGTTTTGCCACCACACCTCCAAAAAGCTGGTGCTGGTTCTGCCACATCTGGCTTCTCCACCACCTCCTCCTCCTCCATGTCCTCTTCTGCGCAATTCTCCTCTGCAGCAGCAGTGCTCCCTAAGCATTCAAGGGGCTACGCAAGCAGTCAGGCTAAAAGATGCCATGCTGTGCTTCAGTTGTTCTGTCTAGGGGATAGGAGTCACACCGGTGCAGAGATTCTGTCTGCTCTGAAAGGGCAGGCTCAGAGATGGTTGATGCCACGACAGTTTAAGCCAGGAATGGTTGTATGCAATAATGGCACCAACCTTCTCTCCACCCTCCGACACGGACACTTGGCACATGTTCCATGCTTGGCACATGTTCTGAATCTGGTGGTGCAGCATTTCTTGAGCAGATACCCGGGCTTCCAAGATCTCCTGAGGCAGGCCAGCAAAGTCTGTGGCCATTTCCGCCGTTCATTCAATGCCAGTGCTCACTTATCTGACATTCAATGGGAATTAAATCTGCCCACCATCCGCCTCATTTGTGACATGCCCACCAGGTGGAACTCAACGTTGGCAATGCTGCAGCGGCTGCACACGCAGCAGAGGGCCATCAATGAGTACCTGTGTAAGTATGGCACAAGGACAGGGTCAGGGGAGCTTGGCTTTTTTTCGCTACGCCAGTGGCTTTTGATTAAGGATGCATGCATCGTCCTTTCACCATTTGAGAAGGCCACAAGGATGGTGAGCCGGGACGATGCATGCATCAGTGACACTATCCTGCTAGTCTACTTGCTGGAGCACACGCTGCGTGAAATCATGGACAGGGAACTTGAGGAAGAACAGCGGCAGGAAGAGGAGGACTTCCTTTCCTCACAAGGCCCGCTTTATGCAGATATCATTCCTGCAGGGCCACAAAACACACAGGAGGAAGAGGAGGAGGAGGATGAGGATTTCAGCAGCATGGATGTAGAGGATAGAATACAGCAGTCTTCAATGGATGATTTTGATTCCCCAGAAACCCCAGGAGTTGTACGTGGCTGGAGAGAGGTTGCTGCTGCTGACAATGTCATCCTTAGTGACCCAGAGGACTCAGAAGCTCATGCGTCCTCCAACTTATGTTGCATGGGCTCCCTGATTCTGCAAAGCCTGCGAAAGGACCCGAGGATTCGTGCTATCAAGGAGAGGAATAATTACTGATTGGCAACCCTTCTTGATCCATGTTACAAGGGTAAAGTTGCAGAGCTCATCCTGCCTTCGCATAGGGAGCATAGGATGAAACATCTTGAGGAGGCCTTGAAAAAAAATTTGTGTACCGCCTTTCCAGACACTGGGAGGTCAACATTCTCGGGTTTCTGAGGCATCGTTCAGCAAAAGGAGGAGCGGTGGAGAAGGCGGCCGGCTGACCGATGCCTTTAAACAGTTCTTTTGTCATCAGCAGCACCCAGGGCTGTTTGGTTTAAGCAACCATCGCCAGCGTCTCCATCATATGGTGCATGATTATCTAGGCACAAGAACAGACTTGGAGACCTTTCCAACTGCGCATCCATTGGCTTACTAGGTCTTGAGGATGGACCACTGGCTAGAACTTGCTCAATATGCAATAGAGCTACTGGCCTGTCCTGCTTTCAGCGTGCTTTCCGAATGGACGTCCATCATCATATGGTGCATGATTATCTAGGCGCAAGAGCAGACTTGGAGACCTTTCCAGCTGCGCATCCATTGGCTTACTAGGTCTTGAGGATGGACCACTGGCTAGAACTTGCTCGATATGCAATAGAGCTACTGGCCTGTCCTGCTTCCAGCGTGCTTTCCGAATGGACGTTCAGTGCTGCTGGAGGTTTTGTGACCGACAAAAGAGTGCGTCTGTCCACAGATTCTGTTGGCCAGCTGACTTTTATCAAAATGAACCAGTCCTGGATCAACAAAAGCTATCAGGACCCTGATGCTGATGTAACTGATTGAATTTGATAGCGGTCTGCCATCCCTTGAAGACTGCATATGTTGCCTATCCTATTCCTCTACCTTTATTCTGCTAGCTTCCAACATTGTTTTTGGTTTAGGTCACTGCCAACCCCCAAGGCCTAATTTTTCTGCACTTGTATGACAGGTGCATACAATTGAAATGTTGTATGTCATTTTTATCAGCAGGCCATGTCCCTGTGCCCTGCTAACTGTGAGGGGTTACGGTGTTCAGCCACCACCAAGACCAAAGGCCCAATTTTGGGCACCTGTGTAGCACATGCAATTTTAAATTTGTATGGAATTCTTAGCAAGATTAACTGTGAGGCCTTGGTTAAGGTGTTCAGGCACCACCTACCGCAAAGGCCCAATTTTTGGCACTTTTATAGCACATGCAATTTCAAATTTGTATGCAATTCTTACCAGCAGGTCCTGTTCCTGCACCCAGCAAGAGTAACTGCAAGGCCTTGGTTACGGTGTTCAGGCTCCACCAACTGCAAAGGCCCAATTTTTGGCACTTGTATAGCACATGCAATTTCAAATTTGCATGAAATTCTTACCAGCAGGTCCCGTTCCTGCACCCAGCAAGAGTAGCTGCGAGGCCTTGGTTACGGTGTTAAGGAGCCACCTATCGCAAAGGCCCAATTTTTGGCACTTGTATAGCACATGCAATTTCAAATTTGTATGAAATTCTTACCAGCAGGTCCCGTTCCTGCACCCAGCAAGAGTAACTGCGAGGCCTTGGTAACGGTGTTCAGGCACCACCTACCAGAAAGGACCAATTTTTGGCACTTGTATAGCACATGCAATTTCAAATTTGTATGGAATTCTTACCAGCAGGTCCCGTTCCTGCACCCAGCAAGAGTAACTGTGAGGCCTTGGTTTACGGTGTTCAGGCACCACCAACAGCAGAGGCCCAATTTTTGCCACCAGTATGACAAGTACATGCGATTTCAAATTTGTATGGATTTTTTAACAGCAGGGCCGTTCCTGCGCCAAGCAAGAGTAACTGCGAGGGGTTACGGTTTTCAGGCACCACCAACAAACAAGGCCCAATTTGTCTGCACCCCTATGAGAAGTACATGCGATTTGAAATTTGTATGTATATTTGTACATGACATTTTTTGCTTTAGAAATGTCAGTATTGCTGCAGCAGGCTACATACATCGTAGAGATGCACTACTTTACAGGCACATTCAGAGGACCCCCCCCAGGCATGATATTTGAAGGAGTTTTTCATTTTTATAGTTTAACTTTAAGCCTCATTAAAATCAGTAAATCAGTGCTCCTTTAAAATTGATTGTTTTTAAAAACTTTTTTTTTCATTGCTACATGTTCCCCAGGTCAGTACTCAGAACCCCATACACTTTTTTGGGGCAATAACTTGCATTTAAGCCTTCAAAATGAGGCCAATTGATTTTCGAGGTTCGACTCCCGTAGACTTCAATGGGGTTCGTTTGTTCAAATTAACTTTTCCTCTGTTTGCGGTGTTCTGGTGCAAACCGAACCGGGGGGTGTTCGGCTCATCACTAACCTTGATATAAAATTGTTATGATCTCCCTGTCACATTTTCTTTTGCATATGTAATCTGTCACCTAAAATACATACCACTGGTTAGCTGCAAGCATTGGCCTTCATTTAGTACTTTGGCCCCCAGAGCTATTTTTTTTCATTTTCAGCACGAATAATAAAATACACATTTTGTATATATAAATTGACTTAAAACCCCAAGACATTATAATTTTCTAAAAGCAGAGACTTTGTAGAATATAATGGTGGTATTGCAAACTTAAGAGCCTTAAAACTCATCAATTAAGAGTTAATGCTCTTGCATCGGCATGTGTAGGGATACATACTGTAATTTATCCAACCAATATTTTTATACAATAATGCACCTGATATTCATGTATATGTACGTGCGGGGGGATTTCACAACTTTTTTTTATTAAACTTTAACTTTTAAACCATGTTTCCTAACTTAACTTTTAACTTAACTGTATTGCTATCACATTGCTAATTGACCCCCAATGTAACCTCTGCACTTTGTTAAAGCTGATTGAGCACAGACTGTGCTCAGTCAGCTTTTTTCCTGGTTAGAATGGCTTGGGTTTGACAGCTCATCAATTTATAGTTAAACTGAAATGTGGGCCCTATTATTATACATTCATGGAGTAAGAGTCCTTTTTCCTTAGCTTTTTTAATTATTTTATTATTTATTTGCTCATACATTTTACCTAATTATTTCACTTTACTCATATCACTAGGGGTTCAATGCTGTCATAGCATTGACTGACAGTGGCAGGTTCTCTTTATGAAAACATCAGATGTCTAAAAGACCCAAATGCCTTCTCTTCCAGAAGCCCTTGCAAATCAGCATAATTAGCACAATTCTAACATGTGTCAAATCCAGATGGTTTGATAAATATAAATTGTGCAAGATGATCAATGACCCACCAAAACAAGAAAATCTGAAAAATTATTCCTGTGGTAAGGTCCAAGTTGACGGGTAAAGGGCCACATAGTAGGTGCAGTAACACCAAACTCTTTGAGCAGTTTGATTAGACTGCAGCAGATCTGTCAGTGCCAGTTTTGGGCAAAATTGCAACTGTCCAATAAGTAGTTCCTGCGGTGTAGTTTTAATATTTTTTTTTTAATCTGCAAAATTCTGAAATTCAAATACTGTATTCATTTTTTATATGTGTTTTGTGGACATCTGGGTATAGGGCGAGCAAGGCAAGCCAGGGGTGTTAGACTGGTTCATACGGTCATCGGTATTTCTGATTTCTGGATGAAGAATGTGTACTTTTACAGAACATATGCAATAGAAAGACTGTATAACAAGAAATCTATTTTTGTTTCCTAGCTTATACCTTTCTATCCTAGTCAATTCCCTAACAAAAGCTAATTTCGGATTGGTTATTATTATATTATGTGGGTAAACACTATGGTGGTACCACCTTATTGATTCTACTGAGCACGCCAAGACCATTGAACAGACAGTATAAATAAAATTGGATCATATAACCATCTGTAAAAAAAAGAAGGAAAAATGTGTAAACTACAATTTTTGTTTAGTATATATATTATTCCTAAAGTATAATTAAAGGCAAACCTTGTTTTCATTTTAAATAGGGTAGAGGTGGCTACCAGTTTAGGTGTTAGTATTTTGGGTTTTTTTGCCATCTGGTTCTCATTTAGGAGATTTCCCTTTACTTCATGTCATGTAGATTCAACAGGAAGTGAAAGGATATATTTTAAATGTGAAGGAAATTTGCTTTTAGACAGTTGTCATGGGAACAAGTGTCGCTATTAGAAGATTACCCCTTTTCTGGTGTCCACTAAAAATGTGTGATTTAGCCTCACTTTGATTCCCAATGATCAGGACAATTATGGGCCATACACACTATAAGATTTTCTGAAGACTTTTTCCTTTAGACTTACCAAAACCATATAATATGAGGTCAAACCTAAACACTTGCAATTTGTATGCAATCTGGCAGGCCCTTGCACTACATAGAAAAGGTAAATCTGAAGGAAATCTAACCACAAAAGTTGGATAGTGTGTATCCAGCTTTAGAGAGAGTTTATTTCCAAAGACAGGAATAAATCTTGATGGTGGTTCTAACTTCTTACCAATGTATCCAAACCTAAAAAAAAAATTTTAGCCTTTTAGTTATTTTTTAAAAAATATATAATTATAGAACTGGTTAAAATGGGTAGCGATATACAAATGTTTTTTTGAAGGTCTATGACCAATATAAAGACACTGAAGTTAAGCACATGGGGCCCTGTGATGCCCCTTCTTACCTAGCTAAGCTTAGGCTAAGTCTATCCTTGGAATCAGTACCCATCTGAGTATCAGGCCACATAATAGTTCAGCAGCAGGCACTTTACTGTCAGCAGGCTAAAGAGATGCACCCCTCTCAGAGTCTAGCATGGCCCCGAAGGACTAGAAGATGACTTTTTCCTGTTTTTAACATTGGCTATGTTGGGTAAGAATGGAGGTAACATTTAATGGAGTCCATTTAAGACAATACTAATATTGTATAATATCATTTGCTTTTTAGGTTACAGATTGATGTTACGTTTCACTGGCGACAAAACAGAAAATAAGGCTGATCCAGTGGATGGAGAAGTAAATGTAGGGTTTCAAATAGAGGAAAAATTAAGCAACGGAGATGTCAATGACAAGCCAGAATCAAGCCAGAATGAAAGCTGTTTGAATGAGATGAAATTTTGACAGGGTTTTACCTTTTTCTATTGGCCTGAGATGCCACATGGGGAAATCAGAGGCATATAATGATGGCAAAATGAAACCAAGCTGCAGCATTCATTGCTTACCATTTTAGGGGCCCTCATATGATGTTTCAATAAATAAGGGAACGTCCCAATGTCCCAATGATCCATTTTCAAGTGAAGAGGTTCTTTAATACACTACAACGCACATCGGATCTCCAACACCAGTTGCATTCCCTCTAACTGTGGCACATTGTCAACTTTTTGTCTAGGACTCTGTATATCTTGCTAATTTAGCTGGACTATATACTGTATAGTGATATGAAATAGCAATAACTTTCCACATTAAAAGTAACACTGAAATGTTGTTCTGTATATACTAATAAATTATTGTGTACAATATGAGTCTTTGAGTGTGGAATTGCATGTTAAAGAGGTTGAAAGTCTAAAAAAAAAAAAAAAAAAGCATGTTAAACAGCATAGTGCATGTGTTGTGTAATTTGTCCTATGCTGTAAAATACCTGATTGATCCTGCCTGTTTCTGTGTTCTCTATGTGAACTGACCACAGTAATCATGGCTGCTGATCCATGATACTGTGGTCAGTTTATGTGCCTCCATCATCCCGCTGTGTTAGAGTCTCTCCCCTCTCCACCTCCTTCCCTGCCTGTCAGTTCTTAGTGTGAGAGCAATCTCCAAACCTGCCCCTCCCCTCCCCTCCCACCGCTATTTTGTGTGCCAGTACAGTCAGTGAGTATCATCACTGCCAGCCCCTCTGTTATAACAAGGTATAATAGACAGTGTCAATGTTTGTTTGTTTAAATGATGCTGCTAAATACCTTATTTAAGAGCATCGCTGTGGTCATGTTATCTCCCGCTGCTCTCCTCCCTCGATTTAAGGACTACAGTGGGGGGGGGGCTAAACGGACAGCACATCGGTCCCATGACCTTCCGGCTGATGTCAGAGAAACATCTCAGCCCCTCCCGCTGTAGTCCTTAAGATCGGGGGAGGAGAGCAGCGGGAGATCAGGTGACTGCATAGCAGTGCTCTGAAATAGGGTTGTTTAGCAGCATATATATTTAAAATAAACTTTGACAGTGTGTATTATACCTTGTTATAACAGAGGTGCTGGCAGTAATGGTACTCACTGACTGTACAACCACTTTAATTACAGAAAACTGTCATTTAATAAAACAATTTGAACAATTAAACATCATCTACTAATGTTGAACTCTTTAGTAAGTATACCTAATAATATTTTTTTCAATTTTCTGAAAAAATATCTTAATGTAAACATGTAAACATTTTTGTTCTACAACTATAATAATCTTTTCTAAGGTGAATTTATTTAATATGGCAAAGGCACAAACAGCAATGACCTACAGCAGCCAGTCATGATTCACTGATCTGACCACAGTATATTAAAATCCAAGCTAAATTTATAGCTCAGAGCCTGTAGGCACAAAACTTCTGATGTCATAAAACTTGCCTATTGAAACTTTATACCCTGTTATGCCAATAGGCAGCAGAAACAACTCTAGAAGGAGCCTTTTTAAGAATCCCTATGCCACCATGGATGTTGTCTTACTGAAGGAGGCCATTTTCTCAAAGGTGAAATCCAAGTATGACTATTTTTCCCTAACTATGTTGCTCCAGCCTGAACTAATATAATTATGTATGTTCCATCCCTGGCCTGTGGGCATGGACTACATGACCCGTAGACAGGTAACTCTTCGTAAATGCGCACCATAATGCCTGCGACCAAGCGCAGCCACAGTCATGCAAGAATCAGCATTAGGACGGCACTCCGTACATAGAAGTGAGCTGTCCACCTTGCACAGATACACGTTAAACTTGAGGCTTTTTTACTGTGAGACACTCTTTCTGTGACACTATACCCCTCATCTTCCTGAATGCATTTTTTTGAGGGCGACACTGTGGAGCGGAGCCTGTGTCCTGCTTCTCTAGCTTAGCTTTCCTGCCTCCTCGATCCCAGTTATGTAGTAGAGATCCTGCCCGTGCACGAAGTGCAGACCTCTATCTAAGCACAAATAAATTCCTTCGGCTTTCCCGTACCTACAGCTTGGTCCATGGGGTCTATGTGCTACAGTTGTGGTCCCCAATGCCGTGATGGAACCTACCGCTAGGGAGGGAGTGGGAGAACCAACCCCTTCGCTAACCAGAGAACCCATGCCCAGAATCACTCTCCCACTATCTGGCTGCTAAAGAATTCCCACCAGTGCTGGCTACCCATAGCAATCACATGTTGGGCATGCCTTCCCACCATCTCCTCTGTACAGTTAACTCTTTCTCGTGGCTCCCTTAGCTTCTCCTCTTCATACTCATGTGTGTATTACAGGCCCTGTTTTTGGATGTGCCTTGTACCTTAATGGGCCCCTTTGAACAGACTTCAAACCAGGCATTAAATGGTTAACAGTACTGAAGACTTGCAGCATTACAGTCCATAATTCATAGTATCTCCTAAAACACATATACAGTCCTAATGCTACCTAGCTCAGGCTGCCCAAGTCTTACCTTCTAGGAAAGGAAAGTTAATTCAACTCAATAGTGGTAGGTTCCTGGTTCCAGGGGAATCCCAGCAGGCAGAACCAGGAGGACTAAATTGTGCAGAAGTCCTTCCTCTGTATTCCCATGTGAAAGTTCACTGAACTGATCATTGTACATCACTTTGTACCTCCTGAGCTCTCCCCTCACCTACACAGGTACTGCAGATGCCCACTGCATCCCAACTAAATCTACTGTGCTACCTTCAAGCTGAACTCCAGGTATGATCTTTATTTCATACTTAGAAAGGATAAGCTAAGCTGGGGCATATTAGGTCAATGATGTCACCAGAATTCTCCCCCATTTTTACTTGCTGAGGCTGAGCAGGGATTTTCGCGGCCACAGCTGTATGCCTCAGGAGGCTGCTATCATATATCATCTTCCCATGGGTTCAGCCTGAACCCTAGCTTATCCTTAATACGTACTTTATAGCTTGGTATGATGTACACATGCATAGCAAGCAGCTTGCTATGGGGGCACCTGAGCCGAGCCACAGCTCTATGTGTCCGTTCAGACACAGAGCCGCAGCTAGGTCCCACCCCCTCTCTCTCCTCTTTGGCTCACGGACTTTGATCAACGTTTTCCCCAGTTATTGCAAGGCAAATTGGAGAGGCAGGGCGGTGATGTCACAATCTCTACTGCAACAAACAGTCCCTGTGGTTACTATGCAGGAGTTAAACTGCTTGGCACTGGCAGGGGACCTGAAGAGAATCACTGCAGTAACAGCAGCCACGGCAGGAAAAGGAGTTGCAGGAGGGGCGGCTTCTCCGGGTGCTGGTATCATGTGAGGTAAGGTGACATCCCCTGGAGAGTTCCTGCTGCTACAAGCTGACAGGAGTAGTGACAGCAGCATCACTACTCCTGCCAGCTTAGCACGGGAAATGACAAACCAAACTTGGAGAGCAGAAGAAAGCTGGGAGAAGGGGTGGGCTGTGCTCTCCCTTCCCTCCAGCTCCTCCTCTTGCCACTGTAGTGCTCCTGCATTGGGACTGTTCAGGATTTTTTTTACTCACTCCCATCTCCAACCAAGAAAAAAATGTGGGTAGGGGCAGGTAAGCAAACTCTGTAAAGTTTAATCTGACCATGAGTGGTGTCCCTGAGCCACGATTCCATACCCCTGCAGCAGCCAGCATCTCTCAATGCCAGCTGCCTTGCAAAAGTGTTAAAAGTCAACTTGCCCTAGACTCCTTCTCAACTCTGATGTTTAAAGATGAGGAGGAGACTAGGAGGAAGGACATCATACAGCCATCTGGCCCACTGTATCTGAGGTCTGTGTGGTGAGGGAGGTAGGAATTGCACTGGGGACATGGGGGGGGGGGGGTCAAAGTAATAATCATTAGTACTAGGTGGGTGGTTTGGGGGGGGGAGATTTGTGGTAGGAGGATTGGAGGGGTTGTGCAGGGTGGTTATTGGGGGTGCTAGGAAGCGTGGGATTTGAACTGCGAGGAGGGATAGGATTTATGCTAGTAACCTACATTTTTTGGGGGGGGGGGAATTTGTATTAGGCAGGGGATGGGGGAGGATTTGTGCTAATAGGGGTGACTGGTGGTGATTTGGGCTAGTAGGGGGAATATGTGTTGGGGGGAGTATTTGTGCTTATGAGGAAATCTGGGGGGGGGGGGAGGGGTTGTGTTAGGAGGTGAATTTTAGGAAGGGGTGATTTGTACTGGAAGGAGGGGGGAATTTTATGTTTGGGGAGAGTTTTAGTTTGCAGAGAGAATAAATGCTTAGGGAGTTAGCTTGCAGATTAGTGCGTGATTTATTTTTTTAGGGGGGTTGCTGACTTATAATGCATATATACTGTATGTTAGGGGAAACGCAGTTTGGCATTTTCGCCCTGAGTGCTAGATGACCTTGTCCCAGCACTGGCTGCAACTACTACAGTGAATGAAGCTATGCAAAAAAAGAATGCATACATGGAATTCAGCTTTAAGGATTACAGAGCTGCGCAACTGTCAGTCTGTTATGTCTAGCCATTCTCTATTTTTACTCACCTCATTTTCTTCCCCCATATATTTAGAGCAATTACACTTTTTTTCACCATACCTTTAATTTTTTAACAAGGTTTTATCTACCAAACACACTACCTTTCCCTTGGCATAGTCACTAATTCTTGCAATGAATATTTCTGAGCTCAGCATGATTCCATAGGCAATCATTGATCACTGTGGAGTTCAAACTTTCTCAAACTACTAAACTGCAGTTAAGAGTTGCAAACTTTTATTGAGTTACTAGGTTAGATTGATTTATGAAAATGTAGCTACACTTGTAGAAAGGTATTTCTGTTTTTTCTAGAACTCAGTTTTTTTCTGCTATTTTATTATTTCATAACTTCTCTCACTAGGACCCATTCACATTGTTGAATTACAATACCTCAAGTATGTTACTGCACATTGTTTTAAGCAGTGCACCAAGGTGCCATAAACACAGGTAAAAATACACCTGCACAATTTCTTCATATATCTGCTTTGTGTCACCCTGTATATACACATTAAAGCGGAGTTCCGGCCTCGGAAACGATTTTTCACTAAAAATACCCCCCGCAGTCAGGGCTAGTGCATTCCACAATGGATAGCCTCTGAACTGTCCCAGGTCGCACTTACCTTTTTGAAGCAATGCTTACCTTGAAAATTTCCTCTCCAGCGCTGTCATCTCAGGTGTGGGCAGCTGAAGCCAGCGCGTCCTCTTCTGCGACCTCTTCCGTGTCCTCTTCGGTCCGACAATGCCCTGAAACGGCCCCACTCGTCACTTACGGGGCAGACGCGTCATCCCTGCACAGCTTCTGGGCATGCCCAGAAGATGTTTAGCAGGAAATGACGAGCCTGCACCGGAACTGACGAGCGGGGTCGGTGCAGGCGCATTGATTCCTGGGAGCGATGACGTTCAGCTTCCAGGAGTCAATGCAAGCAGGAAGTGACGGCGTGGGCCGCGGCCGCAGAGGAGGAAGTAGAAGAAAGGTGAGTATATTTTTCTTCAATATCAAGGTAAGTAATTAAAAAAAAAATCGGGACTATCCATTTGTTTTTTAGGTGACACTGAGCAAGCGGAGGGCCCAAAGTGGGTTTTGAGGCCGGAACTCCGCTTTAAGGTCCTAATCAACATAAAGGCAGTGCACCACAACCCATGTGTCAATGGCAATTGCACTAATTTCCTAATAATGAAAATAGTTTTTCCATACTGACTTAGTGTTAGTTTTCAAATCAAATGTTGAGATTTTACTGGCAAGATCAGCCAGGGGTGTGGGGGGCAGCAGCAAGGGAAGAAGGACAGTGCAAATGACATGGGTCCTGTGTATTTTGGTAAAGTTTTTTAGAGCATATGTAGCAGGCCCTTATAATTATCATATCCTCTAAGTAAATTTAAATCTACATTTTTACATTTACTTCTCTGTGGGAAATATGATTATTAAATATATATATTGTAAAACTGCGGGGCAAAGTTTACATTCCATCTGCTGTATACTGTGGAAATCACTTGTGTTTTTCTGTTGCTGCTATGGACTCTGTACGATTGCTATGGACTCTGCACTGTTGATATGGGTTATTCATGGATTCCTAGAGGTGGGTTTTATGGTTATGGGTTGATGTCTCTGTAGCTATATTTGTTAGACAATGAGGCTATGTTATACATATGTTGTACACTATGATATATATATATATATATATATATACTGTATATACACTCACTGGCCACTTTATTAGGTACACCTGTTCAATTGCTGGGTAACACAAATTTCTAATCAGCCAATCACATAGCAGCAACTCAAAGCATTTAGGCATCTAGAAGTGGTGAAGACATCTTGCTGAAGTTCAAACTGAGCATCAGAATGGGGACGAAAGCGGATTTAAGTGACTTTGAATATGGCATGTTGTTGTTGGTGCCAGATGGGCTGGTCTGAGTATTTCAAAAACTGCTGGGATTTTCAAGCACAACCATCTCTAGGGTTTACAGAAAATGTCCAAAAAAGAGAAAATATCCAGAGATTGGAAGTTGTGTGGACGAAAATGCCTTGCTGATGTCACAGGTCAGAGAAGAATGGGCAGACTGGTTCAAAATAATAGAAAGGCCACAGTAACTCAAATAATCACTCATTACAACCATGGTATGCAGAATACCATCTCTGAATGCACAACACATAAACCTTGAAGCAGATTGGCTACAGCAGCAGAAGACCACACCGGTTGCCACTCCTGTCAGCTAAAAACAGGAAACTGAGGCTACAGTTCACACAGGCACACCAAAATTGGATATCTCAATTAACAAAATGGAAGATAAATGAAGAAAAATCCAACAAATCCAAATCATAACTTTTAGGATTCCTTGTTCTTCTTTACTCTGAAGATAGTTCTCAGTGACATTGGCAGACATTCATTATTGTACCTCTCTCCAGCCCTTCAGCAAACAAACTCAACAGTCCAGAGCACCTGCTGCCATTTTTCTACACCCTAGTTCCTATGTTTGTGTGCACATGTGAGGCTCTTAGCCTTGTTTCTACATCAGAGGTATTGCTTTTTGGCCACAATTCTTTCATGAAGACCACATCTTGCCAGACTTCTCAAGACAGTATATGGGTGTACGTGGGTCCCACTACTTTCTGCCACTGCTATGCTATTGGGACTGCTGGACAACTTCCGATGTCAAAGGGAAGAAAGCATGATGTGTCTTTTATCTGAAAGCACAAAATGTATTCCAGGTCTCCCCTAAAGGGAGGGGAGAAGGGGAAAAGGGAAGACACTGGAAGATGGAGATTTTTTTGTGTGCCCAAAAGTCAAACACTGTGTATCATGACTAAAAGCAGTGTATTTTCATTAATTATCAATTTTAACAAGAAATGTAAAATAGCAAAACAAATGTTTTACATAAAAGTATGTCTTTATACATATCACCATATAGTACAATGCTCTAAATATTGGGTAATCCCACAGGGCTCGGGTCTACGTGTTTTCGCCCAGAATACGGGCTTCTTCAGGATCCAATTTTCAATATGTGTAAACCTTATAGCGGATAAACATACAAGGAAAATATCAATTCCAAGTGCATCTATACAACCGTTATTACATATCTAAGTATTTTTATTTCAGTACACCAAGGGAGAGGGAAGAAGGAAAAGCAAGTAGTTCTCATATCAAAAATATACAACTTAGATGAAAAAAAAAGGGGGGGGGAGAGTGTGTGTGAAGGACCATCCTGAGTCAGCATATTGGGGGGGGGGGGACAAAAGGCTGGAGGAAAAAGAAGGAGCCATGTCCCTGAAAATAAGTCTTACCTCTAAAGCATCATCCACAAGAAATGTACAATAAAGTGTGTTGTAAACATCTATCCTAAAGGATATAAAAGCTTCTGATCTAAGATCCAACATCAATCTATAGTATTGGATCAGAAATTGTAGGTGAAGTCGCCATCAACAAAGTAGACATCTAATAAACATAAATAATAAACGAAAATTAAAAAGTGAACTGTTGATACAAATACATATCCCAATGCACAAAACAAAAATATCTACAACATAGAATTAAACCCTTTTTCCTTATAAATTTCAATGAATAATATCTGCTGCACCACTGCATCTACGGTCCTCAATAATGACCGCAGCTTGAAAAGCCCACCTTGAAACCCCAGTCTGGCATGAAATCTTTGCCTTAAGGAAAGACCTTACTGATGCAGTATAACTATCTTGTGTCTTGCTGCTGTGCTCAGTCTTGCCATGGTGTATGACCTGTGACATGAAACTGTCTTTCACAACCCCACCCATTGTGTGACAATAGCGAATGAAAATTCGCTAGTGTCACACCGATCCTCCTCCTGACCAATCAATCAGGAAGCGCGTCCGATACGCGCTTCCTGATTGGCCGCAAGGCAAACCCCATGCCATTGGCCGAGGAGGAGGAGGGAGCAGGAGGACTGGAGGAGACGCGCCGCCGGGGGACACAGTGAGGAGAAGCCACCGCCAGGACTGAAGAGAAGCCGCCACCGGGACTGAAGAGAAGCTGCTCCAGGGCTCCAGGTAAGTGCACTGGTCTCGGGGGGGGGCACACTGCATTGAAGGGGGCACACACGCACGCTGGTCACTGCATTGATGGTGGCACAGCAAGCTGGTCACTGCATTGAAGGGGGCACGGCAAGCTGGTCACTGCATTGATGGGGGCACGGCAAGCTGGTCACTGCATTGAAGGGGGCATGGCAAGCTGGTCACTGCATTGAAGGGTGCACGGCAAGCTGGTCACTGCATTGAAGGAGGCACGGCAAGATGGTCACTGTATTGATGGGGGCACGGCAAGCTGGTCACTGCATTGAAGGGGGCATGGCAAGCTGGTCACTGCATTGAAGGGGGCATGGCAAGCTGGTCACTGCATTGATGGGGGCACGGCACGCTGGTCACTGCATTGATGGGGGCACGCTGGTCGCTGCATTGATGGGGGCATGGCACGCTGGTCACTGGATTGATGGGGGCACGGCACGCTGGTCACTGCATTGATGGGGGGCATGCTGGTCACTGCATTGAATGGGGGCATGCTGTGGTAACTCTGCATTGAATGGGGGCACGCTGTAGTAACTGCATTGAATGGGGGCACGCTGTAGTAACTCTGTATTAAATGGGGGCACGCTGTAGTAACTCTGCATTGAATGGGGGCACACTGTAGTAACTCTGCATTGAATGGGGGCACGCTGTGGTAAGTCTGCATTGAATGGGGGCACGCTGTGGTAACTCTGCATTGAATGGGGGCACGCTGTAGTAACTCTGCATTGAATGGGGGCACGCTGTAGTAACTGCATTGAATGGGGGCACGCTGTAGTAACTCTGCATTGAATGGGGGCACGCTGTAGTAACTCTGCATTGATGGGGGCACACTATACTTTGATTACTGAAGGCCCCTTTCGCACTTTTGTGACCTCAAAGTCATGCAATTTTTTGCCACGTTTTTTGCCGCAAAGCAATGCCTATTAGATTTTTTCTGTTTGCGCCCCCCCCCCTCCCCAAAAATTTTGAGCACCAGCCGCCACTGAACCTACATATGAATTGATGATCATGAACATCTGCTTGGTATAATTGGTACACCGGACTCTAATCCCACAACATCCATGATTTTGTGCAAGTGTACAAAGTGTGCAAGTGTAAGAATTTATGCTGATTTGAAGCCAAAGGGTAATTACACTAAATATTGGTTTGATATAGATTTTTCTTCTGTTCACCCACTTTGCATTTTGTAAGTTGATACAAATAAACAATTAAAATACATATTTTCGAAAGCATTCTTACTTTACAGCATTTCTTCACACCTGCCTAAAGCTTTTGCTTTACACTGTGGACACTGTGGACTTTACATGATTGCAATGGACTCTTCACAGTTGCTATGGACTCTGCATGGTTGCTATAGGTTATCCTTGAATATGTACAGATGGGTTTATAATGATGGATTGGTGTCTCTGTAACTATATATATTAGTTGCATTCTTTTTATTCTTGGTCATGTTACCCGAGTGCTTTTTCCCCTTTACTACCCCCTTAATTTACAGAGAACATCATACAGTACATTTGCTGCTAAAATAAAAAAAAAACATACTGTAGTTCAAGCTTGTATTGATTGGGAGTGACACGTTTGGGCACAGCTGTTACATCTAAGCAATATCAAAAAAAAAAAAAGGGAGGAAGAAGATAAGAGAATAGCTGCAGAGAGCGCAGTCGATTGTTAGGTCAAACATCAAAATCGACAGAAAAGGCACAAAGCACAGATACAATTGTAAGGACGTATTTATCATTGTAAGCAGAAGCATGGCAGATATTATCTGTATGAATTAAAGTGACTTATCGTTCAGTTCTAACCTTACCTCTTGGAAAATAAGTTAGAAACAATATTTAAACAAACAAAAACTTAGAAAATGTCATCTAATAAGATCAGTAAACCCCTTTACTGCTTGAAATGCCTGCAAAGGTGTATGGCTTAAAGGGATAAAGAAAAAAGTTATGTGATGAGGAAAGCAGAGTAAACAAAGGATTTCAACTGACATTCAGTTGAAAGGTGAATCACAATATTATATTTACCTATTTCTTACATAGAATGACTATCATTTCTGCTGCTTCAACAAAAGATTACAGAAAAACACTGTATGCATATTTATATATTGTAAGGGGGACAGGCTCAACTGGTATTGACAGTAATAAGCCGTGCTCGAGACAAGGACACCCAGAAATAGTCCAGCGAGGCTTGTCTTGCACTTTTATTCAACAAGGCAACGAACAAACACAGGTTCAATGTAGGTGGGTTTGTACAGCAAGTCCATAGCATAAACAAACAAAATATCTGCTCCTCTGAGTCACCAAGAAAACTTAGTTCAGATCCTGACTAACAGGGTGCCCCCCAGTGGCGGAACTAGACTTTAAAAACAGGGGTGGCAAGGTATTATTTTGGGGGGTCGATATACATGCGTGTATATATATATATATATATATATATATATATATATATATATATACACACATATACATATACACACACTTTTATAAATAAATGTAAACAAACATTTTAAGCGGTATTAAAACATTTTTAATTAAATAAACAATTATCAAAGTAAACATTATTCTTTTAAGGCCGCACACCGATCACAGGGCTCTGCTCTAAAGGGGATCTATGGGGACCCTGCTCTAAAGGGGGATCTATGGCATAGATCCCCTTTAGAGCAGGATCCCCATATATCCCCCTTTAGAGCAGGCTAGGGCAGGTCCCCCATAGATCCTCCTTTACAGCAGGCCAGGGTGAGGTGAGGTCCCCTATATAGATCCCCCCTTACAGCAGGCCAGGGTCCTCCCCCAGACAGTCCCTCTCAGTCTCCGCACCAACAGGATTGGGTTCGGGAGCGGAGCAGCCAGGGGCAGAGAGCAGCAGACACAGCGGCAACCCATCAATGTAGTGACCAGCATGCCCCCCCCATCAATTGACAATGTACTGACCAGCATCCCAACCCATCAATGTAGTGACCAGCATCCCAAACCATCAATGTAGTGACCAGCGTACCAACCCATCAATGTAGTGACCAGCATCCCAACCCATCAATGTAGTGACCAGCATCCCAACCCATCAATGTAGTGGCCAGCATCCCAACCCATCAATGTAGTGACCAGCATGCCGTGTCCCCTTCAATCATGCAGAGACCAGAGAGACTTACCTAAGGTTACAGGTAGAAGAAGAAGAAGTGAACGAGTGGGCGCCTGTGCAGCTAGTTCTCTGTGACTGAGCGTGGTGAGCAGCAGGGGCGCCATGAGTAGCGGCACAGCGAACCAATCAGGTGTGCAGGAACGCGTGATTGGTCAGCTGTGCAGCGGCTCATGACGCCACTGCTGCTCACCGCGCTCAGTCACAGAGAACTTGCTGCACAGGCACCCACTCGTTCAGCTAATGTAATGTTATGAGCATAAGCGAGCGCAAGCGGGGTGGCAACAGGGGGGCAAGGATTTTGTCTGGGGTGGCAATTGCCACCCCAGCTAGCCCTCTGGCTCTGCCACTGGTGCTCCCTAATGGGTTTCCCAAAACAATCCGGTAGCCCTTGTACCTTTTAGTGTTTTGTTAGCAGTTGATCATTTCACCCAACAGCAAGTTCTCACAGCAAAGACTGAAAGAGACAGCAAACAGCATAGCCTGTGGATGGCTGAGACCTATTAGTATGGCCTAGTTAACAGGTAAAAAGTGGATCTAAGACTGGAGGCTTTATCCCACCCAAAGCTTTACAAAGGAGCTGGGCTACAGGACCCAGAACAATAGGTTTGTTTCCTCTATATCAGCAGGGGAGGACTGAGCCAGTGGGCAGGGGGAGCAAATGCCCCGGGCCACTCTGATTTTTTGTAAAAAGGATGCACCGCTTCTGCCACAGACATGCCTAAAGGATTACTGGTGAAGAGAAATAAAAAGACTCTGCCACTGACCTACTGAGTGCAGGAGGAAGACAAGGACAGAGCGCAGGCCTCCCTCCCCAGCATGGATGGTGTAAACTGTGTCTGAGCAGAGGCCGTTTCCATGCCCCCCTTGAGACTCTCCTCCCCTGGCCAGCCTCAACTGAGCTGTCCCAGCTCCCCCCAACCATCCTCTGCTGGCCAGGTTGGGAACCCAGATTCAGCCAGTGAGTAGAGAGTACCTGGAGCAGGGCTTCAGCTTGCAATGGGGGTCAGGAGGAGGACGGGAAGAGGGAGAGTGGGGCCGAGTTGCTGCACCATGGGCCACTGGTTCCTTCTTGCCTCCTGGGCTGAAAGTTGCCAGTCTGCCCCTGTATTACAGACACAAACCCAGAAGCCCCTTCATGTGTGGGTGAGAAATCTAGGTGCATTCTCTTGTTGGGTTCTTGGCATCTGATCCACATAAAATCTGAAGTCTTGCAGAGCCATTCCCACCCTGTGACCCTTGCATTGTTCCATTTCATTCAAGCCATCCACTGTTGTGGTGAATGCGCTGTAATCAATCAGAACTGTCTTCCATAACGTAATACCTCAATAACTCCAGTGGCCATTTTATAGATTGACACTCCCTTTCCATAATGGCAGTTCTTGGCAAAGGGGTTTCCTTTCTGGCTAAGGTATGCTAATGGATGTTCTTCCCAATTAATTTCCTGGGGCAAGACTGCTTCAAGGCGTACATCACAGACATCTGTTTGCACAGGTCCCTTATACAAAACTGCCTTCAGCTCTTGGAAAGCTATTTTGCCTCTTCATTCCATTTCGCCATGGTGGCATGGTGGACTTGCTCCCTTTGGTGAGATCAATGAGTGAAGCTACTATCATAACAGAGTTAGGAACAAACCTGCAGTAGTATTCTACAACTGCTAGAAAGGCTCTAACCTATTTTTTTATATATATATACCTGTTAAGGCCAACTTTTAATTGCTTTATTCTTGTCCGTTATAGGCTTCATAGCCCCTGCCCAATGGTTTAACCTAAATACCTGGCTTCTTCCATGCCTATTGTGCATTTTGTTGCGATTGGCTATTACCAAGGCCTTACAGATAGAATCCAAAACTGCTCCAGTGTTCCTGTAAGTAGGAAACCCAGTAAAAATATAAAATGTCAAACAAAACATTTGCTCCTCTGAGTCACTAACTAAACTCGTGTCAATTCCTGACTAATAGAGTGCCCTCTAATGGGCTCCCCACAACCAACAGGCAGCACGTGTACCTTTTTACTGTTCTGTCAGCACTTTCAGCAGAGAGTGAGAGTCCCAAGAACTAGAGAGCTCATATAAAAAGGCCTGTGCACAGCTGGGACTAGTAAACAGGTCTGGCTACCAGGAGAATAGGAGGATATATTGATTCAGCACTTTGAAAGTCCTTTTAATTCTCAATTTGCTATTCTGTAGTTTGGAAATAGTAATGGTACTCTACATACAGTAATATCCGCAATTTTCTGGGTGTTTGCCCCAATACCTGTATTTTTTTCAGTGAATACAAGGCATTCTCTGATTGGACAAGGTGGTGGAGAAGAAGAATAAATGATGTCGGGATCTACTCTCGCAGAGTGAGCAACCCCCTGTGTTCAGTGTGCAGTGGGGAAGTCGGTTGAGAAGGACCCAGATGATCATATTATTACATTGTGCCAAGCTAGACCAAAGTAAATTGGCAATTAATATAATTCCAGGAGTTTACCTTTAAAGCACCACCATAAAAAAATATTGTATCATGTGTAGCTATACATTCAATTGTAGTATTTCACATACCATTATTTATATCCTCTCCACATTATTATTCAGAATAAGGTCTACAGCAAAAGTGTCAATGACAGAAGCTGAACAAATTAAAGCACTGTAGAAGTGCTCACAATGGTCACCTTTAAATCACTTAACTAAAGCATTGGGCATTGGGCAGAGGTCCTAAAAAAAAAAATAGGCTACTGATGAAACTACACAAACTAGCCTAACAGGCCTATAATGTACCCAACTCCTGTCATTGTCATACGTAAATGTAAAAAAAATAACGGGAGAAGGAGAAATAAGAAAGATTTGTTATCCTAAACACCATCAGACATGTATGAGCCCTATACTGTTATCAGAAAAAAATTGTGACAGTGTTGCTTGAACTGTAATGGATAACATTTAGATACCAGCCTAGCTATGATGTTTGGTATGTATGTCTGGCACACAAGACTGTCAGAATTACAAATATTTTAGAGGGTAAAACTGTTACACATATATATATATATATATATATATATATATATATATATATATACACAGTATCTCACAAAAGTGAGTACACCCCTCACAGTTTTGTAAATATATTATTATATCTTTTCATGTGATAACACTGAAGAAATGACACTTTGCTACATCGTCAGTTGGTGAGTGTACAGCTTGTAGAACAGTGTAAATTTGCTGTCCCCTCAAAATACCTCAACACACAGCCATTAATGTCTAAACCGCTGGCAACAAAAGTGATTACACCCCTAAGTCAAAATGTCCAAATTGGTCCCAAAGTGTCACTCTATTGTGTGGCCACCATTATTTTCCAGCACTGCCTTAACCCTCTTGGGCATGGAGTCAGTACACAAGAGCTTCACAGGTTGCCACTGGAGTCCTCTTCTACTCCTCCATGATGACATCATGGAACTGGTGGATGTTAGAGACCTTGCGCTCCTCCACCTTCTGTTTGAGGATGCCCCACAGATGCTCAATAGGGTTTAGGTCTGGAGACATGCTTGGCCAGTCTATCACCTTTACCCTCAACTTCCTTAGCAAGGCAGTGGTCATCTTGGAGGTGTGTTTGGGGTTGTTATCATGTTGGAATACTGCCCTGCAGCCCAGTCTCGGAAGGGAGGGGATCATGCTCTGCTTCAATATGTCACAGTGCATGGTGGCATTCATGGTTCCCTTGATGAACTGTAGCTCCCCAGTGTCGGCAGCACTCATGCAGCCCCAGACCATGACACTCCCACCACCATGCTTGACTGTAGGCAAGACACATTTGTCTTTGTACTCCTTACCTGATTGCCACCACACACGCTTGACACCATCTGAATCTAATAAGTTTCTCTTGGTCTCATCAGACCATAGGACATGGTTTTGGTAATCCATGTCCTTAGTCTGCTTGTCTTCAGCAAACAGTTTGTGGGCTTTCTTGTGCATCATCTTTAGAAGAGGCTTCCTTCTGGAACGACAACCATGCAGACCAATTTGATGCAGTGTGTGGCATATGGTCTGAGCACTGACAGGCTCACCCCCCACCAGGGGCAGACTGGCAACTTTCGGCCCAGGGGGCAAGTACAAACCAGAAGCCCATGGTGCAGCGACTGGACCCCCCTCCCACTCTCGTTTTTCCCATCCTCCTCCTGACCCCCACTCGAGGCTGAAGCCCTGCTCCACGTACTCGCTACTCACAGGCTGAACCCGGGTTCCCAACCTGGCCAGCAGGGGCGCGGTTGGGGGAGCTGGGACAGCTCGGTTGGGGCTGGCCAGGGGAGGAGCCTCTGCTCACACAGTTTACACCATCTATGCTGGGGACGGAGGCTTGCACTCTGTTCTTGTCTTCAACCCACACTCAGTAGGTCAGTGATGGGGACTTTTTACTTCTCTTCACCAGGAATCCTTTAGGCATGTCTGTGACAGAAGCGGGGCAGCCTTTTTACAGGACATCAGAGCGGCCCAGGGGGCAATTGCCCCCCTGCCCCCTGGCCCAGTCCTCCCCTGCCCCCCACCCCTTCAACCTCTGCAGCAACGCTGGCAGCTCTCACACGTCTATTTCCCAAAGACAACCTCTGGATATGACGCTGAGCACGTGCATTCAACTTCTTTGGTCGACCATGGCAAGGCCTGTTCTGAGTGGAACCTGTCCTGGTAAACCACTGTACGGTCTTGGCCACCGTACTGCAGCTCATTTTCAGGGTCTTGGCAATCTTATTATAGCCTAGGCCATCCTTATGTAGAGCAAAAATTCTTTTTTCAGATCCGCAGAGAGTTTTTTTGCCCTGAGGTGTCATATTGAACTTCCATTGACCTGTATGTGAATTTAACACACACCTGCTCCCCATTCACACCTGAGACCTTGTAACACTAACGAGTCACATAACAACGGGGAGAGAAAATGGCTAAATGGGGCCAATTTGGACTTTTTCACTTAGGGGTGTACTCACTTTTGTTACCTGCAGTTTAGACACTAAAGGCTGTGTGTTGAGTTATTTTGAGGGGACAGCAAATGTACACTGTTATACAAGCTGTACACTCACTACTTTACATTGTAGCAAAGTATCATTTCTTCAGTGTTGTCACATGAAAAGATATAATAAATTCTATCCAAAAATTTGAGGGGTGTACTCACTTTTGTGAGATACTGTATATATATATATATATATATATATATATATATATATATATATATATTGTAGAGTATATACAGTATACAGGTTGTGAAGTGTAGCACTCACTAGTGACTACAGTCCATATCTGATATGCTGTTTAAGGGCTTGTTGGCCCACTTTTATTAAAACAGTACGAAAAATTACAACAGAACAAACAGTTTCTCTCACTGGGGTTTCCACCATCAACGCAAAATAAAGTAATATTCAGCCTCCTGGCTTTCTTTAGCAGCGCCACTGCTCAGGCCTTGTACTTCAGTTTTCCTGACCATCTAAAATCCCTGTGTTCATGTAAAAATGCTGTACCCCTGTCAGTGCTCCTTCTGGCTGCTCCCTGCTCTTTAGGCCCTCAAGCTTGGGCCCTCTGTCTGTTCTCTCAGCACCAGACATGCACACTTTTGGCTGCTCCCCTGCAACTACTCGGACTCCTCGGGAGTATTGAGCCCTGATCTACCATCAGGCCCCAGACTGTAACAGGTGAGAACACTTGTGAACCAAGGCTATGTGTGTGAGCCACTCAGGCTGTATGGAAATTAAGTACTGTGGCCACCGCTGTGAATGCTGGCCAGGACAAGAGCTCGTCTATGCTCCAGGCAATGGTAAAGAGTGACTAGGTATCCCAGGAGCTGGAGATCATATTAAGAACTACTGTATGATAGTGAACCCCCACCAGGCCATGCCCCCAATGCGTTTCACCCCTTACTCCCCATGAATAAGCTCTGGTGAGCAGAGTAAAAGACATTGGGGGGTGTGGCCTGGATGGGGGTCCCATACCAGGCTTTACCAACCACTGAGAAATCTGCAAACCCAGTTTTCTCCAAATGAAAGCATCCTGGATCCCCTCAGCCTGTCTAGTTAAGAATCCTGGTGACAAAAATCCTTTTAACTGCAAAATGAAAGGGCACTGCCTATAAATACTGTATACTATGTATATATATGTAGCAAGGTTTCTAGGCCTGTGGCCTGATGTGGGTCTGCCATTAGAACCGGTACTCTCTCCAGCCCATGTTAGCTGAGTCCCTGGGTGTGACAACTGAAGCAACGACAACTCTGGCATCTTTGTTTGTGATTTTTATTATAAGTTAAAGGGGATGGGAGAAGGGAGATTAGGCTCAAACTAATTACAATTGGGACTTTTGATCATGAAAATGCTTGTTGGCGCTTCCTTAACGCCAGCCGGCGCCAGCCAACACTCACTAACACTGAGCACACACTGCAACTTGATAGAAGTGCTGAATCCTTGACTGAAAGTCCAGAAGATCCAGGACTGTGAAACTGTAGAACTCCTGACACTGTTATGCTGTACAATCCACTGAATACTCTCCTACCCCCCCAGGGGCAATCCTCAGTACTCACGACCTGTGTAAGCTTTCCTGGGACTTGACCCCTCTCGCTCTCCGCAGGCTCTCAGCACAACGGATCCCCTCAGCTATATCCTCTTCCTCAGACAGGAGGAGAGACCGCTGCACTCTCCCTCCTGTGACTCTGCTCCCGCCAAAGACACTGTGCCACGCACTTTCCCCCCAAACTTATACCCACTCCCAGAATCTTTTGCAGCATAATCTGCCTTCTGGGGTAGTTACAAGCTGGGATGTGTACTCTGATTGGGTTTCCCACACTGCCCTATGAGAAGCCTCTCACAGGAGCCAGTGAGGATACTGCTCCCTTCAGCAGGCACATCTAGAAGCCCTATATATATATATATATATATATATATATATATATATATATATATATATATATATATATATATATATATATATATATATATATATATAGAGGCATAACTTATTTATTGACATGTCGGTAAGGTAACTCTTTTTCTATAATAACCCTTCTTCTTCTTTTTCATTGCAGGTAAACAATGGATGGATTCTACGCAGAAGCAACTTGCTGTCACTGAGTTCTTGACGAAGGTGGAATGCAGGCTGTCCAACATCCACAGGCTACAGATTACAGATATGATTACAGATATGGTTATAGAGGTGACACTTTTGACAAGAATCCCCAAAGACAAGACATTAGTAAAATAATAAATAAAGTCAGCGCTATCCAGATATAGTAAATAGCTGTGTGCTATAAATGTAGATATATAACACACAAATGAAAATATAAAAAGGTAATTGTAGCACTGCAATCACCTTTAAATAAAGACAAGACATTGCTCTTGTCATTTTTGACTCTTGTCAATGGTGTCATCTTCATTTTCACAATTAAAGGCTCAGGGTTTTTTTACCTTTGTGCATTCTATGCATGAAAGTAAAAAAAAAAAGACTTCTCTGTGCAGAAGCCCCCCTAATACTTACTTGAGCCCAATTTGTGCACAAAAGCCTCAGCTCTCTGGGGACTCTATCTGTCAATCACAGCCAGTGAGCCAATAAGAAAAGAGAGGGGCAGGGCCAAGCCGTGACTCTGTGTGTGAATGGACATGCGGAGCAGCGGCTGAGGAGCGAGCCTGCCTGGGTGCCCCCATAGCAAGCTGCTTGCTCTGAAGGCACTTGGCAGGAGGGAGGGGCCAGGAGAGTTAGCTGGAAAACTGACAAGAGGAGGATCCCGACTGCTCTTTGCAAAACCACTGCAAAGAGCAGGTAAGTATGACATGTTTGTTATTTTATTGTATGTAGCACTCTCCTAGGTAGGTGCTAGAGAGAAAGTATAGTTTTGAGTCCTTTCTGCTTACCAGAAGGACTGCAGGTAAATCTATATTGTTCTCTGCCTACCAGAGAGCAGGATATGTTAGTGAGTTCTGCTCATTGTGCTCAGGTGCAACTCGTTCTGTCTGCAGAGTGTTTCACACTGGTCCAATAGGGAGGCATATTGGACAGTGGGAGGAAACCTGATGAGTGCACAGGCATTTAATACAGCCCTGATGGTTTGGCAGAGGAAAGTGCCTCGTTGCATGCTGGGATACTGTATAAAAGCCAGGAGCACATGTGCTCAGTGTCTTTCGGCTGGATAGCGGAGTCCTGGAGGGAGGGGGTGGCTGCCTCCTCCTCTGTAGAGGTGCCATGCGGCCTCAGGTAGTTGAACTGAGGGCCTGGAGAGTGCTAGTGAGGAACTGAACTCAGAGGTCCGGTGAAGCTGACTGAGGGGAGGCACTGAAGGGTCTGATTCTGCAGTACAGTGAGTACAGATCTGTGTCGAGGGGCCTGACCTAAGGGGGGCCACCCCTGCAGCTAGAAGAGTCAGTGGACAGGTGTCAGTAAAGGGGATGCTAGTGAGTGTACCGAAGAGAATGTAGATCACCAAGTCTATTGCTGGATAGAAATGAGAAAGGAGACCTAACCCTTTCCATACATGTGGCAGTATAGATTAAGCAGTGTGACTGCTTCCACAAGCAACCTGGTGAGGCCAAGTGAGAGTTGTTCTTATCCATTGTGAATAGTTACAGTTGGAGTATCCCACTATTCCCTTCTCCCATCTAAGTTCCAAAATAGACACTAAAAACCAAAACCCCTGGACTGTTTATTGTGTGATGAGCCATCGGGAGTAAGGAGGGATGCGTGAACTAGAGTAAGAAGTGACTGCGTGCTGGTAATCAGGGGAGGCCCAACAAGTCATCACACAGCAAGCCCTACAAGGACAGTGCTACATGTAAAAAAAAATCCAAAGCTTTAATATCACTTTAAAAAACAGAAAAAGAAGAAGAGCTATTATAGAGAAGGAGTTACCCTACCAACATGTGAAATCTGAAGGACTAATGTAAGTCAATAGAAAAGTTATGCCTACTCTTGCATTACTTTTGGTACAGCCCTCATGTAATATATAAATATACAGTATATATATTTAGGCAGTTTGCTTTGAGTTCTGCTTTAATGTATGATATTATTTCATGAAAGATAGCAAAGAAAGCAGCAAACTAGGTGAAGGTGTGGGTAGGAGAGAAAGAAGTCATCTATCCCTGTGCAGCCAGAGGAAAAGAATGGGCCCCAGATGGCCCTTTATCAAGTCAATAATCTAATGTTTGCTCCAGTATTACATTGTCATGAGGACAGTATAATAATTCGCTCGGAGAGTGCTTTCTATTAAAAAATAGATTGTTCTAGATGACAAGAAGAAAACAGAATGACAAATAATCTATCTCTGTTACTTTGGATTCTTTCCATGTCAACAAATGCTCCATCCCCGCTCAGACATATTAAAGAAAAAGAAAAGGCGCGTTATTGTTTGTGCAATTGTGCTGCTGCCACCTACAGACTTTCTTCTTTTCAGTCGCTGTGCATTGTGAACAAGAAGAAATGTTTGCTGAAAACTCACCTTAACTCAGTCAGGGGGGAAGGATTTTGTAAAAACATTTTTTGTAACGGTTTAACACGTTTGTAAAATGGATAACTATCTCCAGTTTCCTTGCATGCTCACTGTTAATCTTTACTGATTTAACAAAAGGGAAATGAGCTATTCCAGGCGGCGACATTCAGTGTATACAGACGCCTTGAATGCAGTAGCAGCAGGGTGGCTGCAATAGTTACTACACGTTCCATTTACTGACCTAAACACCTAAAATAATTAAAGGGTAACTCCACTCTCGTGGGGAAAAAAATAGCACATAATGAAAAAATAACACAGTGTATACAATTGCGACACAAGTCATATTGTAATTGAATGTTTTTAAAAATGGCCTTTCGGCCCCTTTCACACGAGTGGTTAGATTTCAGCTTTTAGCTACGATAGAGCAATTTATTTACCACAGCTAAATGCAGACAATGCATCCCTATGGCCCCACTCACACACTGCGTTTAGCAACGTTTTCACA
Source organism: Pelophylax lessonae (assembly GCF_965119305.1). NCBI lineage: Eukaryota > Metazoa > Chordata > Amphibia > Anura > Ranidae > Pelophylax > Pelophylax lessonae. Next base: position 481,320,860 of record NC_138769.1, read on the forward strand.
ACATATGGTTTTGTGCATTTAAGAAAAATAACGTTGACAGCGTCCAGGAGCGATGTACCGCAGCTATCTGTATATAAACGCAGGTAATCGCAGTACAAAGAAAAAATAAGTAAACAGTTGCTATACAAAAGGCAAGAATAGAAGGAAAAGGGGCATTTTATTTGCCCCCTTTTCCTCACGGGATAAGTGGTGGGAGAAGAGAGTATAGAATTCTAGTCAGAAAATTAGGCGGGCTTTTCCTTAGGATTTTCCTCAGGGAAAAGAAGCGGGAACTTGCCTGGAGACAGCCTGAAGGACGTGGGATTACATGTGCTGGCAGGTGATAGGTTCACCTGTGGTGGACACGTGACTTTTGTTAGAAAATTCTAGAAGGGACTGAGGGGGGGGGGGGTGCAAAAAAATTGCCAGTGTTAGCAGTGATTTTTGCACCCTCCGCTCAGCCTGCACCCCCGGCACCCCCAGGCAGCGTGCGACTCTAATCCTGGAGCCCTGTGTCCACTCCAGGCAGCAGTGCCGGCTCTCTGGAGCTCTGTCCGCCCATACATGCAGCCAGTCAGCAGTCACATGACCGTGACATCCATAAATCGGCTCAAGCTCGGCAGCAGGCTGGGGATGGGGACTGCACCGGGGCTGTCAGAGGAGCCCATACCGCCGCTCAGCCCGGTGAGACTCCTTCAACCTCCTCTCCCCTCCCAGGCAAAGCTGACTGGGGGACCCCCCTCTCTCTCTCTGTCACTCCCCTTCTCTCTCTCTGTCACCCCCCTTTCTCTCTGTCACCCCTCTCTCTCTCCGTCACTCCCTCTCTGTCTCCCGCTCTCTCTCTCTCTCTGTCACCCCTCTCTCTCTCTCTGTCACCCCCCTCTCTCTCTTTCTGTCACCCCCCTCTCTCTCTCTCTCTCTCTCTCTCTCTCTCTCTCTGTCACCCCCTCTCTCTCTCTCTGTCACCCCCCTCTCTCTGTCACCCTCCTCTCTCTCTGTCATCCCCCTCTCTCTGCTCTCTCTCTGTCACCCCCTCTCTCTTCCTGTCACCCCCTCTCTCTGTCACCCTCCTCTCTCTCTGCTCTCTCTCTCTGTCACCCCTTCTCTCTCTCTCTCTGTCACCCCCTCTCTCTTTTCTCACACCCCTTTCTCTCTGTCACCCTCCTCTTTCTCTCTGTCACCCCCTCTCTCTCTCTGTCATCCCCCTCTCTCTCTTTCTGTAACCCCCTCTCTCTCTCTCTCTGTCACCCCCTCTCTCTCTCTCTGCCACCCCCCTCTCTCTCTCTCTGTTTGTCACACCCCTCTCTCTGTCACTCCTCTCTCTCTCTCTGTCACCCCCTCTCTCTCTGTCTCACCCTCTCTCTGAGTCACCCTCCCTCTCTCTCTGTCACCCCCTCTCTCTCTCTCTCTCTCTCTCTCTCTGTCACCTCCTCTCTCTGTCACCCCCCTCTCTCTCTCTGTCACCCCTCCATCTCTCTCTGTCACCCACTCTCTCGCTGTCACCCCCCCCTCTCGCTCTCTCTCTATCACTCCTCTCTCTCTGTCACCCCCTCTCTCTCCCCCCTCTTTCTCTGTCACCCCCCTCTCTCTCTCTGTCACCCCGTCTCTCTCTGTCACCCCCTCTCTCTCTCTCTCTCTGTCACTCCCTCTCTCTCTGTCACTCTCTCTCTCTCTCTCTCTCTCTGTCACCCCCCCTCTCTCTGTCACCCCCCTCTCTCTCTGTCACCTCCCTCTCTCTCTCACTCTCTCTCTCACTCTCTCTGCTCTCTCTATCACTCTCTCTGTCACCCCCTCTCTCTTTCTCTGTCACCCTCTCTTTCTCTCTCTGTCACCCCCCTCTCTCTGTCACCCCTCTATCTCTGTCACCCCCTCTCTCTCTCTTGTCACCCCCCCTCTCTCTCTGTCACCCCCTCTCTCTGTGTCACCCTCTCTCTGTGTCACCCCCCCTCTCTCTCTCTGTCACCCCATCTCTCTCTCTGTCACCCCCTCTCTCGCTGTCACCCCCTTCTCTCTCTGTCACCCCCCCCCCTCTCTCTGTCTCCCCACCCTCTCTCTGTCACCCTAGGTACACCTCTGCTTACAGACGGCAGTAACAGGTTAAATAATTGAAAGATAGAGTAAGAATTTGTGAGTGTTTTTATTGACTTCTGTGCCTTCCTGTCCCAATGAAGACTGCATACCTTATATTGGTACAAGAGTCAAGAGGACATGAAAAAGTGAGGAAAAATCTCCCCAAAGGCATCAAAAATACTGCATATACCGGACAGACATGTGAACTCCTCTCCACCCTATCCAAAACTAAAGAGAAACATTTTGTCTGTGTCAGGACTGACAAAGCTATTCACTACCAGGATCAATACCCACTTCAATACTGAGCACTTTCACCCCTTTCCTGACCAGGCCAATTTTCAGCCTTTACACATTAAATGGCAATTGCGTTGTCATGTAGCAATGTACTCATATGATACTTTAATAATTTTTTGAGACAGATAGGGGTTTCATTTGATGGTGTTTAATCACCACTGGGTTTTTTATTTTTTGCTAAACAAACTAAAAAAGACCAAAAAAACTAACTACTTGCCACCCACCCGCGGACATATAACGGCAGAGTGGTGCGGCTCTCGTTCTGGGACAGTGTCTTAAGAGGGCACTCAGTTTGGCATGGGAGCGCGTGGCGGGTGGAAGAGAGCCGCAGTTATTTAATCATGTGATCGGTTGTGTCCAATCACAGCCAATCACATGTAAACAAGGAAGTGTCGTTTATTGTCTTTTCTTCTTTTACACTGACAGAGTGTGAGGTGAGGAGAGCTGATAAGCGGCATCTCCTCACAGGGAATATGTATAAAGGTAATCAGGGCACAATTACAATTCAGCCCCAACATTTCCCATTAGTGAAGCCACTATGTGCCCATCAGTGACACCAGTCTGTGCCCATTAGTGAGGCCAATCTTTGCCCATTAGTTATGTCAATCGGTGCTGCCTTTCAGTGCCCATCAGTGCCACCCTTCAGTGACAATCAGTGCCGCCCATCTGTTCCCATCAGTCCTGCTTATCAGTGCCTATCAGTGCTCATCAGTGTTGCACATTAGTGCCACCTATCAGTGCCAATCAGTGCTGCATATTAGTGCCTCCTAATCAGTGCCACCCCATCAGTGCAGCCTCATCAGTGCCGCCTCATTAGTGCCTATCAGTGCCCATTAGTGCAGCCTCATCAGCGCACATCAGTGAAGGAGAAAAATTACTTATTTACAAAATTTTCTGTCAGATAAATACCACAAAATGCAAAAAAAAAAAAAAAATGAATTTGGGTACAGTGTCGTATGACTGCGCAATTGTCATTCAAAGTACGACAGCGCTGAAAGCTGAAAATTGGCCTGCGCAGGAAAGGGGGTAAAAGTGCCCAGTATTGAAGTAGTTAAAAAAACAAAAAATTCTTAGTTTCTGCCATAACATTTTGCAAATGAGTAATTTTTCTCCTTCACTGATGTGTGCTAATGAAGCTGCACTGATGATAACTGATAGGCTGCACTGATGGGCACTGATAATCCTGCACTCATAATCAGGGCACTGATGATCAGTCTTATACAGTAACTGGTGCCATGATCCACAGTGTGCTACATATTCAGCATATGCTAACAAAATATATTGTACATATTATATGCTGTTACCACCTATATAAAGGTACCTTTGTATAGGTGATAATAGCATACATTATGTACATTATATTGTGTGCTGAATATATAGCACACAGTGGAGCGTGGCACCATTTAATGTATAAGTTTGATTTATTCACATGCATATGAGAGTGTGGGAGTGATCCAAGTATAGGTTTTTGTTGGGGATAATTACAGGAACATTAACACAGTTTAGCACTGATAATCAGTGCCCCAATTATCAGTGTAAATGTCCCCTGTCACACTTGCGGGTTACCAGCTCTTCTCTCATGTTGTGAGGAAAGGAATGCCAATAACTGTCAAGTTTGTTTACATGTGATCATCTGTGATTGAACACAGCGATCACATGGTAAAGGGCTGCTGTGATTGGCCCTTTTTCCATGATAACAGAGCATGCCAGATGTGTACCCCAGGGGACACTCGGGGGGGGAGTGGTTGTGGGAGGACGTCAATTTGCCAGAACTAGAGAACAGCGCTGGTCTTTCAGCCATAACGTGGGCACGAAGTGGATAAGCAACTGGAATTCTAGAGCAGAATTATGAAATTCAAATACAAAGTGACCCAATTTGGCAGCATTGTGTGCCCACAAGATGGGGAATTCACTAAAACTGGAGCAGACAGAATCTGGAGAAGCTGCGCATGACAATCAGTCAGCTTCTTTCTTTAGCTTGGTCGGTTATACTTTGAAAAAAAAAAAAGATAGAATCTGATTACATAGTTACATAATTAGTCAGGTTGAAAAAAAGTGAGTTTTTGATTATTATGTCTTGTTTCTAGTGACTTGTTTGTTCAAGATTGAGTTGAGATGGGTTGGGGGCCTGGTCTCCTTGGGGGGCGCAGTTTGCTCCCTTAAGGGGTGCCCTCCGGGGAGCCGGGGCCTTCCCTCATCGCATGCCCTAGGGCAGTGATGGCGAACCTTGGCATCCCAGATGTTTTGGAATTACATTTCCCATGAAGCTCCAATACATTTCACAATGCATGAGCATCATGGGAAATGTAGTTCCAAAACATCTGGGGTGCCAAGGTTTGACATCACTGCCCTAGGGTGTGCGTGAGGCCCGCAATTATGGCCTTTATGTCATTATAACCTTTGCTTCTATGCAGTAAGTGAGTGATAGCCACAAATGTGGTAATGTTATTTTGATAATTTCCTCATACTTACCACTATATTGGATACGTGCTATGTTTGTTCATTTTTCTTTTTGCCTTTATTCTCATTATGCTGTACTTGTACATGTATATGTTCCTGTTTACATTACTTGTTCATGCTTAAAACCAAAGAAAAAAGATTTTCAAAGAAAAAAGACACAAGTCCATCTGGCTCAACCAATAAAAAAAAAAAAAAAAAAAAAACAGTAGTTAAAACCCAACCATACAATCCCATATACACAATCCTATACCCGTTGTTGATCCAGAGGAAGGCATTTGCCATGCACAGGTACTCCAGATTCTCTCTGCTCCTGTTCTCATAAATTCGCCTTATTGTGTCTTTATGTTGCAAGGCCAAAAGCTGTATTTTGTACAGTCATGAATATCCATGGGAGGAGGGATCTATAAAGGATTTTACAGTGTGAACTAAAGTTTACACCACTCTGCTCAAACAATAAACATTTCAATTGCACCCTGGATATAAATGGCATTGGCTTTAGTTTTTTTTATAGGGACATATTGTAGCATGGTAAATATTGTAGGTTTCAAAAAAACACAAAGAAATGACACATATTATTTTTTATAAAGAAACCATACTGAACACAAAAGTTACATCCCATACAATATCAACTCTGGCACCTCCACCTACAAATGTCTTAAAGTGGAGTTCCACCCATTTTTGGAACTTTAGATCTATGTAATCCCCTTTAAAATGGCTTTTACCAATGGAAACTTTTTTTTTTTTTTGCTAGTAAATACCTTAATTTCGGCTTTATTCCTCCTCTCCTCACTTCCTGGTCCGATCGGCGATGACGTCATTCGGCGATCGGCAGTGTCTGCTGGGATGTATTCTATTCCAGAAATCTCGCAGTAGCTGTATCTGTACTGAGCCGTGCCTGCCCCGCCTCCGCCCCGCCTCCTTTCATTGAGTTGCATTGTATGAATGTATTAAGGCTGTTCTCTGCCCCGCCTCCGCCCCGCCTCCTCTCATTGAGTTGCATTGTATGAATGTATTAAGGCTGTTCTCTACCCCGCCTCCGCCCCACCTCCTCTCATTGAGTTGTATTGCAATACAACTCAATGAGAGGAGGCGGGGCGGAGGCGGGGCAGAGAATGGCCTTAATACATTCATACAATGCAACTCAATGAGAGGAGGCGGGGCGGAGGCGGGGCAGGCACGGCTCAGTACAGATACAGCTACTGCGAGATTTCTGGAATTTAATACATCCCAGCAGACACTGCGGATCGCCGAATGACGTCATCGCCGATCGGACCAGGAAGTGAGGAGAGGAGGAATAAAGCCGAAATTAAGGTATTTACTAGCAAAAAAAAAAAAAAAGTTTCCATTGGTAAAAGCCGTTTTAAAGGGGATTACATACAGCTATGTATTCCAACCTATTAAAAATGGGTGGAACTCCGCTTCAAGTCTTAAGTAAGTAAGTTTAATGCTGGCCATACAAGTATAGATTTTCGTTCGGAAATTTTTGTTTAAAAAAAAAAAAATTGGTTCGATTTTCTAATCGTTTGTGTGGTCAAATCAATGTCCGTTTTTTCGACTGCAACGACGAGAACATTTGAAAGGGCAGGAAGGAAAAATGTTCTCGATCAACTCATTTTCAGGCAGTGTATGTGGTTATCGCTCAGAAATTACATTCATTTTAAAATTGAATGTTAAAAGCAAAAGACAATTTTCAAACAATATTTGTCAATTTATCGAATTTCGTACGAACATTCTCATCCAAAAATCAATATGTGTATGGGCAACATCAGTATGTCTAAAATCTTACTAATGTCTCCTGACTATGGACATCAAATTAATTACACATTCTTAACCACTTTAACCCCACCCACCGTACATATACTGCGGCACTCTGCTGCTGCTGAGCAAAGCGATGTATCCGTTAGTCGCTCGCTCAGGAGACTGTAGGGGGAGAGCGCGCGCCGGCGGCGGCGCGCTACCGCCCCCACTCGTTCCCTGGGGAGCCAGCGCATGTGACCAGCGGCTCCGATGTCCGCCGGTCACTCACGATCTCCCGCAGCAGAGGGAGAAAGACAGACGGCTGATGTAAACACAGCCGTCTGTCATTCTCCCTGAAGTGATCACAGAGGCTATGTGATCCTGCTATATAGGATCGCATGTCTCTGTGATTATTTCACAAGCCACGCCCCTCCACAGTTAGAATCACACCCCTAGGGACACATTTAACTACTTGATCACCAGTACAGTTAACCCCTTCCCTGTCAGTGTCATTTTTACAGTAACAGTGCATATTTATAGCACTGATTACTGTAGTAATGTCACTAGTACCCCCAAAAGTGTCAAAAATGTCAGTTAGGGGTCCGATCTTTCAGCTGCAATGTCGCAGTTCCGAAAAAAAAAATCGCAGATCGCCGCCATTACTAGTAAAAAAAAAAAAAAACAATAAAATGACATAAATCTTTCCCGTAGCTAGTAAATGCAATAACTTTTGCGCAAACCAATCAAAATACGCTTATTGCAATTTTTTTACTTAAAATATGTAGCAAAAAACAAATTGGCCTAAAATGTTAAAAAATGTAGATTTTTACATTTTTTTTGAGAATTTCATATAAAAAATGTGAAAAATATTGTTAGCGCTGCTAGTGTTACAGGTTTGATCTATTTATTAGTGATTCTGTCACACCTTTATATATTAATTTGTGATTTATAGCAGCAGCTTCAGCCTTTTATGGTTTAAGATTTTTATATATTTTATTTATCATTTTTATATTTAGCGCTGGGTGAGTGGGATTTGGATTACTAATTATTTAGTGACCTTCTTGCTCCTTGTCTATATTTTTTCAAAATTGTCACTCTTTTTTTGTTTATAGCGCAAAAATAAAAATCGCACAGGTGATCAAATACCACCAAAAGAAAGCTCTGTTTGTGGGAAAAAAAAGACGTCCATTTCGTTTGGGTACAGCGTGGCGCGACTGTGCAATTGTCCGTTAAATTCACGCAGTGCGGAATCGCAAAATAGGGCCGGGTCATTGAGCAGCCAAATCCTCCGGGGCTAAAGTGGTTAAAACTAAACCTAAAATGTGACAAACAAGCAGGCAGCTCTATATTGCAGAAGAGACAGGTGAAGCCTAGTACACACTATCGTTTTTTTTTTTTTTTTTTCTTCAACCCAGCAGGCTGAATGAAAAAAAAAAAAATAAGAAGGGGGTTTGCTATATTAACTATGCAGCATTAGCCCAGCAATCTCCCCGCATAGCCAAAACGCCCCAACACAACGGTCAGTGCTCGCAGCCATTGGCTGCCATTCGCTGATCGGATGCTGTGTTTCGAGCATGCCTGTTGAACAGAAGCAGACTGATTGGCTGGCTTCTGTCGGACAGGCTGGTGTACACACAGGCTGAATGTCAGCTGGTATCTGTTGAATGGGCTGATACCAGCCAGTATTTGAACCCTGTGTACCAGGTTTTAGAAACACCTGCTGTGTGTTTACATCAGAAGACTGGTAGACTGCCAAAAGAATAATTGGAAAAAGTCTCTCATTGCCTCTATTATGAACTTTTAACCGCTTGCCGACTGCTCACAGTATATTTACTGCGGCAGTCAGCCCCTCACAGGCAGAGCGACGTCACTTGGCGATCGGCAGGGGAGAGGGAGAAAGTCAGGCGGCTTGTGTAAACAAGCCACCTGTCATTCTCCTCAGTGTAAAAACACTGATCACACGGTTCTACAATGTAGAACCGTTGATCAGTGTCCCTACAGCTCAACAGACAGCCAATCACAGTAAGAATCACGCCCCTAGGGACACACACAGCCCCTCCCTCTCAAATAAAGTTAACCCCTTCAATACCAGTGTATTTTTACAGTAACAGTGCAAATGTATAGCACTGATTACTGTAGAAATGTCACTGGTAACCCCAAAAGTGTCAAAAATGTCAGTCAAGGGTCCGATCTGTCCGCCGCAATGTCGCAGTACCGCAAAAAAAAAATCGCAGATCGCCGCCATTACGCGTTAAAAAAAAAACAACAAAAATAACAAAAATCGTTCCCTTTGTTAGTAAACGCGATAACTTTTGCGCAAACCAATAAAAATACGCTTTTTGCGATTTTTTTTACCAAACATAGGTAGCATAAAACAAATTGGCCGAAAATGTTAAAAAATTTTGATTTTTACATTTTTTTTTGGGGGGGGAAAAAAATGTGAAAAATATTGTTATTTTTGCAAAATTGACGCTCTTTTTTTGTTTATAGCGCGTGATCAAAAAATTGCACAGGTGATCAAATACCACCAAAAGAAAAACGTCAAATTCGTTTAGGTACAGTGTCGCACGACCGCGCAATTGTCCGTTAAAATCACGCAGTGCCGAATCGCAAAATACCCCCTGGTCGTTTAGCAGCCAAATCCTCCGGGGCTTAAGTGGTTAACCCACATTTCTCCACAACACTCATAGCTAGAGATGTCAATAAAGGCTTGATGTAAAGTACTTTTACTGCTTGTTCAGAGTATATAAATGTAATAGTGTGCATAATCTAGGCACAGGTTCACTTTAAAGATAGCCATATACATTTGTACAACAACATTTCAGAGCAGTTACATCAGCTGTAAGAAAAATTATGTAATTAACATATGTTGCCATTTTCAAGATTATACTGTTCCCTTGGCAACCTGTGAAAGACTAAAGCTGTAAAACTATTTTACAATGGTTACAACTGTCATCATCTCAAAACTGGGACATTAAAGTAGGCGTCGCTATGGGGAAATAAGTACTATAAAAACATGCAGATAATTCAGGGCCCTCTGATTCCAAATTGTATTGTAACTGTAATGTCCGCCTTCATTGTGTAAAGCGCTGTGCAAACTGTTGGCGCTATATAAATCCTGTATAATAATAATTCAGCAGAGAATATAACTTTACACATGGTCAGCGCTTGTAAGGCTGAAAACAGTGACATTAGTGGCAGGTCTTCTCTTTTTCTGTAACGTTGTTTAGATGAATAGTTGTTTAATGATAGTTACCAACTTCAACCATTAGCACTGCAAATGAAAAATAAAGACTTACAATAGAAACTAGCATGAAGCATTTTGCAAAGCATTAGAACAAGAGTCTCCAAACTATGGCCCAGGGGCATAATCCAACCCGCTGCAAGATTTTATCCAGCACTGTGATGTAAGGTTGGACTCTGATGGGGTGACTCCGATGTAGGGGGGATGTCAATGTAAGGGGGACTTTGATGGGGACTTTGATGAGTTCAAGTTTATTTGGAATTCCTTAACTTTGTGTTACTGAAGTTTTTTTTCTTTTCTAAATCATATCATGTTGATTAGCAAAAAAAATAAATAAATAAATAAAACACATTCATTCATTTGAATTTGGTTTGTTTATTTATGAAACAGATTTATTTTCAGCTTAAGAATATTTAAGAATATTTAAAAAAAACACACACACACATATATATATATATATATATATATATATATATATATATATATACATTATTTATGTCACTGAGCTATAAAAATACCTCATATTTTATTTACAGCTTGCCTAAATAAAAAGAAAAAGTTATGGAAGTTTTATCATAGAATACAAAAATTCTAAATATGTGGAAAGAGGCAAAATGGCAAAATAGCGGTTAAAGTTTACCCATCAAAATGAACACAACTACATTCACATAAGCAGGGACCCATTAATAATTAAGCCTGAGCTCTTGTAAAATTTTACTTTAAATATCTTTCGAGGATTCCATCACTTAACTGTCGTCTTTCTCATTTTACTTGATGTCATAGGGAGGACTGACCTCATAAAATACATCTGTCACTTTTTACTACATTTTAAGTGTATATATAACAGATCTCTCAGCATAAGATTATTTTCAGCATCAGATGGAATAATCATTCAGTACATTTATATCATAGTGTAGTACATATTATGTTGTAAAATGGCCATGGATCAATCAAGATTGGACGACAGTACTTGTCCAGAAAACTCCACCATATGCATCGGTTCATCTTGCTTGATGCCCCCTGACAACTTTAACAAAATACTTGGCACCGTCTTAAGTACCTCTATCACAACACTGTTGGCACTGGTCATGTTTTCTTTGGGCTGCAGTGTGGAATTTAGGAAATTCTGGGGTCATATCAGATATCCATGGGGTATCATTGTAGGATTCCTCTGTCAGTTTGGAATCATGCCGATTACAGGTTTTGCACTAGCAAATATATTCAATGTCCTCCCAGTTCAAGCAGTGGTGGTGCTCATCATGGGATGTTGCCCAGGAGGAACCGGCTCTAATATCTTGACATACTGGGTGGATGGAGACATGGATTTAAGGTAAGATAATGAATACATTTTAATCACTTGTTAATATTCCATGAAAGGGGAACATCATTTGTATTTTATTTTAAAAAAAAATGTCATTTTATTCAAAATATATGATTACAAATCACTGCACTTATATGTTATTACTAGGAGACTGCACGCAAAATTCTTATTTCAGTAATAGAATGAGGTCAGTATGCTGTATCAGCCACTGAAATATTTCACATAAAATGAAAGAAAATGTTAAAGGGAACTACAAGCCCCCCCAACCATGTCAGATAGGTGTTGGAGGCTTTTAAGTTGCAAGGGAGTTTAAATGGCTCCTGAAGTGTAGGAAAGCCCATTTTACCTATCCTGAACACGTTCCTGTACCAAAATATGCCCCATTCCCTTATAGCCTCATTATTTTATGTGTTTTTGTTTCACAGCAAGAAAAAATAGACTGTGAATAAAAGTAACTCTAAAAACGAAAAATTAACAGTATGGTATAAAAACAGTAATCAAATACCCAAAAAATCACTTAATGAAATAAGCTCAACTATCCTATAGATCCCTATACAAAAAAACAGACCCTCTAAAAAAAATAATAATAATAAAAACATTTTCTTTTCCTTTCAAGCTATTTGTACCTAGGCAGTTCAATGAGCAAAACTGAAAAATGTTTGCTTTGGTGAAACTTCACAAACTTTTAAATCCATTTGATCTAAATCACTCCACTCATCTCTGGTAGGTGTCATGACCATAAACACTTCTATCTGATTACCAGGGCACTATAAAACAACAGTACAGAGTGACTTAGATACGATAAATTACAGAAGATAAGACACTTAGATAAGTTACACTTACACACATAAAGAATTTGCACCTGTCATGATTGTTGAGAACTGGGCAGTATATGTTGTACAAATGACTGCTAGGAATACCATAGTCTGTTTCTGCTCCTTTCCTCCTATTTGCCGTAGTAATGAACATGGCACCATTTTCACAGCCTGGTTGTACATTGTGGCATACAGATTGATTGGTTTGTAATCTCTGACTGCCCAGTATGTTTAAACACCCATTTCAATGCACATTAAGATTATAACACAGTTCCCTTTTGTTAATAAATGACCCTCTCCGTAACACTATTCCCAGTAAGCTCCACTTCCACCATGGGATGATTTTGACACCAGAAAACCAACTTAATGCTAAAAGTGAATGGGAGGTCTTAGCAGGCTTAATCATGTTTCTAAAAATGCTAGCACCTAATCACTAAGGCTGGCCATACACTATACAATTTTCTTGTTCAACTTTCCTTTAGATTTACCAAAACCATATAATATAAGTTCAAACCTGAAAACTTTCAATTTGTATGCAATCAGGCAGGCCCTTGAACTACGTAGTTGAAGGTAAATCTAAAGGAAATTGAATAAGAAAATTGTATAGTGTTTGGCTAGCCTAAGGCTGGATACACATTATACAACTTTCATTGATAGATTTCCTTTAGAGCCGGTTCACATAGGAGCGACCCGACTTGCCGGGGCGACCTGTGAAGTTGCGGTGCACATCGCGCACCGCGACCTCGGAGCAGCATGCACAGACTTCATATCATTGAAGTCAATGCAGGTCGCTCCAGGTCGCCCCAAAGTAGTACAGGACCCTTTTTCTAAGTCGGAGCGACTTGTGTCGCTCCTATTAGAATGGGTCCTGTGCTAATCTATGGCAGGCGACCCACGGCGACTTGTCAGGCGACCAGGTCGCCTGACAAGTCGCCCCAGTGTGAGCCGGCTCTTAGATTTACCTTCAGCTATGTAGTGCAAGGGCCTGCCTGATTGCATACAAATTGGAAGTGTTTAGATCTGACCTCATATTATATGGTTTTGGTAAATCTAAAGACAATTGTATAGTGTGTATGGCCCATTAGAGGAGAGGACTATACCTAGATGGGATGGGAAATGTCTCCCTATGGTGTAAACAACACAAGAAGCAAATAGTAGCAATTAACCTCTAATGACAACACAAAGCTCCACTTATTTGTGTGCTACTAAATGCTACTAGAAGCTACTTATCTAATTTACACCATAGGCTGCCATTTGTTCTGTTTTTTTTTTTTTTTTTGCAGCAATTAATAACCTAATGTTGGCGATTTTAGAAGCATGATAGAGCTCATATTCAATGTATCCCTATCTCCTGTGTAATTCTAGCATAAGGTTGGCCCTACACATGACAATTATCAATATTTTTTATTTTTTTTTTAAGAGAAAAGGGCAATTTCCAAGTTATGCAAGTGACCATATACAATATAGTGGAAATATAAAACAGAACAGCATCCAAATTCCATTACAGTAACTTCAACCAGAGCGGTATGGCGAGTAGACAGTCTGGTTAGTCAAAAAGAAGGAAAAGAAGAGAAAACATATAAATGTCCTATGTTGATACCTCCCCAGCCCCAAAGGTAACAGGGGATACATAACCAGCCATGCATCAGTCTGACCATGCCAGAGAGAGGCCCCAGATGAGGATGACTTTTCAATAAATTTTAACCCGCAGAAACTAAAGCTGGATACACACTATACTATTTCCTTTAGATTTTTTGCTTTAGATTTACCAAAACCATATAATATGAGGTCAAACCTAAACATTTTTTAAGTTGTATGCCATTAGGCAGGTCTTTGGACTACATAGTTGAAGGTAAATCTAAAGGAAATCAAACAACAAAAGTTGTATAGCGTGTATCCAGCTTTAGACTCTACTGCCTACAACTTGGATTTGGTTGATTGTGATATGAAAACTGGTCAATACATTTACAGATTCAATTTATGTTTTTTTTTTTTTTTTATTTGAAATGGAATCAAAACTGGTAAAAAAACTACAACAAATTGGATTTTTCCAGCTGTGTATGACCGGAATAAGGGTGCAGATTAGGTACTTTGGCATATTGTATTATCTATAAAGGCAGGATAAAGCTGAGAATCATAAAGCAAGGTGAGAAGCTTATTTCATGACTCAGTCAAAGGGCAACACCTAGGATAATATTCTCATTGTGTTTCATGATAGGAATGACCCTGCACATACACTGCTTGTAACTGACTTCGAAATGATCTTTTTTAAATCTTATTAAACGACTTTATCAACATGACTATCACCTTAGATAACATTTGTGGCAGCACTTGTGATAAATACAGGTTAGCTTATCTACGTTGTCAATTTCAATACCTTTCGTAATTCAGCAGATTCCATAAAAAACAGATAGGTAGATAAGGCCACAGGAAATGTTTCTTTACAATAATTCTTGGTCTCTACATATAGTAAAAGGAAATTTTCTTATAATATTCAACAGATTTTGCCCTGTAAGGGCTATTATGTTTTATTGAATTCCACTACACATGATTAATATAGCATAATGACACTGGAATACATACACTAGTAAAAAAGCCTCTGTCTGTTAAGGGCCGGTTCACGCATAGAATCGCACAGGAATGTGTTGTGTGTTCCTGTGCGATTCACATGCAGTTCTAAACAACCGAATCACCCAATCGCTCACTCCGATGGGGATGACAGGCGTGCCGCTCTCCTCGGGCAGGGAACTCCAAACATAAGCACATGAAAGAGAAAAGGAGGCGCAAACACCTAGTGCATTACCTGTGGACACCTTTAAAAAGTTTATTAAAATGCCAAAGACATACTCGCAGACATGAAGAGAAAAAATCGCATAGAGAGAGTCCACCACTTGTGGAAATGAACATGTCCCTGTAATTGGAAGTTTGATGCATTTTGGGAGTCATGCTCCCTTCCTCAGAGCAGTTCTGTGCTGTGCAATTTCATCCTATTCATTTCGAATGGGTTTAAATTGCACAACACCAACCCCTTACACCTCTGTACAATGCGATCCAGTGTGGGCAAACGCACTGCATTTGTGACCTGCATTTGGGGTAATGTTGATGCCCGCTGCAGATCGGAACTGCAGTGCGCTTTGAACACAGTGTGGGAAAAGTGTAGGGAATGCGGGTTTCCCCACACCGTGTTCTGGTGTGAACTGGCCCTTAGTGCCCTTTTCCAAAAAAGACGTTTTTGCCTGAAACTCTTAAGCCTCGTACACACGCGTCGAAAATTGGCAGGGAATTTTCGTTCGACGTCCGATCTGCCGATTTTCGGCTTGTTAGTATGATGCTTCCGACAACCGACTCCGACTTTTTGGCCGAAAAAAATCTGGTGTGCAGGCTGTAAAATTTTTGTCCGCTGTCAAAACACGGCCGATTTTCGTGCAGTCAGTATAGATTTCGACAGGGAAAAATCTAATGAGCAAGACTGGGCATGCTCAGAGAAGAAAGAACACAAAGAAAGCAACCCAACACATGACATCACTTCTGAAGTAGAATTTTGTCGGGCGAGAAAATTCATGTGCAGTCTAGGCACATTCCAACCAACAAAACACCACTCTGGACAAAAAGATGGACGACCAGTCGGCCGATAATCGTTGCGTGTGTACGGGGCTTTAGAGACTGTCACTAGCTCACCACTTTTTCAGTATGACACCTACTGTAGATCTTTTTTTTTTAAAACTTGGTTTATTCAAGAGAACGTGCACATCAGACAAAAAACATGTTGACATTGAAAGCAGTCCGGAGTCATGCTTAATATCATACAATAGGACAAATCAAACATGAGGATTCTCCACATCACATGATATGTACACACAAATTTCTTGAACACGATATAAAAGAAAAAGGAAAACAAAAACATCAACCAAAAGAACTAAAAAACTGTCATAATGCGATAGTCACAATGGTATCAGCAACACCTAGATCTTTGATTCTTTATAAATGTAATAGAATATGATTGATGTTCATGTTGCCAAAAGTGGCATAAGAGGGGTATACATTTTAATACAGCACTTTATAAATAGGCTTCAAGGTTTTACATTTTAACTGTATTTAAACCTCCTCATGCAAGCTCTTTCTTAGTTCTCATTCAAGTGCATCTTATATCACTTAGGCAGGCCATAGACGATTCGAATTTCGTTCGAAAATCGTAAATGGCAGTGTTATCGAACGATTTTCGTATCGTTAGTGTGGTATGTAAAACGTTCGATTTTCGTACGACAGCAAAAATTCACATATCCAACATGTTGGGTTTTTTTGCGAAAATCGGCCGAATTTCGTATCATTAGTGGGGGAGTTGTATGATTTCGCCTAACAAAACACAGAACAGTAGGGAGTGTGTCCGGTAGAGATGTGGTTAAAAGGCACAAAAAATAGTGTTTTGTCGTACGATTTTCGGCTCACATTGATGGTACACTCGATGATGCCGCTTTCGTTTATCGAACGATAAATCGTACGTAATTCGAATCGTCTATGGCCTGCCTTACAGACTCCATTGAAAAGATTTCCATTTAGTAGTTTGTATTTTTCTAAGAACTTTCAAACATTAGCAAGGCTTGCAGGATCAAGTGATTACACATTAGCAAGGCTTGCATGGTCACGTAATCCTGAGAACTACACCAGTGATACCATTGCCATTGTTAGAACCACCCAAACTTCCTCCAGGTTTAAGGTTGGCATAGGACTAATAATGTAATACTGTAAAAATGTATTTGTTGCAAAGCCTAGAAAGGGTATATATGGGACATAGCAAGTGTGGTTGTGTGCGCACTATGGGTAAAAACATTTTACTTCTGTTTCTTGCAATCTTTCCTCCAGCTTTTTATAAATTGACCCCTATATCTACCTTGATGTGTAACAGATGCTTCAAGGAAGCTCCACTAAAGATTATGACAATTATTTAGCATGCAGGTATAAAGAGCAATGACAATGCACAAGGAGGGGAATTCTTTATCAAAACTGGAGCAGACAGAATCTAGAGCAGCTGTGCATGGAGACCAATCTGCTTCTATCTTCAGCTTGTTCAGTTACAGCCTAAAGGCCCGTACACACGAGTGGAAATTCGGCCGGGAATTTTCGTCCGATGACCGATCTGCCAATTTTCGGCTTGTTAGTATGGTGCTCTCGACAACCGACTCCGACTTTTCGGCAGAAAAAATCCTGGTGTGCAGGCTATAAAATTTTTGTCCTCCGTCAAAACACGTCCGATTTTCGTGCAGTCAGTACAGATTTCGATGGGGAAAAATCTTATGAGCAAGACTAGGCATGCTCAGAGATGAAAGAACACATACAAAGCAATCCAACACATGACATCACTTCTGAAGTAGAATTCTGTCATGCGGGAAAATTCGTGTGCAGTCTGGAGCACATTCCAACCAACAGACACCACTCTGGACAAAAGACGGACGAGCGGTCGGCGGAAATTCGTTGCATGTGTACGAGGCTTAAGAACCCTTTCACACGAGGCATCCGATCAGATCCTCCTGTCAGTTTTTTTAGGCGGACCTGATCGGATCCTCCATGCATCCCTATGGGGCAGCGGATGTCAGCAGAGACACCTCCGCTGACACCCGCTGCTATCCGATTCCGATCCTGTCCGTGAAATCCAGACAGAGGGAAACCCTATTTTCCATCCATCCAGCGGATTAGATCAGATCGGATGAGAACAGACAGGCAGTCCGTTCTCATCCGATTCCCCCATAGAGAACAGCTGGGATCTGACAGCTCCCTCTCCGCACACAGAGCGGAGACAGAGCTGCCATCCGCCTGCTCATTGGGGATCGGCGGATCTATCCCCAGCTAAGCAGCATGGAGTCCGCCAACGGAGGCGGATCGTGTGAAAGGAGCCTTTGGGTCCTTTCACAAGGGCTTTCCGCCCGACGGACTCTGTTTTGCTCAGCGGGGATCGATCCACTGATCCCCTCTGAGCAGGCGGATGACAGCTCCGTCTCCGCTCTCTGTGCAGACGCAGAGCTGTCACAGCCCTGCTCTTCTCTATGGGAGATCGGATGAAAACGGACCGCCTGTCCATTTTCTGCCAATCCTATCTGATCCAATCCTCCAGAGTCCAGACGGATGGAAAATAGGGTTTCCATCCATCTGGATTTCACAAACAGGATTGGATAGTAGCGGGTGTCAGCGGAGATGTCACCGCTGACATCCGCTACTCCATAGGGGTGCATGGAGCATCTGAGCAAACTGACAGGAGGACCTGATCGGAAAGCCCATGTGGGAGGACCCTAAGGCTGGCCATACACTATACAATTTTCTTGTTCAACTTTCCTTTAGATTTACCAAAACCATGTAATATAGGGTCAAACCTAAACACTTTCAATTTGTATGCAATCAGGCAGGCTCTTGCACTACATAGTTAAAGGTAAATCTAAAGGAAATTGAATAAGAAAATTGTATAGTGTATGGCCAGCCTTATTCCACGTTTATTTTCATTTTAAATAGTCTTATTGGGTCATGCTGGCCCAAAAAACCTAATTTATTTTACTAATAGATGCGGCCACTGTCAGCACTATATAAACTGTATGTAGCAACAGCTACATATGCTGTTCAGTGGGATGGAAACTCCCTGTCTGCTGCCGAAATGAAAAAAAAACTTGAGTGCTGTTAAAGAGGAGTTCCAGCCACCTGTCAAAAAAAATAAATGTCAGCAGCTACAAAAAAGTGTAGCTGCTGACTTTTAAAAAACAGTCACTCACCTGTCCCATGGTCCAGCGGTGCACTCAGCCCAGCCGTCTTCATCCTCTGTCCTCCCTCGGCAGCGCCTGCATCTTCACTATGGGCACCCAGCTGTGACAACCTGCGGCTTCACAGCCAGGTGCACACTGCGCATGCGCGAGTCGGGCTGCGCATTGTGAATGGTCCCAGAAGACTGCAGAATGAGGGAGGAAGGAGAACTTCTGTTGCCGAGTGCCGCGGCACTCGGAACAGTAGTGAGAAGCAGGTACCCATCACAATCGGGTACCTGCCCTGCCCCCCATCCCCCCGCTTCTCAAAAGTGCCAATTGTGCAAGAGGAGCGGCGGGAGACGAGTCCTTAAAGCGGAACTTTCCTTTTTGGGTGGAGTTCTGCTTTAAGCCTTTCACAGAAAACCTTGTATTTCTATGAATGAATACAAGGATTCCTCGGGTTGGTTGAGGTGGAGAGTTTTTGCATTCATTTATGAAATACAAAGCTTCCTGTGAATGGCTGAGCAGTGATCAGTCCGACTTTTTTTTGTTTTTGTTCCAGCAGCAAACAGCAAGTCTCCGTATAGTTGCTGGAACACAGCATTATATACTGTATGTAGCTGATGCTACATACAGTATATACAGTGCCAACAGCGGCCAAAACACTTAGTAAAGGATGCAGCTTGTTTGGGGCCAGCTTGATAGTAAACTTAGAGGTATGCTTTAAGCTTTGAAAATAAAAGATAGCAGCAGATTGGTTGTCATGCGCAGCTGCTCCAGATTCTGGCTGCTTCAGTTTTAATAAATACCCTCAGGATGCAATAATCCATAGCGAGTAAAATTCCATTAAATGTAGTAATTTAGGTGAATGATTCATTTTTAATCGCTGCTACAAATTACTGCATTTTGATCTTTTTCTTGCTAAATCATTAAAAATTACATTGATGTGTCAGTGGAAGAAATCTATGCATATACTTCTAATTTGGATGTTGACTTTTCCTAGGGTAAAAGAAGCAAACTTTAACATGTTTTCATTTGGTTTTATTCGCAGTTTAAGTATGACTACCTGCTCAACATTGCTTGCTCTGGGCATGATGCCTTTGTGTCTTTTTTTGTACTCAAAAAAATGGGTTGATTCGGATTCCATCATTGTACCTTATGATACCATTGGTAAGTATATCAACAGTAATTGCATTGTTTGCTGTTATTAAAGATGTCTCAATAATAATTTTAAATAATTAATAGGTCCAAATTGGTGGAGGTGGGATTATGATGTGATGGGATTATGGTGTGGGGTTGTTTTTCAGGGGTTGGGCTTGGCCCCTTAGTTCCAGTGAAGGGAACTCTTAACCTCCCTGGCGGTATGATTATGTCAGGAATTATATACCAAAAGCGGTACAATTCTTTTCATGGAAATTTGGCGTTATGTATTATAGGCCTACAATTCTTAGTAATTACTGACTTAAACCTGACCAAAACAAGACTCTAGTAGACATCCCAGATGTGATAAATTTGAAACACAAACACGTGAATTATAATCGAATCAATAATATTATTTTATTATTTAATATATAATATATATAATAAAATTATATTATTGATTAGATTATAATTCATGCATTATATATTATATATAGATATATGTGTGTGTGCATATATATATACATATATATATATATATATATATATATATATATATATGCATATATATATATATATATATATACCGGTGTGTATATATATATATATATATATATATATATATACATGCATGCGGAGGAGCGGCGGGACTCTCGGCTGGCGGTCACAGCAATGAGAGATCATCGCTGGATTGCCAGGAGAAGGTAAGAGAACACCGCTGCGCTCTCTGCAATCCACCCCAAGCGTGACTCGGGGTTACCGCTCCTGATATGAAAAACCAACCCCGAGTCACGCTCGGGATTACCGCTAAGGAGGTTAAGGCATCAGCACACCAAGACATTTTGGACAATTTCAACAGAGCACAAAGCAAGGTCCATTAAAGACATGGATGAGCGAGTTTGGGGTGGAGGAACTTGACTGGCCTGCACAGAGTCCTGACCTCGACCTGATAGAACACATTTGGAATGAATTAGAGCAGAGACTGCATGCCAGGCTTTCTTGTCCAACATTAGTGCCTGACCTCAAAAATGCACTTCTGGAAGAATTGTCAAACATTCCCATAGACACGCTCCTAAACCTTGTGGACAGCCTTCCCAGAAGAGTTGAAGCTGTTATAGCTGCAAAGGGTGGGCCAACTCAATATTGAACCCTAAGGAACTAAGACTGGGATGCCAATAAAATTCATGTGTGTGTGTAAAGGCAGGCGTCCAAATAATTTTGACAATATAGTGTATATCGCTATTACCCTTCAATATACAGGTAGGGCTCCTTCACACATCTGGAAGCCCTTGCCCCCCCTCTGAAAATAAATCTGTGGTGGATTGCTTTTCAGATGGTGTTTAACAGTTGGTGAGGAGTGATATGTTGCCTCTTCTCTGCCTATAAAACTTTACAAAGGGTGAACCATTGTGCTCCAACCGCATGCTAGCGGTGAAGGTAGGACCTGCTAAATGTAACCTCTTTAGGTGGGCAGTCGGTGAAGGGGGGGAACATTGGTTCCACCTTCTGATTTTACCGCACCCTGGCCACCCATGTGAATGAGCCTTTAGAGCAACAACTAATTACTGGAAAGAAACTATCCTTGTACTATGATACTGACATACAAAAAGCTTGTGTTCTGTTAAGAACATACCATACTGCGGTCCTACATACCTGTCCAGGGACAGTCTTTTACCTTTTGCCTATCTGCTCTTCAAACTAAACCTGTTGTCTTCCCTTAAGACTATAGAGCAAACTCCTCCAGGTCTCTGCTCAACAGACCTGGAGTTAAAATTATTTACCGAGAATGCCCAAAACGTGGTTACTTTACTAGGCAAACACCAATCACAATTTTCATCAGTGATATCTTGCCAACATCTTCTGCCCTGTGCCTTCTTATTGGTAGGTGAGGCTAGCATTGAATTAAACTGATAAAAGGAAAACACAGGGGGTGGGAATAAGGAGCCAAAATATTAGCCATGGAAGTTACAGTATATTCTGTATTTCTACAGCAGAGTACCCTGCCTTTAGTGATATGAAAGTACTTTTGAAGATAAAGAGAACGAATAAAGTGAGCCCATAGGTTTACCATAAAGTGGCTTTAAAAGAGCGCAGATATCCGTGTCAGCACAATCCCACCACTCTCACACAAAACTGTCTACAGATTGCTCCATAGACATCCACAGCCGTGGCCAAAAGTTTTGAGAATGACACAAATATAAATTTTTACAAAGTCTGCTGCCTCAGTGTTCTTGAGATGGTATTCTGCATACCTTTGCATATAAGCCAGAATCTTATGAAGAATGATTGGATGATTAGCCAATAATGGCACTCTTTGCCATGAAAATTAACTTAATCCCATAAAAAACATTTCCACTGCATTTGTGAAAAAGGCTTCAGGGCGCCCAAGAAAGTCCAGCAAGCACCAGGACTGTCTCCTACAGTTTATTTAGGTGTGGGATCGGGGCCCCACCAGTGCAGAGCTTGCTCTGGAATGGCATCAGTCAGGTGTGAGTGCATCTGTACACACTGTGAAGTGAAGACTTTTGGAGGATGGCCTGGTGTCAAGAAGGGCAGCAAAAAAGCCACTTCCCTCCAGGAAAAACATCAGGGACAGACTGATATTCTGCAAAAGGTACAGGAATTGGACTTATGAGGACTGGGGTAAAGTCATTGTCTCTGATAAATCCACTTTCTTATTGTGTGGGGCATCCGGAAAAAATCTTGTCCGGAGAAGAAAAGGTGAGTGTCACTATCAGTCCTGTGTCATGCCAACAGTAAAGCATCCTGAGACCATTCATGTGTGGGGTTGCTTCTCAGCCAAGGGAGTGGGTTAACTCACAATTTTGCCTAAGAACACAGCCATGAATAAAGATAAGTACAAAAACATCCTCAGAGAGCAACTTCTCCCAACCATCCAAAAACAGTTTGGTGATGAACAATGCCGTTTCCAGCATGATGGAGCACCTTGCCATAAGGCAAAAGTGATAAATTATTGGCTTAGGGAAAAAAACATCGAACTTTTGGGTCCAAGGCCAGGAAAACCCATAGCCCTTAATCCCATTGAGAACTTGTGGTCAAACCTCAAGAGGTGGATGAACAAAAAAAAATCCCACAAATTCGAGACAACCTGCAAGCATTAATTATACAAGAATGGGCTGCCATCAGTCAGGATGTGGCCCAGAAGTTGATTGACAGCATGCCGGGGCGAATTGCAGAGGTCTGAAAAAGAAGGGTCAACATTGCAATTATTGACTCTTTTGCATAAGTGTCGGTTCACACTATGGCGATCCGACTTCGGGGGCGACTAGTGAAGTCGCCGTGCACCACGACTTCGGCGCGACTTGCACGGACTTCACATAATGGAAGTCAATGCAAGTCGCTCCGACTTCGGTCAAAAGTAGTGCAGGAGCTATTTTATAAGTCGGAGCGACTTGAGTCGCTCATATTAGAACGGTTCCCATTGCACTGAATGGACCGCGACTTGTCAGGCGGCCAAGTCGCCTGGCAAGCCGCGGTAGTGTGAACCGGGACTCAACCTAATGTAATTGTCAATAAAAAGCCTTTGACATTTATGAAATGCTTGTAATTATTCTTCAGTATACCATAGTAACAACAGACAAAAAGATCTAAAACCACGGAAGCAGCAGACTTTGTAAAAATGTATATTTGTGTCATTCTCAAAACTTTTGGCCACGACTGTACACTCATGCTGAGCATACATATTCATGTTTTTTGGAGTGGGGTGGAATGAGGAATAGGCAGAAAGTGTCAGTTTAGCTGAGAGGTAATGACTGAACAAGACTTATTCCTGTCTGATCAATTGTATACTGTGCAGAATAGACATCTGGGGCTTACTGCAAGTAACATGGCTAGATGAGGAATTGCGTATTTCAAGTCTATGAGCTTCTTCAAACTGTGCAAGGACGGTGTATGCCGGGATGTAGCAATAGGAAGCAAGGCAATCTGTTTGCATACTGATGCCATGAGAGTTTTATCCAGCGATCCTACTGCAGTGCACCAGATTAGTGCACAGACAAATGTGAGTTCCTTTAGCTTCGCTTTGATAAATGGTCATAAATAATGTGCTATGAAGTCTATTATTGATTTCTGAGCCACCATATATACTGTCCCATGGAGGAAATGCAACAAGGTGGAGGTGTGGAGCCATGAACCCTAAAGGGGTAAGAGCACTGCTAGACCTAATTAACCCATTAGGTCCATATATGAAGGTGTGGGCAAATATGAATGGTGGTGGAAAGCTCTGAAATGGTGGAAAAATGGTGTAAAGCACATTTTGAAGAAAGTACACTTGTCACATATACGGAGGTGTTTGGAAGATATTAAGTGGACTTTAACATGTATATTTATTTGCACAGAGGATATTTGGACTATATATTTGATGATTGATGGATATACACTCACCGGCCACTTTATTAGGTACACCTGTTCAAGTGCTTGGTAACACAAATTGCTAATCAGCCAATCACATGGCAGCAACTCAATGCTTTTAGGCAGTGGTGAAGACAACTTGCTGAAGTTCAAACCGAGCATCAGAATAGGGAAGAAAGGGGATTTAAATTACTTTGAACGTGGCATGGCTGTTGGTGCCAGATGGGCTGATCTGAGTATTCCAAAAACTGCTGATCTACTGGGATTTTTAAGCACAACCATCTCTAGGGTTTACAGAGAATGGTCTGAAAAAGTGCAAATATCCAGTGAGCGTCAGTTGTGTGGAAAAAAAATGCCTTGTTGATGTCAGAGCTCAGAGGAGAATTTGCAGACTGGTTCGAGATGATAGAAAGGCAACAATAACTTAAATAATTACTCATTATAACCAAGGTATGCAGAATACCATCTCTGAACACACAACACATCAAACCTTGATGCAAATGGTTTACAGCAGCAGAAAACCACACCAGGTGCCACTCCTGTCAGCTAAGAACAGGAAACCGAAGCTACAATTCGCAAAGGCTTACCAAAATTGGACAATAGAAGATTGGAAAAATGTTTCCTGGTCTGATGAGTCTAGATTTCAGCTGCAACATTCAGATGGTAGGGTCAGAATTTGGCATAAACAACATGAAAGCATGGATCCATCCTGCCTTGTATCAACACTTCAGGCTGGTGGTGGTGGTGTAATGGTGTGGAGGATATTTTCTTGGCACACTTTGGGCCCTTAGTACCAATTGAGCATTGTTTAAACACCATGGCCTACCTGTGTATTGCTGACCACGTCCATCCCTTTATGACTACAGTGTACCCATCATCTGATGGCTCCTTCCAGCAGGATAATGCACCATGTCACAAAGCTCAAATCATCTCACCATTGATTTCTTGAAAATGACGAGTTCACTGTACTCTGAAGGCCTCCACAGTCACCAGATCTCAATCCAATAGAGCACCTTAGGGATTTGGTGGAATGGGAGATTCGCATCATGAATGTGCAGCCAACAAATATGCATCAACTGTGCAATGCTATCATGTCAATATGGACCAACATCTCTGAGGAATGTTTCCAAACTCCTTGTTGAATCTTTGCCATGAAAATTAAAGCAATTCTGAAGGCAAAAAGGGATCCAACACAATACTTTAAGGTGTACCTAATAAAGTGGCCGGTGAGTGTACAGTATATTATGATGATGATTTAACATTTAAGAGATTTCTTGCTACTGTGGGACAGTGAATTTATTCATCTTATATTTACTATGATTGATTACGCACATATGCACGTATGTTATTTGCATTCTGATTTTTATTATGTTTTTGTTTTTATTAGCACAGCAGACTTTATTTACACTTTCATATCTTTCGTAGCATGATTTCTATTTGTATTGATGTAATAAATAGTCACAAATATGTAACCAATTTTAGGATTGTGGAATTGGAGCCACGGCAATTACTAACTCTCATTGAAAGTCTGTTTTTTGCCCTAGTGAAGCTTTTCGTTTTTCGAGATATGTTACAGGAATAGCTGTGTGCACTGTCATTAGCACCTAGAAGCAAAGTGTGAAGGGAGCACAGCAAAATTATCTTCAAGTATGATAATTTATGCATAAAGTGCAAATAATTAACCTATGCAAAATCGCCAATGCGTTCGCAGGAACAACAAAGTGGAGGCCAGTTATACATTTACCAGTTCATACTTGACTGTTTTATCTTCGCTGACACTTTGAAACTCATTGACTCGGAATATATTATTTTAAGCTCAGTTCCTTCAATATAATCACATAGCTCACTTACATTATCCAGGTAGTGATTTTTTGAGAGCACAATGCAATTGACTTTGCAAAATGTTAGAAACAAATCAAGCTCAGGTGATAAATGGACTAGATAAGGGTATACATTATTACAAATGATTAACGCTAGTGGGGAGGTTAGTGGATTCGAAAAATTTTGCAGGTTGAAGGATGCACATGGTACCTCAGCACACTTATTACTTGGCATTGTAGCATTTTACAATGTCAGATGGGTTGCTCTGGAGTTGCCTTTGAGAAAACACAAAGTGCTGAGTAGTTTAAATAGCATTTACCTATCAGGATGTGTGGTCCATTAAGAGTAAAATGCACCTTAAAGAAATATTACCTTTTTTACAGTATTCAGTTCTCGATGGGACAAATTTTATGTGGTACCATCTTCCTAGTAATGCTAGCTGTGATGTCATATACATAAAGAAAAAGGTAAAAATCACCTAAGCTGGAGATCTAAAGAAGGGTATCCTTTAAAGAATCGGATACCTCAAACTCTATCTCATGCACCTTGATCAACTGGTCAATTATAAACAGCTCTGAAGATTTCTTTGTGGACCTTTAGTCCTCCTTAAATATATAGCTGTGATGTCAAACAGTCCTCTTGGCACAGGGCCACCAGACACCACGGTTAAAAGAAGATGGCTGCTTTACTAGCGACCACTTATCTCCAGCTCCCCGCACTTTACCAAGGCAAGCACTGGCACAGAGAATCAAGAGGCAGGAGAAGATGTCACACCTCACCTCCTTTTTTACTCATTATGCTGGTGCTTGCCATGGGCAAGTGCCCAGAGCTGAAGACAGACACTCACTAGTATTGAAGCCATCTCCATGCTAGCTGTGGTGTTGAAGAAAGGGGATGCCCTGTCCAACATCACAGTTAGCATTACAGGGCACCTAGGAAGATGGGACCAAGTACCACATGTACCTTGTCCCCTCAGGAACTAAATGCTGTTAAAGTAAGTGGTACTTCTTTTATTTTGTCACCTGACACAACTAAATCTGGCCGCAGAATGCAATTGATTGCTCAGGAGGAAAGGATATTAACATAAGAAAGGTACCCACATCCTATAGTATCATTGAGTATCAATAAGGAGAGAAAAGGGGGCAGGGCCGGGTCAGGGCTCCGTGTCTGAATGGACACATGGAGCTGTGGCTAAGCTCTGTGCCCCCATAGCAAGCTTCTTGCTGTGGGGGCACTCGACAGGAGGCAGGGGCTGGGAGCACCGAAACGGCACCCGAGAAGAAGAGGATCTGAGCTGCTCTGTGCAAAACCACTGCACAGAGCAGATAAGTATAACATATTTGTTATTTAAAAAAAAAAAAAAAAAACAAGACTTTAGTATCACTTTAAATGAACACCCAAGCAAAGGGCTATGTTTGCCCGCATGGGATGCACAGGTGTCCCATGCAATCCATGTGCATGCAATCCTATTCATGTCAATTGGGATGCAACAGCTGCGTGTGTGTGTGCATGTCCCTGAACACAGATAGTGCACCTGCACCAACACCAATGTCAAATTGGGTGCAGCAGCTGTGTTCATATAGCCACTGTATTCCAATTGACATGAATTGGACTGCCTTCACATGGATGCACAGAACACCTGTGCATCCCCTGCAGGTAAACACAGCCCTTCACACAGATATATGCTTAAGTATGCCCATGTGAACGAGGCCTAAAGATACCTTCAAATCCATGTTTGTGGTGGTAAGAGAAGTATAACTTAATACTGAAGAATCGATTTTTATGCCAGATGGACAGATGGATAAGATATTTTGGAATATTATATAGGCTACATAGTTACATAGTTAGTCAGGTTGAAAAAAGACACAAATCCATCTGGCTCAACCAATAAAAAACAAAAAACAGTAGAGAAAACACAACCATACAATCCTTTACCCGCAGTTGATCCAGAGGAATGCGAAAAACCCCAGCAAAGCATGATCCAATTTGCTACAGCAGGGGAAAAAAATCCTTCCTGATCCCCGAGAGGCAATCAGATATTCCCTGGGTTAACTTTACCTATAAATATTAGTACCCACTTATATTATATATACCTAGGAAAGAATCCAGGCTCTGGAGGGAGTCTATTCCACATTTTCACAACCCTTCCGTATTTGGAGACGAAATCTCTTTTCCTCTAGACATAAAGAGTGCCCCCTTGTCCTCTGTAATGACCTTAAAGTGAATAACCAAGTTCACTATAAAGACCCCTTATGTATTTATACATGTTGATCATATCCCCTCTTAATCTCCTCTTCTCAAGAGAGAATAAATTCAGTTCCTCTAATCTTTACTCATAGCTGAGCTCCTCCATGCCTCTTATCAGTTTGGTTGCCCTTCTCTGAAATTTCTCCAGTTCCCTAAAAACCTTTTTAAGAAATGGTGCCCAAAACTGAACTGCATATTCCAGATGAGGTCTTACTAATGATTTGTACAGGGGCAAAATTATATCTCTCTCTCTGGAGTCCATGCCTCTGTTAATACAAGAAAGAACTTTGCTTGCCTTGGAAACCGCAGCTTGTCATCGCATGCTATTATTAAGCTTATGATCTACCAGAACACCAAGATCCTTCTCTGCTATGGATTCCCCCAGTTCTGCTCCCCCTGTTATGTATGATTCATGCATATTCTTAGCACCCAAGTGCATAACTTTACATTTATCAACATTAAACTTCATTTGCCACATAGTTTCCCAATGAAACAGTGCATTGAGGTCAGCTTGTAAGTTGGAGACATCCTGTAAAGAAGTTATTCCACTGCAAAGCTTGGTGTCATCTGCAAAGACTGAAATTGTACTTTTAATCCCAGACCCTATATCATTTATTAAGATATTAAAAAGTAAGGGTCCCAACATTGAACCTTGGGGTACACCACTAATAACCTTATGCCTCGTACACACGCAACGATTGTTGGCCGTGAATTTTCGGCCAACGTCCGATCGGCCGATTTTCGGCTTGTTAGTATGATGCTTCCGACAACCGACTGCGACTTTTCGGCCGAACAAAATCCGGTGTGCTTGCTATAAAATTTTTGTTGGCCGTCAACAGAACGGCCGATTGTTCCTCAGTCAGTACAGATTTCGGCAGACAAAAATCAGATGAGCAAGTCTGGGCATGCTCAGAGAAGAAAAAAACACACGGAAAGTAAACCAGCACATGACATCACTTCTGAAGTTGGTTGTTGTTGGCCGAGAAAATTTGTGTGCAGTCTAGAGCACATTTCAACTCACACAACAACACTGGACAAAAGACGGCCGATCGGTCGGCCGATAATCGTTGCGTGTGTACGAGGCTTTAGACCAGTCAGAGTAAGAATCATTAAGCACTACTCTCTGAATTCTATATTTTAGACAATTTTCTATCCATTTACAAACTGATCTTTCCAAGCCAGTAAACTTTACCTTACACATTAGCCATGTGTGGGGAAACTGCGTCAAACAAAAGGTTGTGCTAGTTTAAAACCTTACCTGTTTTTATTCCAGGCATCTCATTGGTGGCATTGGTTGTTCCTGTTGCAGTTGGAATGTGTGTTAACTATAAGTGGCCAAAGATAGCAAAGAAAATTCTAAAGGTATGTAAGACTGTAAAGAAAAATTAGCAATGATGCATGTCAGAGTCTATACCACTGATTTAAATTTCAAACAGTATGGAACAAAAGAAAATGTGTTTTAGTAACAAAAAAAATAAAAAATACAAAATCACTAGTAATTTCTGTGTTCCCAAAAACAATCAGGGGAATTAAAAGAAAGTGTCTAAGACACCCTTTATAATTCCGATGTGCCTCCACTAGACAAATGTCAGAGCAGGCGACAGATTCATGTACCTGGTATAGACAGGTACATGAATCTTTGGGCAAGCACCACATGTGGAGGTGCACCTCATATGGACCCTCCACCCTCAGTGCAGCTGTGTTTACTCCCCGATGCTGCATCTGTCAGACAACGCAGCGGAGGGGAGTTTTACACCTGGGGGCGTGGGGGACAAAACCAGTTAACCTGCGCACCGAGAGGGGGCAGCAGTGAGAAGTCTTTATTACAGGAAGCTCCTGCACAAAGGCGAAATTTCACACTGCAATACTGCACAGAGCTGGAAAAAATACACATAAGACAGAATACATGTCCTTTCTGTATTTAGGTTGAATATATTTTCATTATTATTAGTATATGAAAGTCAAAACACATGGGGGTACAAAAGAAAAGGACAGGAAGGGGAATATCAGGTAACAATAGTCATCATTCTACTTGTATAAAAAGGTATCTCAGATGCCACAGTTTGCAATTAGCAAAATCATTTGAACATCTTATAAGTTGTTACATCAGATATTAAAATCAAATATTGGAGGAGGTCCGTGAGTCAGACATCCATAGGGACAAAAAAATTCTAAAAGGAAGAAAGGAGGGGGGTAGAGAAAGAGAGAATCAGAAGTAAAAGAGAAGGAATTAATAGGGTTTGGGTTGGTTGAAATTATGTGGTCTAAAAAAAATCTTGTAACTACCAAAGGTCTCCTCTAGATCTAGGCCCATGGAGAGAATGAAATGAGGAGAAGGGAAGGAGGAGAGTTATTAGAAGAGCAGGAGTTGGGAGAGTAGGCAGATAAAGCCAATTATTTGTGCCCTACATTTAGGCCAACCATCTACTCTAGTCTAAGTAGAAAATCATCTATGAATTTTTTCCGAGGTAGAATAGGGAAGCCAGATGTACCACAATTTGTTATGGTTTTCCCATGCATCCTAGCGTTCCCTAGCTAACATTTCGTCCTTCCTGTATTTAGGCAATAATTGACTAAGCCAGAGTTTAACTTTAAGTATCTCTTATATATTTTTAAAACTGAGAAAGAATCCAAGTACAAAAAAAGTAAAATTACCCACCTCAGCTCTTGAATATTTCATCCCCTTCATGACCAGGGCATTTTTTTGCCATTCAGCACTGAGCTACTTTAAACAGGTAATTGCTCCATGATGCAACACTGTACCCAAATTCAATTTGTATCATCCCTCCAATAAAGCTTTTTTTTTTTTTTTTTTTTTTTGTGGTATTTGATCACCACTGGGTTTTTCATTTTTTATTTTATGTATAAAATAATATTGAAAATGTTGAAAAAAAACAATACTTTTTACTTTCTACCATAAAATATATCCTAAAAAAAAAAAAAAAAATGTCTTCATATTAGGCTAAATATATCTTGCTACAAGTCTTTGGTAAAATAAAATTCCTAATAAGTGTATATTGATTGGTTTGCATAACAGTTATAGCATCAACAAACTATGGTATATATACACTGGCATCTTTATTTATTTATACTACTAATGGCAGCAATCAGCGACTTATAATCTATTATAAATATATAAGCAATCTGGCACTAACTAATGCAGATGGGGAAATTACTAAATTACACTGACATCACCAGTGAAAATAATACAGTGATCAGTGCTAATGATATGCACTGTCACTGTACTAATGACACTGGCTGGGAAGGGTTTAACATCTAGGGCGATCAAGGGGTTAACTGTGTGCCTAACAATGTATAATATGTTTACTGTGTGCTGTTTTTACTAAGCAATGTGCGAGTTTTTAGTCCTTGCTTCTCAGGTAGAATAAAATGAAACATCACTGCTGTCTGTAGAGAGCCCTGTGTTGTTTACCTACACAAGGCTCTCTTCTGTCTATCGCTCTGCCGATCCATGGGTGCCAGCCTTAAATCATTGGCTGAACCCACTGATAGGCTTGTGCTGTAGTGAATGACAGCACAGCCAGGGTGGCGCACATGCCCGCACATGCGCCACCTACCCGAAAATGCAAGTCACGAATATTTATGTGATTATGCGCAGCCGAGCCGCCCTGTAGCAGTAAAGCTACAAGAGGCGGTCAGCAAGTGGTTATAGGCAAAACGTTTTTTTTTAACTTTGGATAGAGTGGTGAAGAATTAGAAAAACTGTCAGGTATTTAATTCAGGAGATTCATTCTCTTTATTTGTCCTGTTTAACATTATCACCAAAAGTAAAAGTGAAAGAAAAACAAAAACACATTTTTGGTTGTCCCCAAAACAGTAATAGAGGGAGAACCTTCCAATGGGGACACTAGTTCTGGTGACCCTGGTGACAAGAAGGGACCCTCCCCCCCTCAATTTTAAGGAATTTCCTCTCACTTCCTGTTTTGGCTTTGGGACAGGTAGTAAAGAGAAATCTCCCTAATAAAATACAGATGGCAAAACAAAAAATTTGGACGGGGTTATAACCCTCCCTTACTCTATCCAAAAACATTTTGTCTTTAGTTTCACTCTAGGCTCCTCAGTCTTATTCAGTCTCATAATTTGCTGCGCAATAAGGTCAGAATTTTAATTCTATCTATGAAAATTAGGTTGTATGGCTAAAATGTTCATTATTTTGATGCGTATGACAATGTGTATCAAGTAGAGTGAGTCTTTAATGTAAATCAAGTATTGATAAAATCAGCCATTTTTTATTTAACGGGGGTGTGTGGTCAGCCAATTAAACATTCACTTTTTTTTATAAATACAGCAAATGTCATGGAGACCTGGATTTTCCATTGAAGAATGGAACAACAAGATTTTTGCTAAACAACATAAAAATATAGAATGGATGCCGAAGGTGCACAAGGCAATCCACTCATTAAATAGGCTTTAAATATGGTGAATGTTTTGGTGGGTGTCTGAAAGTGAAAAAGCATCAATTGATTTTTATGTTAAATGTGTTGTAGATTTGCTCTCTAGTGTAGGAGATCTTTTTGAACCCCTTCTCGCCTGCCCACCAAGGCCCATGGACTGACTTCCAGATCATGTAACCACTGTGATTGGCTTTCACAGTGGTCAGATGAACGGGAGCCCACTTGCCTCTGATATACAGCATTTTACAGATCTTATTATTCATTACATTCCTAATTAGGCGAGTTCACATAACATATGCATATTGTTAATAGTTGAATTCACATTACATACGCACATTTGCACAGCTACAGTATTCATTTTTATAAATGCAAACTGTGAATAAACAAGAATTAGAAAGTTGCAGTGGATGGATGCACTTTAATTACTAAAATGGACAAAATCCCCCAACCCCCACATCTTATTGAGTTATTAAACGGACCTCTTGGCAAGTATAAGACACCATAAGGCACAAGTATGATAGCATATACTGTACGTATGGGTAGGCTCCGCCCCCTGCCCAATCACAGAACCTGTAATACTATATAAATAAGTCGTCTCCCCCTAGAACGACATTCTCCTTTTTTTCGTCTCACTTCTCAGCCAGTTATGCAACTGTTTAAAGCAGAATTTTTACCCTCACCTTGCCGGATTCATCTGGCCTATCCGCACAGGTTCAGCCTCTCCTGTGGTGACGTTCCTTCCGTTCGGGTGTAAAGCACCTATAATAAGGAAGCCTCCCTCTTGTCCAGGTACTGGGGTTGTAGGGTACTGGTCTCTAGGGAATGTACAAGTGTCTCTTTCATCATGAGTCCATGAATGGACATTTATTGGACTTCCTGTTGGCCATTAGGCATTCAGGTGGTAAGGTGCACCACATGGTGCACAAGACAATAGTCAATAGTGCTGTTCAGAATTGCCTACAGGTACAGTGCATCTGGAAATTATTCACAGCGCTTCACTTTTTCAGCCTTATTGCAAAATGGATTAAATTCGTTATTTTCCTCAAAATTCTACAAACAATACCCCAAAATGACAATGTTAAAAAGGTTGTTTAAAATCTTTGCAAATTTATTAAAAATAAAAAACGAAAAAAAAATCACATGTACATAAGTATTTACAGCCTTTGCTCAATACCTTTTTGAAGCACCTTTGGCACCAATTACAGCCTCAAGTCTTTTTGAGTATGATGCTACAAGCTTGGCACACCTATTTTTGGGCAGTTTCTCACATTCTTCTTTTCAGAACCTCTCAAGCTCAATTAGGTTGGATGGCTCAGCCATTTTCAGATCTCTTCAGTGATGTTCAATCGGGTTTAAGTCTGGGCTCTGGCTGGGCCCAGACAAGGACATTCACAGAGTTGTCCTGTAGCCACTCCTTTGTTACCTTAGCTGTGTGCTTAGGGTCATTGTCCTGTTGGAAGATGAATCTTCACCCCTGTCTAAGGTCCAGAGCGCTCTGGAGCAGGTTTTCATCAAGGATGTCTCTGTACATTGCTGCATTCATCTTTCCCTTGATCCTGATTCCTGACTAGTCTCCCAGTTCTGCCACTGAAAAAACATCCCCATAGCCTGATGCTGCCACCACCATGCTTCACTGTAGGGATGCTATTGTCTAGGTGATGAGCAGTGTCTGGTTTCCTTCAGACATGACGCTTGCCATTTGTCCAAATAGTTCAATCCTTATTTCATAAGACCAGAGAATTTTGATTCTCATGGTCCAAGAGTCCTTCAGGTGTTTTTTGGCAAACTCCCAGTGGGCTGTCATGTGCCTTTTACTGAGGAGTGGCTTCCGTCTGGCCACTCTAGCATACAGGCCTGATTGGTGGAGTGCTGCAGAGATGGTTGTTCTTCTGTAAGGTTCTCTCTCCACAGAAAAACGCTTAAGCCCTGTCAGGGTAACCATCGTGATCTTGGTCACTTCCCTGACTAAGACCATTCTCCCCCATATTGCTCAGTTTGGCCAGGGGCTAGCTCTAGGAAGAGTGCTGGTGGTTCGAAAATTCTTCCATTTATGAATGATGGAGGCCACTGTGCTCATTGAGACCTTCAATGCTGCAGTCATTTTTCTGTATCCTTTCCTAAATCTGTGCCACGATACAATCCTGTCAGAGGTCTACAGACAATTCCTTGGACTTCATGGCTTGGTTTGTGCTCTGACATGCAATGTTAACTGTAGGAGCTTATATAGAATGGTGTGTGCCTTTCCAAATCATGGCCAATCAACCAAATTTACCACAGGTGGACTCCAATCAAGTTGTAGAAACATCTCAAGGATGATCAGTGGAAACAGGATGCACCTGCACTCAATTTTGAGCATCATGGCAAAGGCTGTGAATACTTATGTACATGTGATTTTTTTTTAATTATTTATCTTTTATAAATTTGCAAAGATTTCAAACAAACTTCTTTCATAATGTCATTATGGGGTTATGT
Organism: Pelophylax lessonae; assembly: GCF_965119305.1. Taxonomy (NCBI): domain Eukaryota; kingdom Metazoa; phylum Chordata; class Amphibia; order Anura; family Ranidae; genus Pelophylax; species Pelophylax lessonae. Next base: position 481,355,968 of record NC_138769.1, read on the forward strand.
TTGTAGAATTTTGAGAAAAATAATTAGTTTAATCCATTTTGAAATAAGGTTGTAACATAACAAAATGTTGAATAAGTGGAGTGCTGTGAATACTTTCTGGATGCATTGTATATGCTGTTGGCATCACACATGTGAATCGTTGCTGGCCTGTTGTCCACAGTTCTGTTTGTTCTGTTAATGCCTCGCAGGTTGTGATTTGTGTCTGCGGTACTGCTAATGAATAGGTTGATGGTACAGATGTGTGCTGCTGCAGTGTGGAGCCTTTCCTATTGACTCAGCAATGCCTGGCTGCAGGCTTGGCTTACTGTGTAATAATGTATTAATGCTTAGTTTGTTTACATTACCGATGCAATGCCCTTTGCCTGGTGTAGGTTAACCTGCCAGTGCTAATTGTCTGATGTCTATTAACCCTTCATTGCTTTGCCTGTGATATACAGTATATTACCTCTTCAGTACTAATGACTGCTATGCATTAACATGCAGGACCGGTGCAAGCATTTTTGACTACACAGGCAAAGGTGCATTATTTGCCCCCCCCCCCCATATGGCATACACTTTATTTGTGCATTAAGCTATAGTGGTTTTAGTGCTTAAAGTGTGTGTTTAACTTACAGAAAAAAAAAAAAAGAGAAACACCAAAACGGTCAGAGATTGCAGACATGGCACACAGCACTGTCAGAGATTGCATACATGGCACAGGACTTTATCAGAGATTGCATACATGGCACAGGACTGTCAGAGATTGCATACACGGCACATGGGATGGTCAGAGATTGCATGCATGGCACACAGGACTGTCAGAGATTGCATGCATGCACATGGGACGGTCAGAGATTGCATGCATGGCACACATGACTGTCAGAGATTGCATACATGGCACATGGGACGGTCAGATATTGCATGCATGGCACACATGACTGTCAGAGATTGCATACATGGCACATGGGACGGTCAGAGATTGCATGCATGGCACACGAGTGGTCAGAAATTGCATGCATGGCACATGGAATGGTCAGAGATTGCATGCATGGCACATGGGGCGGTCAGAGATTGCATACATGGCACACAGGGCGGTCAGAGATTGCATACATGGCACACGGGGTGATCAGAGATTGCATACATGGCACACGGGACAGTCAGAGATTGCTTACATGGCACAAGAGACGGTCAGAGACTGCATACATGGCACAAGTGATGATCAGAGACTGCATGCATGGCACAAGTGATGGTCAGAGACAGCATTCATGGCACAATGAATGATCAGAGATTGCATACATGGCACACGGAGCGGTCATAAATTGTATACATGGTATATGGGACGGTCATAGACTGCATACATGACACAAGAGAAGGTCATAGGCTACATACATGGCATAAGGGATAATCAGAGACAGCATATGTGGCACAAGAGATGGTCAGAGATTGCACACATGGCAAATGGAACAGTCAGAGATTGCATACACAGCCCATGGGACAGTCCTAAATCATATACATGGCATATGGGAGGGTCAGAGATTGCATACATGGTATATGGGATGGTCAGAGATTGCATATATGACACATGGAGTGATCAGAGAGTGCGTACATGGCACATGGAGTGGTCAGAGATTTCATACATGGCACACGGAACGGTCAGAGATTGTATGCATGGCACACGGAACGGTCAGAGATTGCATGCATGGCACATGGGACGGTCAGAGATTGCATACATGGCACATGGAATGGTAATAGATCGCATACATGAACAGAATAAATATTGATACTGGCGCAAAGAGGAAAATACTGGACCCACCTGTTCCACACTAGGGACCTGAAAAAATGGACAGGACAAATCTCTATGAAAGAGCAAACGATAGTCCATATGACAAAGTCCATATCAGACAGTCCATATGCACTGCACTCTGAAGGCTGCTCTTGTGACAAGTAAGAAGAGGGGATTTGGAGACAGCTGAAAGGAGAACACAGGCACAACTCTAAGTGCAGTATGAACAATTTATTCGATTAAAAATCATGTGTAAATGGTGCTTACAAACGAGCATGTAATTGAGCATAAAAAGTATCCATAAGGGGAAGATCTGTCTATCCGGTGCTGTAATTCAGGATGGCTCCAGCGGTCGTGGCTCCCAGAGTAATTGCCGGTGGTCCATCGCGTCACATCTGGGAAGGAGGAGCCCCTTGTGCGTTCCAGGAACCAGGAAGTGCCGGTAACCACCGGCAATTACTCTGGGAGCCACGACCGCTGGAGCCCTCCTGAATTACAGCACCGGATGAACGGATCTTCCCCTTATGGATACTTTTAATGCTCAATTACATGCTCGTTTGTGAGCACCATTTGCACATGATTTTTAATCGAATAAATCGTTCATACTGCACTTAGAGTGGTGCCTGTGTTCTCCATATGATTGCACACATGTAACATAGGATGGTCAGAGATTGCGCACATGTAACATGGGATGGTCAGAGATTGCGCACATGTAACATGGGATGGTCAGAGATTGCACACATGTAACATGGGATGGTCAGAGATTGCACACATGTAACATGGGATGGTCAGAGTTTGCACACATGTAGCATGGGATGGTCAGAGATTGCACACATGTAACATGGGATGGTCAGAGATTGCACACATGTAACATGGGATGGTCAGAGTTTGCACACATGTAGCATGGGATGGTCAGAGATTGCGCACATGTAACATGGGATGGTCAGAGATTGCATACATGTAACATGGGATGGTCAGAGATTGCATACATGTAACATGGGATGGTCAGAGATTGCATACATGTAACAAGGGATGGTCAGCGATTGCAAGCATGACACATGGAACAGTCAGATTGCACACAGGGCTGTCAGAGATTGCATACATGGCACATGGGATGGTCAGAGACACACAGGCAGGACTTGTACAATATTATACACAGCTTGCTTGCCTCACCTTCCACAGAGATGGGAAAGAGAAATCTTCACCTCTGACTGTGCTGTACCACCACTGCCAATCGCGAAACTGCACTGTGAAAATAAATGTGATGAAACTAAAGTGTTAACCTGTGTTAATCTGACAGCTGCTGCAATCACTGAATGTGTGTTCATCACATATAGTAACAAATATATATATAAAAAAGAGTGCTGCGCTGCTGTGATATACCAATATGTGCAATACAAAATACTATATATAAATCCAAAGAGTGAATAGAAATGAACTATTTAAATAAAGTACTAATACTCATAAAAAAAGCTCCAGTAATATCCAGTGATCCTAAAAAAAACACAATAAATGTCCAGTGCTGAAAAGTCCAAACAACACTATTAGGTAATAGTGTATTAAATGTTGAATCAGTGAAATAATATAATGTGAGAGCAATACATAGTTTTAATAAAATCTTTTGGAGGTTTTACATACTACACTATGGTATTTTCTCTGTGATTATGAGCTCTGTCTAGAGATTAGAGTTGTGTGCCCCAGCTATGAGAAAAACTGGAAGTGAATTGCCAACATCCCTTTAGACTGAACCAAAATAGAAAAAGTTTTCCCCCTGAGTGCGGGATTTTAACGACAAACACACTTCCAAACGTAGTAAAATTAAATCATTTAATTAAGTAACAAAAAGATAAAATAGATCTATGGAAGATCTGGAGATATACAATTTATACAATATATACACAAAAATCGTGTGTGGGTGTAAAACAAAAGAAATGGAAATGATAGTAATATATATACTGTGGGGTATATGTAGGTATTAAGGAAATCCTCAAACCCGACGCATTTCAGGCGAATAAGCCTTTCTTCAGGGGTCTGGATGTGGAGAATATTAATTTCCTAAACAATATAATAGATAATATTATATTAGTTACATAAATTATGGTGTGTCGCATTAGTATTCCTTCTAGAATGTGACATAGTGGTTATTCGTTACACATGTAGATATCATTATAGATAGTCAAAGGTGCATACCAGTTGAATGATTGAAGTGTGACAAAAGCAAAGAAAAACAGAGGAAAGTCTGCTGTGGGGAGTGCTGTCGGTGTACCAGGGGGTCCCGCCAAGTGGTGTCCCTCCCGCAGGGGGCTTCAGCGAGGATGCCAAATGGGAAAGTCGCGAAGGCATCTCTGGTGGCATATGTGAGAAGGTTTAGGAAGTATATTGTAATGTTAGCAAAGTGTGCAACCTGTTGTTAATGGTTGAATTGAGTAGTAAGGCAAGAGGGGATATACCTTATAGAGGGTGTCAGCACGTTTGTTGAGGAGTGTTTAGGAAGGCTCCAAATGTAAAGATGTGTGTTTCCAGCTTGAGACTAATTTCCTGGAACATATATATACCTTAGGTGAGTACTGGTTTATAAAATTGAACAGATGTAAACTAGTAAAATCTGCGTTAGAGAGTAGCTTGGTGTAGTTATAAATGGGTAACAAATATAATAAGATGTTCATCCAGGGAGAGTGGTAAGGAGAGGTCCAGCGTCACTCCAGGGTAAGTGGGAGTGGAACGGCCCCAATGTTGGTACTGGAAATGGAAACGTACATGGGTATGTTGTTTTATATCTATTGATATATATTATATAGAGTCTTTAAGTGTGGTTTTAAAACAGGAGTACCTGAATGGAAGGGCTCAGGAGTATCCAGTTACTGGCTCGGGTTGCTGGATCACAGATCTGAGAGGGAGAGCATAGTATATATGCAGTATTACATGAGAGTCTGGGAGGTATTACAGTGTGTGCAGGAGGGTTTAAGAAAGGGAGAGTACCTGGAATAGTTGGATATGGAAGACCAAGGGTTTTAAATGGTATGCAAGTCGGGGGTGTACTCCTGTAAAGACAGGGCACCATAGTATTAGGTATGTTGGCATAGTAAGTAATGCTAGATGGAGGAGTTTGTGAGAGTATTAGCATACCTTATCGAGTCCTTGGTGTCCTGGTCCAAAGAACAGCAGCAGATCGAGAGTCAGTATCTGCTGCTGTTTAAATGTGATGGCGGGGACGCTGGCGTATGCGCAGTGCGGGCCGAAGCCCGCTGTTTGCGCGGACGACTTGGCCAAAGGGATCCCCCACCGCTGAGATGCACGTCCCGCCCCTAGGGGTGGAAGCGTGGCATGCGTTCCAGCGGCGACGACCCAGTATGTGACCTCATCAAAGCCAGGCGGGGCCGGCCTGGGTGGACCAGACAGCGCCCGTAGAAGAGGCCAGAGCAAGGGGGACGCGCGTGAGGCACGCCCCCTTGGTGCGCCGGGTGAAGCCGCTGTGGGGGGGGGAAGAAAAACATTAAACCAATGGGCGGAAGGTGCATGTCGGCACATGCGATGGTACATACAGCAGAGAGAGGTGCGTGAGAAAAGAGGAAGTGAGGGAGCAAAAACAGTTGCAAGATTGCGAGTATTGCAAAGCAAACTGTTATAGAATACAGTGTTGACAAAGCATATAGGTATTATCTTCATAGCAATGCAGTCAATAAATAATTCACATTGTTGGCATAGGTCAAAATATACAGCATGTATGTCCATATGTGTATGTACATATGGGCATTTAGATGAGTTCAAAACACGGAAAAACCTGAAGATTGTCCATAGTAGGATTGTAGTGTATAGCAATACAAGTAAAGAAAGCATGGTACACAGAAATATATAATATCAAATGTATGGTATACAAATGAACGAGGGTGGGGCCAGGAGAGGAGAGTAAGTCTAACTAAAAAAAGATATTGAAGATATACAACATAATGCGTGTGCATATGCATTTTGAAATTGGAGGATACAGGACTTACCTAGTCATTGGGCATGAGAGATATTGATTATTTTTCATTATTTTTCCCATCCTTCTGAGGAAAAGCGCTCCAAGAAGGGTTGGAAGCTTAGGGAATCATTGAGCCCTGGGGGTGAGGTGGCGTTTAGTTCCACTATCCAACGTGTTTCTTGTTGTAGGAGTGTTTTGTTCCAGTCGCCCCCTCTGTTACACCCCAACAACAGAGGGGGTGACTGGAACAAAACGAGGAGGGAGCCAGTGCTGCAGAGCAAGTTGGCTGGATCTGGAGTGCCCATTCATGCCTCATCCATGCCCATCCATGCCGCATCCATGCCTCATCCGTGCCTCATCCATCAGTGCCTCATCAGTGCTCATTCGTGCAGATACATGTCCCATCAATGCTCATCCATGCCAGATTCATGCTACATCAGTGCCTCTTCCATGCCACAACAGTGCTCATCTGTGCCACATCCATGCCATATTAGTGCTAATCCATACCTCATCCATGCCACATCAGTGCTCATCTGTACCACATCAGTGCCACATCAGTGCTCATTCGTCCCACATCTATGCCACATCACTGTTCATCCGCCATGCCACATCTGTGCCACATCAATGCCACATCAGTGCTCATTCGTGCCACATCTATACCACATCAGTGCTCATCCGTACCACATCCGTGTCACATTAGTGCTCATCTGTGCCACATACATGCCACATCAGTGCTAATACATGCCATATCAGTGCTAATATTACCGTGCCTCATCCATGCCACACCAGTGCTCATCTGTGCCACATCAATACCACATCAGTGCTCATCAGTGCCACATCAGTGCTAATCCGTACCTCTTTCGTGCCACATCAGTGCCTCATCTGTGCCACACCCATGCCACACATATTCCACATCAGTGCCTCATACGTGCCACATACATGTCACATCAGTGCCTCATGCGTGCCACAGCAGTGCTCATCCTTGCCACATCAATGCCACATCAGTGCCAGATCTGTGCTCATTCGTTCCACATCCATGCCACATCAGTGCTCATCTGTTCCACATCCATGCCACATTAGTGTTTAGCCATGCCTCACTTGTGCCACCACAGTGCTCATCAGTGCCATCAGTGCCCTACAGTGCCTCACAAGAGTGTAAAAGGTAGTAGGGAAATAAGATGTGTAATTTATGTCCCTAGAACACCTGACGATGCTCCCTGCATGTTGGGCCTCTGTATGAGGCCAGGCTGTGTAAAAGTCTCACACATGTGGTATCACCATACTCAGGAGGAGTAGCAGAATGTATTTTGGGGTGTAATTTTTGCTGCGTATGTGCTATGTGTTAGAAAAATCTTATAGATTGACAATTTTATGTAAAAACAAAAAAATGCGTTTTCATTTTCTTTCCACATTTTCCAAAAACTTGTGAAAATAAATTACATGTTCAAAAGACACATTATGCCTCCTAGATTTTGTGTTGGGGTGTTTGCTTTCCAAAATAAGGTCATTTGGGGGGCGTTTTCATTGTCCTGGTACTCCAGGGCCTTCAAAAGTGTAATAGGTAGTTCAAATACATGAACAAGCTATTGGGATTTGAGCACAGGTATATATTTTCTTTGTTGTAACACAGGTCATTGACCAGATCTGAACCTAGCTGCTCTCCCCCACCTTGGGTCTTTATGCCCCATGTTGGCATGGTGTCCACGGAGCATTTGCAGTGGCAAGGCAGTGAAGAACTGGCCAGAAGATGAATCACTTTGATGCAGCTGGTCAGCTTAAACATGTATTGCAATATATGTGAACTACTGTAAATATCCCTGCTTTACATTGCATAATGTGCTGGAAAGGGTGTAGCAGTGTGCAGAGGGTTCATACAGAATTTGTAGTGTTACAATGTGGTCATACCCCTTTAGCACCTGGTAGTTCAAATACATGGACAAGCTACTGGGATTTGAGCATAGGTATATCTTTTCTTTTGTATATATATAAATATATATATATTAGGGAGGGTTATAAAATTAGAATGTCTTCAAAAATTTGTCATCTGCAGGTGTTGGCCCATTGTGTTTTTGTCAAGTCCAAAATCAGTGCAGCCCTCTACAAGGAAATTCTAGAGCACTTTATGTTTCCCTCTGCTGCCCAGCTTTATAAAGATGCTGATTTAATTTTCCAGCAGGGCTTGGCACCTGCCCACACTGCCAAAAGTACCAATAACTGGTTTAAGGATTATGGTATCACTGTGCTTGATTGGCTAGCAGACTTGCCTGACCTAAACCCCTATAGAGAATCTGTGGGGTATTGTCAAGAGGAAGATGAGACCCCAGACCCAACAATGCAGATGAGCTGAAAGTCACTATCAAAGAAAACCTGGGCTTCCATAACACCTGAGCAGTGCCACAGGCTGATCACCTCCATGCCACACCACATTAATGCAATAATACATGCAAAAGGAGCCCTGACCAAGTATTAAGTGCATACTATACTGTACATGGACATACTTTTCAGTAAGCCAACATTTATTTTAAAAAAATAATTTTTTTTATTGGCCTTTTGTAATATTCAAATATTCCGAGATACTAAATTTTGGGTTTTCACTAGCTGTAAGCCATTATTGTCAAAATTAAAAGAAAAATGCAAGAAATATATCACTCTGTATGTAATGCATCTATATAAAATATATTACTTTTTGAATCGCTTACATATATGCTGCCATGCTTGTGCCAGAAAAACAGAAAATTTTATTTTTTTCTGATGGTAATTTTCCTTTCCTGGTGCATAAGCATGAGAGCATATAGGTCCCTCTCTAGAGCTTCCTATTGAGTATACTTATAAGAATGCCACCCTTGGGGGGGGGGGTGACTCATTTATATAGTATAACTGGTCCTGTGATTGGGCAGGGGGCAGAGCCTACCCATACGTATATGCTGTCATGCTTGTGCAACAGGAAAGGCAAATTATCTTCAAGTAAGTATACCATTTTCCATTTTGTAGTCCCAGTACAGCAGGGCTGGAGTGTGGGAGGAAGATATAGTACAAGGAATCAATCTGTTCAGGTGCACAAAGAAGAATGCTGATAGGAGGAGAAAGCAGCGAAACAGAGAGATCAGCTCTTCTGTGCTGCTTCTCTTTTCACTGTCCAGTCACAGGCTGAGTGGGTAGCAGATGACCTAAGCTCAGAGAAAGTGGATCAAATGATGCTATTCATTGGACTGTGGACATCTAGTGGCAAAGCTAGTGGTGGGAAAAGCTGTGAATTTAAAGAGAATTTTGCCGCAAAAACTGGATTTATTTTTTCTTTTAATGGGCTGTTTGATATTTTCTTATGTTTTTTTTTTTTTCTGGGGAAGATTCTGCTTTAAAATATAAAAACAAACTTCAGGTTCATTCTTCTTCATATTGAAATAGAAGTGTGTGTGTTGTATATTATACATTTTAAGCAACTAAACTTGTATCATTTTTTTGTTTTTAGGTAGGATCTATTGTTGGAGCTATTCTCATTGTCATTGTTGCTGTAATTGGTGGAGTACTGTACAGGGGATCTTGGATCATCGATCCCAAACTGTGGATTATAGGAACTATATTCCCAGCCATAGGTTTCTTTGTGGGTTTTATCTTGGCAGTTTTAGCTAATTTGACATGGAGCAGGTATGTGTTATTTGCATGCGTATTAAGTGGTTAAAATCACGTATAGACTTTTGATAAGAACTGGCTCAGCAGCATACTGTCTATTAGCACAAAAAAATAACTACATGCATTAATTTACATCATGGAATTAAACATGTCTCAGGTAAGCGGCTGCTACTAAGCCCCAAAGCCTAGATTAGTCTGGGTTAGCCAAGCTTAGATCCCAACTAGCTGCAAGTAAGGTGATTTAACAACTTCTGGACTGGAAGGTCTTTTCCCCTTAATGACCAGGCCGTTTTTTGCAATATGGCACTGCCTTACTTTAACTAAAAATTGTGCGGTCGTGCGACGCTGTACCCAAAAAGAATTGATGTCCTTTTTTTTTCCACAAATCAAGCTTTCTTTTGCTGGTATTTGATAACCTGTGCAGTTTTTATGTTTTGCCCTAGAAACAAAAAAAGAGCGACAATTTTGGAAAAAAAACACAATTTTTTACTTTCTGCTATAAAACACAGCCAATAAAAAAAATAAAAAATAAAATATTTTCATTAATTTAGACCAATATGTATTCTGCTACATATTTTTGGTTAAAAAAAAAAAAAAAAACCCAATGAGTGTATATTGATTGGTTTGCGCAAAAGTTATAGCGTCTACAAACTATGGGATATTTTTATGAAATTTTTATTTATTTATTTTTTTTTTACTAGTACCAGTTGCTAGTTGCCAACTATTTGCCGACCAGACACGTACCTGGTTCCATCATCAGTCTTCAAGTGGTTGTACCGGGATAATGCCTGGTATCCTCCTGGTACCCTTTTTTAGAGCCGGCGGTTGGCTCTCTTTGTAATAGCAATTGAAGCAGCTATCTAGCCGCCGAATTGCTATTCCAAGCAGCGAGAGGGGACGTCGCGCCCGGGAGCCGCTCGGTCGTTACCCCTGGCGAGCGGGAGGGGACGCCCCCCCCTCCCACCGCCTTCCACGGCTTTGCACGTCCGCCGGCTGGATGGAGTCGCGGAAGCGGCTTAGATCGGGACTCCAATAACGTAACCCGGAGGCGGCATCCATGACGTCATGTCCGGGTTACTCTGCTGCTAAAGGTGGCAAATTAAAAAAACGAGTGTATTCAAAAATGCCGTTTGCGGCGTTTTGAATACATGGAGGTGTAGTGGAGGGGTCTAGGGGGTCTGCATATTACTGTCACAAGGGATGTTTACATTGCTTGTGACAGCAATAAAAGTGATCAGATTTTTTTTTTTTTTTTAAAACCTGTGATAAAGTTAAAAAAAAAATAAAATAAATAGAAAAACAAAATTTTAGCCGCCCCCGTCGCCGTTAGCTCGCGCACAAAAGAAAACGTATATGGAAGTCGAGTCGTGAATGAAATCACTGTTCAAACCACACATGTGAGGTATCGGCGCGATTGCCAGAGAGTGAGCAATAATTTAAAAAAAAGAGCTACCCTCTAACTCTAAACTGGTAACCGTTAAAAAATTCTAAAGCGTCGCCTATTGAGATTTCTATTGACCGCAGTTTGTCGCCATACCACGGGTGTGCGCAATTCTAAACCGTAACATGTTGGGTATCTATTTACTTGGCGTGACATCATCTTTCACAATATACAAAAAAATGAGCTAACTTTACTGTTTAGTTTTTTTTTAAATGCAGTGAAATGTGATTTCTCGTAATTTTTCCAAAAAAATAGCGTTTTAAAGACCGCTGCGCAAATACCACATGACAAAAAATATTGCAATGACCGCCATTTTATTCTCCAGAGTCTTTGCTAAATATATATATATATATATATATATATATATATATATATATATATAAATATATATAATGATTGGGGGTTCTAAGTAGTTTTCTAGGAAAAAATACTGATTTTAACTTGTAAACAAAAAGTGTCAGAAATAGGCCTGGGGCTTAAGTGGTTAAAGCAGTGGTGTCCAAACTTTTTTCAAAGAGGGCCAGACTTGATGAAGTGAACATGTGTGAGGGCCGACCATTTTGCCTGACATTTAAAATTAAGTACAAATCGCCAGCGCAGTGCCCATACATGCAGCCTCGCCAGCGCAGTGCCCATAATTGCAGCCTCACCAGCCCAGTGTCCATACATGCAGCCTCACCTGCGCAGTGTACATAATTTCAGCCTCGCCAGTGCAGTGTCCATACATGCAGCCTCGCCAGCGCAGTGCCCATAATTGCAGCCTCGCCAGCGCAGTGTCCATATATGCAGCCTTGCCAACGCAGTGCCCATATTTGCAGCCTTGCCAGCGCAGTGCCCATATATGCAGCCTCGCCAACGCAGTACCCATAATTGCAGCCTCGCCAGCGCAGTACCCATAATTGCAGCCTCGCCAGTGCCATTGACACTATCCAAATCACTTTTAAAAAAGTCCAGGAAGCAGCGCTGAGAGGTAGAAGGCAATGGGCAGGGCAGAGGAGAAGGAAGGACGCGCTGTCATCGGAAGTCCCGGCGCCGCCCGCCCCCTTCTACCCCTCGGCGCTGCTTCCTGGACTTTTTTTTTTTACATTATATACATATATATACACACATATTTATATATATATATATATATATATATATACACACACACATATTTATATATATATACACATATATATACACACACACATATTTATATATATATACACACATATATATATATATATATATATATAGATATATATATAGATATATATGGAAATATATGAAGCATCAGGGCTTTATGGATAAAATCAAACTTACTAAGACAGGCAGTAGACCTCCTCGGTCAGCTCCACACGGGGCTTCTACAGGTGGCTGTGTGGTGAGAGAAGGAATACAGATTTCAAATTCCTTCAGCATTCCTTCTGCATTCCCGTGTCGTGGGCGGCGCCAGGCACATAGAGCAGAGCGGGGGCGGGGCCTCCCTCGGCAGCTCGGCTGCTCCCGAGTCCCGCCGAGTTCCGCTCCGCCCCCCCGCCCCATTGCATCGGCATCGGGGCAGGGATGTGCAATGGCTCAGACACAGAGAGAGACATTGATCAGCCATGTCTCTGGGGGCCTTATGGAAGTAAAGGACGGGCCGCAACTGGCCCGCGGGCCGGACTTTGGACATGACTGGGTTAAAGCATCCCCTATGGATAGTAAAATTTACGTTGTTTGTCGCCGCTGCGCGAGTGTTCACAATTTTAAAGCGTGACATGTTAGGTATCTATTTACTAGGCATAACATCATCTTTTATATTTTACAAAAAAAATGGGTATTATGTATCATGTTTTTTTGCATCTAAAAGTATAACTTTTAAAGGCATAACTTTTTTTTTTTTTAGTTCGAGAAGGATTGGAACATCTACAAAGTTTTTAGTGCTGTCTGTGCCCCAGTTAGGCCCATTCACCCTCTCTGTTTTTCCTGTTTACCATTACCATTAAAAGTGAAATTAAAAGAAAATCCCAACTTTTGGGTTGTCCCCAGAAAAGTAATCAAGGGGAAAATCTTCCAATTGGGACACTAGTTCTGGTGACGTGGGGGCCCCAAGGGATTCCCTGGATTTGTAGGGATTTCCTCTCACTTTCTGTTTTGCCTATGGCAAAGGAAGTGAAGTGATATCTTCCCATTGGGACACAGACCCACCCTTACGCTAGATTAAAAAAAAAAAAAAAAAAAGCTTTGCCTAAAGTTCTACTTTATTTCTGAATGTGCTCTAAAAATGGATTACATTTTTTATATTAAAGGTGTCGCACTGTAGCATTGGAAACTGCTCTGCAGAACACTCAATTATGTTCTACCATCGTACAACTGTCATTCTCTCCTGACCAGTTGGCTAAGATATTTACTTTTCCTCTGATATACAGCATTTTCCAGATCTTAATAGCCATTATATTCTTAATAGGTGAGTTCACGTAATGAATGTACCTTTACACTCCTACAGTGCTAAATGTGTAAAGAAATGATTGCAAACTGTGCATTAACAAGGATTAGAAAATGCTTGGCTTTCAAAAAAACTCAATAGCAATATGTTCGAATAGGATATTAACTAAATATTTGAACTTTTTTATGATGTGCTAAGATCATTGTTACCTATTGCTTGTGTTACCAGGGAAATCCGAGGCATTCAAGCATTCATATACTAAAAGGTTTTACATTTAAAATTTGCATGAAAGCCAATAGGACTTTATATCACTGCCTGCCTTTGGGGCTTGCCTTTGGCACACACCCCCTCTTAATCACATCCTGCCTTTGGCACACACCCCCTCTTAATCACATCCTGCCTTTGGCTCACACCCCCTATCAATCACTGCTTGCCTTTGGCTAACAACCTCTCTCAATATCTGCTTGTCTTCGGCTCACAACCTCTCTCAATAACTGCTTGCCTTTGGCTCACACCCTCTCTCAATCACTGCTTGCCTTTGGCACACACCCTCTCTCAATCACTGCTTGCCTTTGGCACACGCCCTCTCTCAATCACTGCTTGCCTTTGATACACACCCCTCTCAATCACAGACTGCTTTTGGCACACACCTTCTCTCAATCCTTGCTTTCCTTTGCCACACAACCCCTCTCAATCACTGCCTGCCTTTGGGGCACACACCCCCTCTCAATCACTGTCTGCCTTTGAGGCACACACCCCATCTCAATCACTGCCTGCCTTTGGGGCACATGTCCCCCCCTCAATCACTGCCTGCCTTTGGCACACATTCCCTAATAATCACTGCCTGACTTTGGGGCAAACACCCCCTCTCAATCCCCGCCTGCCTTTGGGGCATACACCCTCTCTCAATCCCTGCCTGCCTTTGGGGCATACACCCTCTCTCAAACACAGTCACACACCTTCTCTCAATCACAGCCTGCCTTTGGCACCCACCCCCTCTCAATCACAGCCTGCCTTTGGCACACACCTTCTCTCAAACACAGCCTGCCTTTGGCACACACCTTCTCTCAATCACAGCCTGCCTTTGGCACATACCCCTCTCAACCACAGCCTGCCTTTGGTACACACCCACTCTCAACCACATCCTGCCTTTGGTACACACCTCCTCTAAATCTCATCCTGCCTTTGGCACACACCTCCTCTCAATCTCATCCCGCCTTTGGCACACACCCCCTTTCAATCACATCCTGTCTTGGGCACACCCCCCCTCTCAATCACATCCAGCCTTTGGCACACACCCTTTCCTAATCACTGCCTGCCTTTGGCATGCACCCTCTCTCAATTACTGCCTGCCTTTGGCATGAACCCTCTCTAAATCACTGCTTGCCTTGGGCACACACACCCTCCCTCAATCCTTGCTTGCCTTTGGCACACACCCTCTCTCAATCACTGCTTGCCTTTGGCACACCCCCCCCTCTCAATTTCTGCCTGCCTTTGGCACATACCCTCTCAATCACCAGACTTGTATAAAGTACTCGAAATTTCTACTTGAGTAAAAGTACAAGTGCTCGATCAAAAAATTACTTGAGTAGAAGTGGAAGTGCTCGCAGAAAAAGTTACTTAAGTAGAAGTACTAAAGTATTCAACATTTTTTTTACTTAAGTATTGCAAGTAGTTTTTTCAAAAAATTTGCTACTTAAGTACTAAAAGTAAAAAGTACCAGTAGTTTTGAAAAAAAATTTCTACTCAAGTACTGAAAGTAGAAGTACAAGTACTGTGTTATGTAGTTATTAAAGAAAGAAGTCAAAAGTATGAACATCTTATTGTTTTTATTATTTCAAATGATTTATTCAAATGATTAACCTGTGTTTGTTAGTAGTTTCTTGATGCACTTTAAGCGCTGTAGCACCATTTATTTGTTTGTTTCATATTTTCTTTTTATTGGAAAGATTTGGTATAGCAGCTTTTATTATACACAGCCTTTATTTTCGTATGCGCTGATTTACAAATGACATTATACACATTTTTTTGAGCTTTATGCAACCTGCCATCTACTGTTCTGGCAGTGGTAATTTTTTTAAAAGTAACGAGTAACTATGCAGCACAAAAAAAAAATACTTGAGTAGAAGTATCGAAATCATCGAAAAAATGTAGTGAAGTAAAAGTAGAAGTAGGAGAAAAAAATTCTACTCTAGGAAAGTACAGATACCGCATTTCGGTACTTAAGTACAGTACTTAAGTAGTTCTACTTCGTTACTATACATCTCTGTCAATCACTGTCTGCCTTTAAAACACACCCTCTCAATCACTGCCTGCTTTTGGCACACACACCCTCTCAGTCACAGCCTGCCTTTGGTACACACCCCTCTCAATCACAGCCTGACTTTGGCACACACACCCTCTCAATCACTAGCTGCCTTTGGCACACATCCCCTCTCAATCACTGCTTGCCTTTGGCACATACCTTCTCTGAAACACTGCTTGCCCTTGGCACACATCCACTCTCAATCACTGCTTTCCTTTGCTTTCCTTTGCTTTCCTTTGCCACACACGCCCTCTTAATCCCTGCCTGCTTTTGGGGCACACACCCCCTCTTAATCACTGTCTGCCTTTGGGGCACACACCCAATCTGAATCACTGCCTGCCTTTGGGGCACACACAATTACTGCCTGCCTTTGGCACACATCCCCTAATAATCACTGCCTGCCATTAAAGCACACACCCCCTCTCAGTCCCTGCCTGCCTTTGGGGAACACATCCCCTCTCAATCACTGCCTGCCTTTGGCACACATCCCCTCTCAATCACTGCCTGCCTTTGGCACACATCCCCTCTCAATCACTGCCTGCCTTTGGCACACACACCCTCTCAATCACTACCTGCCTTTGGCACACACCCGCTCTCAGTCACTGCCTGCCCCTTGAACATGCCCCCTGATCAAACGCAGCCTACATCTTGCCTTAGACTAAACAGACTATGGAATACAGGCAGGTTTGCTGTAACCCTGCCCCCACTATCAGGAAGAAAAGATGCATAGTCACTAGACAGAAATTTTTAACCCTATAACATTGGTCTCCATACTGTGGCCCGAGGGCCAGATGTGTCCCTTTAATTGCCCTTATCTGGCCCTTGGAGCACTAGTTCACCAATTGACGCCAATGGTGGGGCATGATTCGCCCCACTGACACCATCAATGGGGCACTATGTCTCCTATTAAATCAAATGATGGAGAACTGATGTTGGAGCATTTTCTACTCCCACTGGCAACAGTCTCACCCCCCAAAGCCTGAAGGACAGTAAACTAGCCCTTTGCTTAGAAAGTATGACGACTATAAAATGGTAAGAAAGATCATTTCTAAAACGAAGCAAAAGCAGTTATGGTGCCTCCAATGTTATAGTTGCATTATAACTCATTTATAACATTGTATGTTCACAACTACTTTAAACCATTTTTAGTCTGTAGAGACAGGAAACTTGGTTATCCTGTTTTGATCCCTTTACCAGATACAACAAATGATACTGTTATACAGATGTAAGTTAATCGTAGGTATTTATCAGCTACTAATTGCAAAATTTTCTTCTAGTGTACCAGATATATAAAAGGTTATGTGGGAAAAAAGAAGAAGAGGAAGAAACGGTTTCACCCTACGCACACACAAATGTAGGATTTGAAATAGATGAGAAAGGAAAGAACTGCGATCCACCTATGTAAGGGGACTTTTCCATTTCTGAAAGACTGACAGACCTCTGGAACTGGTTGGTGTCAGCCTTGAGATGGTGAACCCAAAGTGATATACATTATTTTTCTATACTGTGTGTTAGTTATATGCAAAAACTTTTGGGTAGGTAATATTATATTAGTTTTGGAACTAGTCTAGTTAGTTATACAGCAAAATATCCATGCAATATGGTCTTTAGATATAATGTACATTAATTCAAATAATATAAGCATTGAGGTCTTATGTTGGTAATATCGAAAGTTGTACTGCTTTGTCAATGCAAAAGTACACATATGACCCAAAAAACTGGGTAATTCAAACTAATGAGCAAACAAAACCCCTTTAAAATGTGCTATCAAATTTCATTAGGTTCTCTTATGGGAAAAAGGACTGAGATTGACCTGTACAGAGGATAAATAGTCACATTTCTGGTCCCCTACAAGCTCACTGAGTATTCTGTCACTGGAAACCTTGTCTAAAGTATTATGCTTGCACCTTAACCTAGCAAGAATATCAACATATGTTCCCTACTCTCTCAATTACTTTTAGGAGTACAACATGCCAGGTACAATGCTCCACATGTGGTGGACATGCCCCAAAGTTCAGCTTCTCTGTATTAAGCCTAGTACACATGGGCTGAATGTCGGGTGGCATGGGCCAGTTCAATAGAAACTGGCCACCATTCAGCCCACGTGTATGGCTCATGACTGAAAAAGATCTGCTGACAGGAGTGTTCTGGCGGGGGGGCTGTCCCCTTGTCAGAACACAATAGCACAGCAGGGGAGATCACTGTACTAACATGGGATTGTTAGTACAGTGGCTTCTACCTGGGGTTGTACCAGGCTAGGTGTGTGCCAGGCTGTAGCTGTAGTGTGTAGCACCTAAGCCATTCTACCCTAAATTTAAATCTGCTAAGGAAAAGCTTCGCTATTCCAAGGATTATTCAACATCTCAAAACCTGCATCCATCTTAATCTCCCATATTTAGCAAAGCCACAAACAATTCCTGGAGCATAGAATACATCCATGTTTAAAGTTCAAGTCAAGTCAAGTCAAAAACAGACCGCCAGATAGAATAATATATTGAAAAAATATTTAAAATTTTTTACAGATTTCATCTCCCTCATTCTTTCCTCTTTTCCTCCTCTTAAGATCCTTTTTTTTTTAAATTCCTCTCCCTCCTTCTTCCTGCCCTTTCTACCCAATTTCCTAACTTACCTCTCATACCAGATAAAACATCCTAACAGTTCTACACCCTCAGCCTTGGCCTCAAACTTCCAGTAATTAAGTTATAAACTTAAACACACTTGTCCGAAGAAGTCTACTAAGAAAAAGCCCTAGCAAAGAATGCCTTTCCAATGCTAGCAATGTAGCGGTAGACACTTTTCAGTTATTACTAGATCATTGCTTCAGCTATTGATGATACCATAACCTGGTTCTGTAAAAAAGCAATGCGACTTTGTAAAAGAGAAAAATCATAACATTTAAAACTGTTTGCAGATCCAGAGATAAAGGTAGCTCAACTTTTTAAATGAAAGTCAAGAATTATGCCATCATTCCATTCTCCCTTATTGGTCTTTTATTATATAGGGTGGCCTTACGGACTTAGAGTGAAGGAAATGATCAGCTCCTACTGAGCATTTTTGATCAGTTATTCAGCTTGAATTGCCCAGTTTTTTGTTTTTACTAATGTTACTCTGAGTACACCATGGTCCTATATGCTTATGGCATGACTGTAATTAAAAAAAGAAAAATGAAAGAAGCCATATCATCCCCTATTTCTTACTCTCTGCAATGGGCTTTATTTTACAGGAGAGAATGAGTTACAAATCATACTGTCCACCAAACCCCTACTCCAATGGTTTATTTAATTATGGAAGTCAGGGGTTGGTATGGGGTGGGTACATTTGTATGAAAATATTTCCAAATGTTTCATCATTTAAAAAGAACTGACACAATACATGACTGAATTTGTCACTTCTCTATCCTTTAAAAACCACATCCCTAACTACCTAAGCCTTGAAACCAACTTTTTTTAAATAAATGTCCAAAAAAAAAAAAAAAAATAAGAGTTAAAACACTAGTACTCATATCAATTAAGTGCTGCAAATTTATTAGTGGAGGAATAAATGTATCAAACTTTAGCACTTAAAGTATAACTTAAAACAACTTTTTTTTTTTATGGAGAGAGATTAGGGAACCCCTGTCAGTTTTTATTGATGTCTGCACCCCCGTTAAGGGGATTCACCCTCTCTATTTACTCCTTTTACCATTATCATTGAAAATGAAAGTAAAAGAAACCCAAATTTTGATTGTCCCCAGAAAAGTAAAAGAAGGGAAATCTTCCAATGAGGACACTAGTTTTGGTGACCTGGGCGTCCCCAAAGAATTCCCCTAATTTTCTGGGATGTCCTCTCACTTCCTCTTTGGCTATGGAACAGGAAGTGAAGGGAAATTTCCAAAATGGGACAGAGATAGTGAAAAAAAAAAAAACTCTCCCTTGCTCTATCTAAAATACAATAAAAAGTTTTGCCTATAGTTCTACTTAATTATTTACATTGTAAGGATGACAGCCAATAAGCGCTGGCACTCCAAAATCCAAAACAACCTTTGCCAAGAAAAATTTAGGAGAAGGGACAAAGAAGGATAAAAAAGGAAGAAGGAATGAGAGAAACGGGGAGTTGGGAAGCGAAAAAAAAAGGACTGTGAGTTAAAAAAGAAAGAATCTTGGATTTTGGGTGCATTAACACTCATGAATGCACCCTGGCTGCGATTATATGCAAGAACCACAGTATAGGTCCCCGCGATTAGTTGTGAGCGCAAGCCCCATTGAAAGAGAAGGGAAGCTGCCAACTCTTACAGCTAATTGTGCCCACTTGCATGTAATCGTTCGTGCTGCCATCAAATCCGAGCGATCAGCCATGGACGCAGGAAGTCTGCATCCTGGCCTAATAACTTGCATGTGATCGTAGCATGAGTGATTATATGCGAGTGGGCACCCTTAGCTGCAAGAGCCTGCAGCCTCCTATTACTCTGCTGTTTGCAGCTCATCGCAGGAACCCTTGCTGGGGTTTTCGCAAATAATTGCAGCTGGGAAGCATTCGTAAGTGTAATTGTTAAATAATTGTTATACATAAATGTATTCCTGGTGCTCAGACTGGACTACCAAAAAAATGAACCTGGCCAAAGTGTATTTATGCGCAGTAAAATTCGTTAGAGTGGAAGATGTCATGCTAGAAAGTCTGCAAATGCAAACAATGATACTAATAGGATAGGATAATTACTGTTACATAACCTATTATGTGAAAAATCTCACATTGCCTAGTTTCTGTTAAAAAAAAAAAAAAATTCTCACCTGAGGCTACCCCAGATAACTATTTTCACATCGTAATCTATTCCATTTGTTCTCACACTTTTTCAAATGCACTAGGGTTTTTTTTTTTAAATGGTTCCCCTTGAATTGAATTGAATAGACGCCACAGGATATTTCATGCAAAAAAGTCAAAACTTCTTGCAAAACAGCAGGTTGATTACCCTGCATTTGCAACCAGTGTAAACTCCTTATTTACCAGATTATGGAAAACGTGTTAACAAAATGTTATACGGTAAAACCTATAGCTGCATAGTGCCAGCATCATAATTCTTAGTTATGGGGCACAGAAACATGTCCCTTTAATTTCCCACAAAGCGATTTGGCATCTAAGCCACCAGTTGCCAATTGAAGTACTGTGACATGGGAAAAATTAGGCATTCTGATCAACACAAAAATCAAGTATGGCAAGTATTTGCCATGAGGGCAGCAGCATGGTTTGAGGATAGTGGACAGAAGCACTACTGATAACGTAGGACACCAAAGCACGATTGCTTTGGTGTTGGGAGTTATTTTCTATCTGAATTCCTGATGAGCATTAAGGCTAAGCTCTATGCATTAAAAAAGAACAATTAAATGCAGTAATTGATTGACTTACACTAGTTTAATTAAAAAAAAAAAAAAAAAACTTTTTAAGTGCTACAACTACATAATATAGTTAAATATTTCTTACAAACTACAAGAATTAAAAGCAGTCGGCCTTGCAAGGCTTCATTTAGGGTAGGTAAACACTAGAGCTGCTTATCCTTAAATTGAAGGAAAATGTGGAAATCATTGACCTACACATCCTCAAAATATTTTCTAGTTGTGTAAGCAGACTTTGAATTGATTTACATAGATGTGATGTCTGGAGTCAGTTTTAGATTATATCCATATCAATTTCAGTTTAAATGGAAACACAAAGAAAGAGACAACCTTAGTCTTTCAAGGTCATTGTGAGTCGAAGCTGATCAGTAAGAAGCTAGGCTCAGTTTTTGCACAACTATTGTGAATTGATCCTCTAATAAAAAAAAACTATAATGTAATGTATATATATATATTTTTACTAATAAACTATTTTATATCTTTGAGCAAATCTCCTTATGTATATTAACTGTTATGTATCTGTGTAGGAACATATTTTGTACACAAATGTAAGAGCTTTCTCCACAGCAATCTTGTAAATAATAAAATACTCTGGGTTTTTCATACCAATTACTGTATTCCTGGTATTTTAGAGCGTTTGCTCATCAGTTTAAGATTATATAGTATTTCATCTATCTTGAATATGGGGTTGGGGTGGAGGGGGAGGCACTTTCCTCTAAACAGATTCTGGCATATTTGGGGGCTCATCTCATCCTAAGGAGTGCGGTGACCTGTGTCTTATACAGGAGCTTGTAAAACTATATAGCGCAGATGATGACAGAATTAACTAGAGGACACCTCCCCACTTACCTGAAGAAATGGTGCTACATCATCAGGTGACATCATAGCACTGATCACGTAGAATGAGAACAAGCAAGTCAACACATTTTTTTGTGGAAGACTCACAAGTGTAAGTACACTGCTTAAAAAAAAATGAAAAGAACATTTTTTAATCAGAGTATAGCATCAAGTCAATTAAACTCCTGGGATATTAATCTGGCCAGTTAAGTAGCAGAGGGGGTTGTTAATTAGTTTCAGTTGCTTTGGTTTTAATGAAATTAACAAGTGCACTAGATGGGCAACAATACGACAACGTCTAACACAGGAATGGCTTTACAGGTGAAAGCCACTGACATTTTTTCCCCTACTCAGCTTTTCTGACTGTTTTTCACTAGTTTTGAGTGTCACCACTGGTAGCATGAGGCGATGCCTGAACTCTACAGAGGTTGCACAGGCAGTCCAACTCCTCCATGATGGCATCAATACGTGCCATTGCCAGAAGGATTACTGTGTCTCCCAGCATAGTCTCAAGAGCATGGAGGAGATTCCAGTAGACAGGCAGTTACAATAGGAGAGCTAGGCAGGGCCGAAGAAGGTCCTTAACCCATCAGCAGGACCAGTATCTGCTCCTTTGTGCAAAAAGGAACAGGATGAGCACTGCCTGAGCCCTACAAAATGACCTCCAGCAGGCCACTGATGTAAATGTCTCTGACCAAACAATCAGAAACAGAATTCATGAGGGTGGCCTGAGGGTCCGACGTCCTCTAGTGGACCCCGTGCTCACTGGCCGGCACTGTGGAGCTGGATTTGCATTTGCCATTGAACACCAGAATTGGCAGGTCCACCACTAGCGCCCTGTGCTTTTCACAGATGGGAGCAGGTTCACCCTGAGCACATGTGACAGATGTGAAAGGTTCTGGAGAAGCTGCGGGGAATGTTATGCTGCCTGTAACATCATTCAGCATGACCGGTTTGGTGGTGGGCGAGTGATGGTCTGGGGAGGCATATCCATGGAGGTATGCACAGACCTCTACAGGCTAGACAATGGCACCCTGACTGCCATTAGGTATTGGGATGAAATCCTTGGACCCATTGTCAGACCCTACGCTGGTGCAGTGGGTCCTGGGTTCCTCTTGGTGCACTACAATGTCCTGCCTTGTGTGGCGAGAGTATGCAGCCAGTTCCTGGAGGATAAAGGAATTGATACCACTCAGTGGCCCCTACGCTTGTCTGACCTAAATTCAATAAAATACCTCTGGGACAATATGTTTCGATTCATCCGACGCTGCCAGGTTGCACCTCAGTCTGTTTAGGAGCTCAGCGATTCCCTGGTCCAGGTCTGGGAGGAAATTCCCCAAGACACCATCCATCGTCTCATTAATAGCATGCCCCGATGTTGTCAGGATTGCATACAAGCACGTGGGGGCCATACAAACTACTACCATTTTGAGTTGCTGCAATGACATTTCAGAAAATGGATTAGCCTGCTGCATCATTTTTTCACTTTGATTTTGGGGATGTCTTTGAATTCAGCCCTCTGTAGGTTGATCATTTTAATTTCCATCAATGTGGCATCCTTTCGTTCCTAACAGAGCAAAGGAAACCTTCCAAAAGGCGGAACTTTTGTAGGCAATATCGGAAAACAAGCACAAGTTATAAATGGTATGAATGTATGAAAAAGTATAGATTTATTAAACACAACAAAATTGTCCAAAGGACATGAAAAGTCTAGGTGTATGTAGATCAAATAACATAGCAGCACGAGAAGAACTTCTATGACAAGCAAAAAAAGAGAGAAGGGTGCGACATCCGACGCGTTTTGAGACTTCAAGGTTATGCTCTTCTTCAGAGATGCTCACATACATATATACATAAATGTTCTAGAATACAAAACAAAATAATGAATACATAATATATAGATTTAAGACAGGTAGATATATGCATTAATATATCAGAGCATGACAGGCCAAATGAAATGAGAACTGAACAGACTCAAATTCGATACAACATTAGCCCAGGGGGTATATAAAACACCAATGAATTAAAGATCGTCTGCATTGAGTTAATGAATGAGCCAGAGATGGCGACTCACCCAGAATCCCCACAGGGAAAGGGGATGCCACTGGGGGTGCAAAATAGAGCCCAACTCAGTCGGACAACTTAGGGACTGCATAAAATAGGTATAAGTCATGGATATGTACTATATGGTACTTTTCAAAAAAAAATACTAGCTAGAAAAATAATATTCAAATACAGAATGTAGCCATATTTGCATAGGTATATAACTGATAGCCAGATTGGTCAATTGCTGACCGAATGCCAGAAATATCCAAGCAGGAAAAAACTAAAAATTAAGTCAAATAAAAATGTAACAAAGTATAAGTAATTGGAAATGTCATCAGCAAAAAGTTATTGGACACATTTCACATAAAGACAGGTAATGTGAGTGCCTACCAGGATTACAGCCATACAACCACATAAACCAATTGTTGTCCAAGAAATTCTGAAGCCAAGCAGGGCTTGAGCTGATTATATAGGCAGCCAGGGCTCCAAAAGGAGCCAATCAGTGTCCAGTTTAAGATACCATATGGCAACAACCAATAGTGGCAGGGATGAAAAGTGGGCTCAGGGACACTATCATGGGCCGAGGCCGTGCCGCGCAGCCACACCCAGAGGGAGTGACCTCGTGCTGTGTCATATCCGCCCATGGTCGCGTGATATTGCCGTGGGTGGGAACAAGGGGGTGGGCATCTGAGACGGCGACCAACCACAAGCCAATATCAGCCGTGAGTGGAAGCATCAGCAGTGAGCAGAAGCGAGCCAGAGTCTCCACACACAGGGAGATAACAAACAGTCCACAGCCAGGGAAAGCAGGCTGCCGCGCCATACACACATAAGGTGGTCACGCCGGCAGCCCCCATGCACCGGGCCGCACCACAAGGAGGAGGACGATAGGCCACTCTGGCATCAATTGCAGCACTGTGAATGTGCAAAAAATGATCATACATATAAAGAACGTCAAAACCAAAAAAGGGGGCTCTGAGTCGAGCATACATACTCAATAACCTGGCCAGTAACAAGACAGGTGTACATCACATTTCTGAAATAACTTCAACAGTTTCTAGGTTCGGATATTTACAGATCTCCATTAGTCTCTAGCATCACAGAAAAAGAAAAAAAAAGTTACTAATTTGGTGAACTCATAAACATAAACATATAGGCCAAGATTATCTCTCCCAGCCCCCTGAGTGGATACCATCCAGAAAGGGCCTAAAGGATATGGCCTCATTGAGGCCCGGTAAAGTGGTAGCATTAAGACTAAAGATCCACCTGAGCTCACACTGGAGGAGGATCTTGTTCCAGTCCCCTCCACGTGAGCTCGGGTGGACCCGATCCAACACCAAAAAGCAAATATAGAGGAGATTTCCTCCATGAATCTTCACAACATGACGCGCCAAGTGGCAATTCATCGTCACAAGATTGCATACTCAGAATGTGCCTATAGGCCCTACTCCACAGTTCCAATTTGGTTTTGCCAACATATAATCCAAAGCACTCGCATGTGAGGAGGTACGCTACCCCCTTTGTCTTGCAGTTGGCGTAGTGTTTGGAATATATTTAGCCCCATTAGGTAACACAATGTTTTTGGCTTTATTGATATAACGTCAGTAATTACACCCTCCAAATCTGAAAGTGCCTGGATGTTTGCAAGCATCTTTACGAACACTCCCCCCTGTATTCTCTCTGTACTAGGCAATCCTTTACAGACTTGGCTCATCTAAAAGTAAAGCCTGGTGTTTCTGGGACAAGTGGTCCTATATTTGGGTCGATTGTTAGCAAGTGCCAGTATTTTTTGACAATGTTTGTGACCTGTTTGTATTGATTGGAGTAAGTAGTGATAATACGGGTGGGTATGCTAGAATTATGTGTCTTGTTCGAGTTAAATAGAAGCTCTTGTGTTTTTTGAGTGGCTTTTTTGTAAGCCTTTTTCAGACATGAAGATGAATATCCGCAAGCAATGAGCCTCTCTCTTAGCTTATCTGCTTCCATTTTAAAAGAGCTATCAAGGGAGCAGTTTCGTCTGAGATATTGGCTGAATGGTATGGACGGTACTAAAGGTCTGGGATGGAAGCTGCTTGCATGGAGAATTGAATTCCCAGCCATAGGCTTATGATAAAGAGTACTAGTTAGGTATCCATTCCATTGTCATCTTTATGAATATCCACATTAAGAAATGATATGGAGTTCAAACAGTAGTTCATGGTGAACTTAAGAATGAAGTAATTAAAGTCAAGTGCCTTAGAAAGAATCCTGTAGTAGAGCAGGTGTATCATCCCAGACTAAGAAGACATTGTCGATATATCTATACCAAAGGATCACATGATCCATAAATCTGGCCAGTATGTCAGAGTCCAACAACATATGCCCCCATTCCCCCAGGTACAGGTTAGCATAGGAAGGGGCACAGCATGTGCCCATAGCTACCCCCTGTACCTGGAGGAAGTGGGAGCTGAAGAAAAAATAATTGTGATGAAGGATGAAATGCAAGGACTCCAAGACAAACTCTATCTTAGGTCCATCATGGAGGCTTCCCTGAGCGAGGATTTGTCTGATACATGAAAAGCCTCTGTGGTGAGGAATCGAAATATACAGTGCTTCGATGTCAATAGCTACCCCAAATAAGCATCCTGGGATATGTGTAGGTCTTCCAAAATTTGGAGAAGGTGGATTGTGTCACATATGTAAGAGGGAAAGCTAACCACAAATGGTCTTAGATGGTTATCCACAAGAGTGCTTAAATTCTCCGTGAGAGAGCCATTGCCTGAAAAAATCGGGCAACCAGGTAGAGGAAAAACATTCTTGTGGAGTTTGGGGAGAGCTTAAAACATGGGAGTGCGAGGATGTGTTGTACGAGCAAATTCCCATTGTGTTTTGTCAAGAATACTCTGCAGATATACAGCATTAACCAACTGGTAGAATTAATTGTGAAATTTCTCAATGAGATTACTGCCTATCGGATGATACCACTGTCTTTTTTGGAGGATAGTGTTGCACGTGTTTTCCTACTGTTCGTTATCCATGATAACGAGATTGCCTCCTTTATCAGAGGGCTTGATTGTCCTCTACTACAGGACTTTTAAAAGGCACTTGACTTTAATGACTTCAATCATAAGTTCACCACAAACTACAGCTTGAAATCCATATCATTTCTTGATGTGGAGATTCATAAAGATGACAATGGATACCTAACTAGTACTCTTTATCGCAAGCCTACGGCTGGGAATTCAATTCTCAATGCCAGCAGCTTTCATCTCAGAAGTTTAGTACAGTCCATACCATTCAGCCAGTATCTCAGACTCAGACGAAACTGCTCCCTTGATAGCTCTTTTAAACAGGAAGCAGATAAGCTTTTATTTAACTCGAACAAGACACATGATAATTCTTCCATACCCACCTGTATTATCACTAGGTACTCCAATCAACACAAACATCATCAAAAAATACTGGCACGTGCTAACAATCGACCCAAATGTAGGACCACTTGTCCCAGAAACACCAGGCTTTACTTTTAGACAAGCCAAGTCTGTAAAGGATAACCTGGTACAGAGCGAATACAGGGCAAGTGCTCGTAAAGATCCTTACAAATATTCAGGCACTTTCAGATGTGGAGGGTGTAATTACTGACGTATATCAATACAGTCAAAAACATTGTGTTACCTAATGTGGAGAAATATATCCCCAAACACTACGCCAACTGCAAGACGAAGGGGGTGGTGTACATCCTCACCTGCGAGTGCTCTGGATTCTATGTTGGCAAAACCAAATTGGAACTGTGGAGGAGAGCCTATAGGCACAATCTGAGTATGCAATCTTGTGATGATGAATTGCCACTTGGGCACCACGTTGCGAAGATTCATGGAGGAAATGTCCTCTATATTTGCTTTTTGGTGTTGGTTTCAGGTCCACCCAAGCTCACGTAGAGGGGACTGGAACAAGACCCTCCTCAAGTGTGAGCTCCGGTGGATCTTTAGGCCTAATGCTACCACTTTACCGGGCCTCAATGAGGCCAAATCCTTTAGGTCCTTTCTGGATTGTTTCCACTCAGGGGGCTGGGAGAGATAATTTTGGCCTATATGTTTATATGTTTATGAGCTCACCAAATAAGTAACCTTTTTTTTTTCTTTTTTCTGTGATGCTAGAGATCAATGGAGATCTGTAAATATCTGAACCTACAAACTGTTGAAGTTATTTCAGGATTGTGATTTACACCTGTCTTGTTACTAGCCGGATTATCCCGTTTGTATGCTCCTAAAGTCAGAGCCCCCTTTTTTGGTTTTGATGTTCTTTATATGTATGATGGTTTTTTGCACAATCACATTTCTGCAATTGAGTGGCCTATTGTCCTCCTCCTTGTGGTGCTGCCCGGCACATGGGGGCTGCAGGCATGTCCACCTTAAGTGTGATTGTCATCTCCCTGTGTGCAGGGACTCTGACTCTGTTTCTGCTCATGGCCAATGTGGACTTGTGGTTGGTCGCCATCTCAGATGCCTGCCCCCTTGTTGCCGCCCACGGATATGTCATGCGCCGGTGGACGGACAGCACTCCCTTTGGGTGTGGCCGCGCGGTGCCCCTTCGGCCTACGGGGTTGTACCTGAGCCCTCTCTTCAGCCCTGCTACTATTGGCTGTTGCCACATGGTATCTTAAACTGGACACTGATTGGCTCCTTTTGAAACCCTGGCTGCCTATATAATCAGCTCAAGACCTGCTTGGCTTTAGTATTACTTGGACAGCAATCAATATATGTGGTTGTATGGCTGCAATCCTGGTAGGTACTCACATTACCTGTCTTTATGTGAAATGTGTCCAATAGTTGATGACATTTCTAATTACCTATACTTTGTTAAGTGTTTATTTGACTATTTTTAGTTTATTCAAGCTTGGATACTTCTGGTCAATAGCTGACCGAATGCCAATCCATCATTTATATACCTACGCAAATATGGCTGCGCCTACATGGTCACTGTCCTAGAAGTGTTTTCAAAGAAAAAATGCTAGCTAGAAAAATCATATTCAAACATAGAATATTTGCAAAGCACCATATAGTTCATCCTCGTGGCTTATACCTATTTTATGCAGCCCCTAGGTTGTCCGGCTGATCTGGGCTCTATCTTGCACCCCCAGTGGCATCACCTTTCCCTGTGGGATTCTGGTCACCCTCCCTGGCTCATTCCTTAGGTCAACACAGACGATCTTTTATTCATTGTTTATTTATTTCAGGTTCTTATATAGCACTGTCAATTTTACGCAGAGCTTTACATATACATTGCACATTCACATCAGTCCCTGCCCTCAAGGAGCTTACAATCTAAGGTTCCTAAACTCACATTCATACATACATAGTAGGGCCAATTTTATACAGGATCCAATTAACCTACCAGCATGTCTTTGGAGTGTGGGAGGAAACCGGAGTACCCGGAGGAAACCCACGCACATGGAACATGCAAACTCCAGGCAGGTAGTGTCGTGGTTGGGATTCGAACCAGCGACCCTCTTGCTGCTAGGTGAAAGTGCTAACCACTACACCACTGTGCCGCCCAATACCTTGTTCTTTGGAGATATATCCTATATACTCTTTTTATGTTCTTTGGTTGGATTGGGATATTGTGTAGTCTCACCACTTGATGAACTTTTCTTCTGATATACTGTTTTTTTCATTGGTGTTTTATATAACCCCTGGGCTAACCTTGTGGAGCATCGCATTTGAGTCTGTTTAGTTCTCATTTCATGGTGCATGTCATTTGAGTCTGTTCAGTTCTCATTTAATGGTGCATGTCATACTCTGATATA
Source organism: Pelophylax lessonae (assembly GCF_965119305.1). Classification (NCBI taxonomy): domain Eukaryota; kingdom Metazoa; phylum Chordata; class Amphibia; order Anura; family Ranidae; genus Pelophylax; species Pelophylax lessonae. The sequence continues at coordinate 481,385,508 of NC_138769.1, forward strand.
TTAATGCATATATCTACCTTCCTTATATCTATATAATATTTATTCATTATTTTGTTTTGTATTCTAGAACATCTATGTATATATGTATGTAAGCATCTCTGAAGAAGAGCATAACCTTGAAGTCTCGAAATGCATCGAATGTTTCACCCTTCTCTTTTTTGCTTGTCAGAGATTCTCCTCGTGCTGCTATTTTATTTTATCTACATACACCTAAACAGTTTGTGTCCTTCGGACAATTTTATTGTTGTGTTTAATAAATCTATACTTTTTATACATTCATTCCTTGTGCTTGTTGTCCCATATTGCCTACAATAGTCCCACCTTTAGGAGGGTTTCCTTTGTTCTACATTCATTGGGATGATGGTATTCTTTCAGCTCCCCACCAATCTTCTCTCTTCGTTTCTAACAGACTACTCAGTCCATTTCACTATAGATATCCAGCACGGTACTTTTACCCATTGAGATCTGATGTGTTTTCAAAGTGTTCCTTTAAATTTTTTTGAGCAGTGTATGAACCATTATTTATTTTTGAGATTTTTTTTTTTTTCTTCAGGTACTTATATAGCATCGTAAATTTACACAGCGCTTTTCCATACACATATATGTGTATATATATATATATACATATACACACACACACAGTGTTTACCCGAAAATAAGACTGGGTCTTATATTAATTTTTGTCTACAAAAAACAAACTAGGGCTTATTTTCAGGGGATGTCAGAGAAATGATTGAGCTCTGTTCGAGTGACCACCTTCCTGCCTAAGGCCCTTCTCCCCTAATCGCTCACTTTAGTTCTCAATTTAGCACAAGGACTCCACTATACAGAAGAAAGGAAATGCAGTTTACACATCTGCAGTATTTGCAAATGTTGATCATCTAAACCCTCTGTTTTTTAACAGTGTAAATTTCTCTTATCTGGCTAGCTGGTAAGTATGCTGGGTAAAAAAAGCTTTGCTTGCTGTATACAAAGCCCTTTCATGTGCACCTTGTTCTAAAAGCTAGTTACAAATTAGAGCAGTTGTTTTGTTTAACTTGTTAAAAATGCCTTTATGTCAGCAAAACTCAAAAGTTGGAGACTGCATTAGGCTGACTATACTTGGTGTGAATTTCTTTCCTGCAACCACCTTAATGCTGACAGGGGAATCGCTCCTGCCGAGCTATTGCGGTCTGCTCCTGGCAGGGGAAGCCATCCTCGCTGGGAGAAGATAGTGATAATCGCTATCAGCTGCTAGCGATAATCGTAAGAGAATTTGGCAGGCTGATTGTACCCAAGTTGATCGATTGATTAACTTGGTACATTGAGCCTGCTCATTACTGGTTCGAATCTCAGCAGGTTCCTGCTGGATTGGCCACGTTTTGAACTGTGTATGCCCGGCCCTTAGTAGGTAATTAATGTCTGCTGGAGTGTACAGTGTTTTCATATTTACTGGAGAAAAGAGCACAGGAATAACATCAGTGTGCTGCTGCTGCTCTCTACATTTTCAGAAAATAGAAGACACAGTAGCAGAGATGTGGTATAGACAGGTGCATCTAAAAAAAAAAAAAGAAAAAAATTAGACTATGATCAAAAGTTAATTTTTTTTTTGGTAATTAAATTCAAAAAGTGAAATTCATATATATATATATATATATATATATATATATATATATATATATATATATATATATTATATGCAGTGATATTCATTTAAACATTTCTTTCTTTTAATTTTGAGGATTATGGCTTACATCTAGTGAAAACCCAAAATTCAGTATCACAGAAAATTAGAATATTGTGAAAAAGTTCAATATTGTAGACTCATGGTGTCACATTCTAATCAGCTGATTAACTCAAAACACCTGTAAAGGTTTCCTGATCCTTTTTTTTAATTGCAAAACAAAGTTTATTGAAGCACACCACATAACAAAATGGTACAACAGTGTCCAAGAGAATTCAAAACAGGGGAACAACGTAAGTGAGTAAAGGGCAATTACAGGAAACAGCAGGGAACACGCTGGAATATACATCATACAATATAGCATCCGCTAAGTTAAGATGGAATCAATATAAAAAAGGTAAGACAAGGGAACTACAAAAGCAGTTATTTCAACAAGATCGTCCACGAGCCTATCCTTATCAAGCAGTAGGGGGCCCTCATCAGCCAGTGGTCACACGAACCCCAGGGATAAGTACGGATGTTAATTAACACATGTGCGGGAGTTTTCCATCTAAGTCCCAGACCTCGTCATAGTTGGATGGGCAACGAGCAGCAAATGATATAACCTGTGATGTATTTCAGGTTTCTTGCAAACCTGGCCTGTTTGTGTCCAGTGTTCTTCAACTCCGGTCCTCAGGGCACACTATCATGGGGAAGACTGCTGATTTGACAGTTGTCCAGAATATAGTCATTGACATCCTCCACAAGGAGGGCAAGTCACAAAAGGGCATTGCTAAAGAAGCTGGCTGTTCACAGAGTGCTGTATCTAAGACTTTCTAATGGAAAGTTGAGTGGAAGGAAAACGTTTGATAGAAAAAGGTGCACAAGCAACAGGGATAACCGCAGCCTTGAGAGGATTGCAAAGCAAAGGCCGTTAAAGAATTTGGGAGATTCACAAGGAGTGGACAACGGGTGGTGTCAGTGCTTCACACTGGCGTATCCAGGACATGGGCTTCAATTGTCGCTTTCCTTGTGTCAAGCCACTCCTGAACCAGAGACAACATCAGATGCGTCTTTACCTGAGCTAAGGAGAAAAAGAACTGGACTGTTGCTCAGTGGGTCAAAGTCCTCTTTTCAGATGAAAGAAGACTTTGCATTTCATTTGGAAATCAAGGTCCCAGAGTCTGGAGGAAGAGTGGAAAGGCACAGAATCCAAGTTGCATGAGGTCCAGTATGAAGTTTCCACAGTCTGTGAGGATTTGGAGAGCCGTGTTATCTGCTGGTGTTGGTCCACTGTGTTTTTTTTTTTTTTATCAAGTCCAAAGTCAGCGCAGCCCTCTACCAGAAAATTCTAGAGCACTTTATGCTTCCCTCTGCTGACCAGCTTTATGGAGATACTGATTTCACTTTCCAGCATGACTTAGCACATGCCCACACTGCCAAAAGTACCAATACCTGGCGAATGATCATGGTATCACGGTGCTTGATTGGCCAGCAAACTTGCCTGACCTACACCCCATAGAGAATCTTTAAGGTATTGTCAATTGGCAGATGAGAGACACCAGACCCAACAATTCAGATGAGCTGAAGGCCACCATCAAAGCAACCTGGGCTTCCATAACACCTCAGCAGTGCCACAGGCTGGACACCTCCATGCCACATAACATTGATACAGTAATTCATGCAAAAGGAGCCCCAACCAAGTATTGAGTGTTAATTTTCTGAGAATAAGAGATGTCTGAATTTTGGGTTTTCACTAGCTGTAAGCCTTGGTAATCAAAAGTAAAAGAAAAAAAAATGCTTGAAATGATGATATCACTCTGTGAGTATTGAATCTATATAATAAACCAATTCCTAATGTTTTAATTGAATTACTGAAATAAAATAAACTTTTTGATAGTCTAATTTTTTTAGATGCACCTGTATATATTAGCCAGGCAATGCATGCATGGGATGCTTAAAGTGTACCCTAAATATCTTTCTTTTTTTTTTCTGTGTCTACATATGCATTTTAAAAATGGCCCCCTACCCAATTACAACTTGCCTCTGGCACATAGCCCCTCCCAATCACAGCCTGCCCTTGACCACACCCCTTCCTGCTCAAGCACCACCTGTATTTTGTCTCAGGCTGAACAGGCAATAGCATATAGGCACACTGGGGTTGATTTACTAAAACTGGAAAGTGCAAAATCTGGCACAGCTCTGCAGAGAAACCAATCAGTTTCCAGTTTTTTTTTTTTTTGTCAATTGAATAACATTTACTTTAATTGAACAACCTGAAGTTAGATGCTGATAGGCAATTATGCACAGGTTCACCAGATTTTGCACTCTCCAATTTTAGTAAATCAACTTCACTTCAAACCAAGCTACATTTCTCTTTAATAAGATCTTAAAAATATGAAAACAGTTTATCCATCCCATAAAATGTTGATATCTTGCAAGACTAAGGCCATAAGTTTTATTCTGGACTCAAATTCAATGTTAAAAAAATAAATAAATACATTTAAAAGGTTTTCATTAAATATCAGCAAAAAAAAAAAAAAAATCAGAGTGAAGAATGTGTCCTATTACTTTTGATACCTGAGGGGTGTATGGCAGCGCAAATGGACAGTTTACCTTTTCATCTAATTTAGTGAAAACACAATGTATATTGCATTTATTGGTTTTGCAACAGTTTACAGTGAATTGAAGATCTAGATCCCAATTGATGAGAATATATCATCTATGTCATCTGTTTCAGGAAGACTTCTTTTTGCATTTTTCATGCTGGTACTGGACACAAATGGTTCAGAAGTCTGAGATCTTAAAGCAGTATCCTTGGCAACTGGTGACACCTCTTGATCACCAGAAAACAATTCTGAGCACAAACTTTTTAAATCTGTCCTTCTAACTTGAGATTCAGAATGAGCAACGTGACATTTGTGAAGTTTGCGCTTTCTTGAATAAGTGACCTTCCACTTCCAAGACTGGTGACATCTTTGTATTCTTAAATAGGTCTTCAGATGATCTGCCTTCAGGGTTCTCTCACGCAGACAGTGACACATGGATTTTTTCCAGCCCTGCAGCTTCTTGTTTAAACTTAAAGAAAGGGGAAGACATGTTTAATAATGATGCTTGAAACCACTAAATAAATGAACACACAGATAAACTTAGTCGCTGTAAATGAAGCAATAAAACTTGATGTTTTTTCTTTAGTAAAATATGACCTATAAACCAAAGTAAGTATTGACTAATCCTGTTACAAGCAAGAACAGCAACCACAAAACACCTTTTTTGCTTGCCTATAGATTATTGCTCACCTGGGGGGGGGGGGGGCTTCTGTAAGAAAAGGTTCCTCTTATTAAAAAGGAAATCTGTCATTATTTACTTATTACAGGTATTTATATAGTGCAGAAAATGTATGCAGCGCTTTACATATTGTACATGCACTTCAGCCTCTGCCTTCAAAGACCTTACAATCTAAGGTCCCTATTATCTTATCCATACATAGACATACTAGGGTCAGTTTAGACAGAATCACATTATGTGTTTGAAGTGTAGGAGGAAAGCGGAATTCTTTAAGATATAAAAGGATTGTTTTTTTTTTGTTTTTTTTCACAAACTTGTCATATTACCAAGTTATTTCTCACACACTGTATAGTCATGCTTGCAACTACACCCCAAAATACATTCTGTTACTCCTTCTGAGATATTTACACAGCCTGACCACACACAGAGGCCCAACATCCAAGTAGCACCTCCAGGCATTCTAGGAGCATAAATGACACATATCATTTCCTGACAACCTATCACACTTTTGAAAGCCCTGGAGCACCAGGACAATGGAAAGGCCCACACAATGACCCTATTTTGGAAAGCCAACACTCCAAACACATAATCTAGGTTTTTTTGAACATGTAATTTTTTTTAACAACTTTTTGAAAAATGTGGAAAGAAAATGAAAATGCACTTTTCTTTTTACTCAAAGTTGTCCATTTATAAAGATATTTCTAACACATAGCATGTACATACCAAAAATAACACCCCAAAATACATTCTGCTACTCCTGTGTATGGTGAAACCACATATGGGACACATTTTTTCACAGCATAGCCACATACAGAGGCCTGACATTCAGGAAGCACAGTCAGGTGCTCTAGGGACATACAATTACAAATCTAATTTCCTGACTACCCAATACTGATGAGCACTGACGTGGCATGGGTAAGCACATAGATAAAGCATGAATGAGGCATGATTGAGGCACGATTGAGAAAGGGGTGAGTGGTGCTGCAGTCTCCCCCCTCTCCTCGCACACTGTACCGATCACCATGTACAGCATGCGAGGAGAGAACTGAACCGGACATGCGCCTGTTTGACGACAGCTGATTGCTCCGTCATTGGACGGAGTGATCACGTGGTAAAGGGCCGCTGTCATTGACCCTTTACTACAAGCAGTCACACTACCATGTACCCGCGGGAAGTGCAATTCTGGAACAACTTCATTGTATGCCCTCCCAGAATAAGCCGAACGCGGTGTAGCCATCATTTAGCTATGGCCCAGTTGGCAAGTGGTTAAACCAGTGGGTCAGCATTACAGCCATGTAAATAGCTTCTGCAGAAGTGGGGCAGCAGTGGCAACCCTTGATACAAGCACCTTTACTAACTAATGCCCCGTACACACGTGCAGATTATCTGAAGACTTTTGTCTGCAGACTTACCAAAACCATATAATATGAGGTCAAACCTAAACACTTTCAATTTGTATGCAATCCGGCAGGCCCTTGCACTACATAGAAAAGGTAAATCTGAAGACAAAAGTCTTCAGATAATCTGCACGTGTGTATGGGGCATAAAGGTCAACTAACTAAATTATGCAAAAAAATATTTAAGCCAGCATTGCCCATTATTCAGTCCAGCAAAGTAAGATTTAATCCGGCCACAGACGGTTCCATTTCGACCAGTTCAGCAGGAACCAGAAGAGATTCGAACCATCTATGGGCAAGTGATCAACTTGGGTACAACCAGCCTATAAGATTGCACAAATGCGATTATTGCTAGCAGGAGAACACAATGGCTCCATGGGAGGGATTCCTCCATCAACACTGAAAGTGGTTGGAGGAAAGAAATTTGCACAGTCTATGGCCAGCCTTTGTTAATTGCCAATTATACTTTGGCAATATTTAGATGTCTAGACAGGTTTTGTAACACGTTACAAATTACCTGTGTGCCATATTCAGCAGCTTTGCATATCGAGTAACTACTGAAGCTGGCAATTCTGTAAAATTGTTCCAAATGCAACTAAAAGGTCAAACGCTCAGCAAGTGAACTCCAAATCACTGGAATTGCTGCAACACAAACCTTTCTGGGACTGCAATTTTATAATTTCACAGCTAAAAAAGAAAAAAAAAAAAAAAAAAAAAAAAGAAGAGAAAGAGGAGACAAATTATGTAGCTGCTTAGAAATGTTTTTTTTGGCTTAGTCCTTTCCACATAGTCTGTAAAGCATCAGAGAGGAGAGCGTTCAGCACTGTGCTTTGGTTCGAGCAGCACAATAGTAGTAATCAGCAGTTTACTCATCCATATATGAACGCTGTGATTGATGTGCTTATAATCATATCTTTTACAGAATTAACTTCAATGGCTTCTAAAAAACAGTGTCAAATAGTCTAGGGTATGTGTCAAACAAGGCTGGCTGGCCCGCCAGCACATTTCATGTGGCCCTTACCCCCAGGGCTTTTTAGCGCACCCTTGAAACTGCACTCTGTGCATAACACATCCCTGAACTCCGCACATAACGCACTCCTGCTATTTATTGCCCCTTTAGGATCCTCCCACTTGTAGTGTAATTTGGCCACATTTGATGTGGTTTGAGGGGGGGGGGGGGGGGTGGTTAAGTTCCTGCACCTATTTTAAGAAAAAATTGAGAGCCTGGGATAAATGTCATCTTACAAATACAACCGGCCCTTTGAGGATAACCATAATGCTGATGCGGCCCTCCATGAGGTGGAGTTTGACACCCCTGGTCGAATGTATGTTTTGTACAAGTGCTTTAAAAAGCACTGGAAATAATAGTCTGTAATTATTAGCACAGTGATAACAAAGGTCGTTTTAGGACTGCCCTTTATACATCAGCCGGTCAGGTGCTGGTAGAAACATATTCACTGGAAGGTGTCAAAGGATTTATAATTGTGGTACATCTCAGTGCCAATTTTTACTTTAGAATATTTTTTACTGTGACACGATTTTCAAAGTCCAGGGAGTTCAATTTGTCTGGATAGACCTGGATATACACTGCTCAAAAAAAAATTAGGGGAACACTTTTTAGTATAGCATTAAGTCAATTAAACTCCTGGGATATTGATCTGGTCAGTTAAGTAGAAGAGGAGGTTGTTTATCAATTTCAGCTGCTTTGGTGTTAAACTAACAACAGGTGCACTAGATGGGCAACAATGAGACACCCTCCAAAACAGAAATGGTTTTATAGGTCACAGGAGGCCACTGACATTTTTTTCCCTACTCATCTTTTCTGACTGTTTTTAACTAGTTTTGCATTTGGCTAGGGTCAGTGTCACTGCTGGTAGCACGAGGCGATACATGGACCCTATAGAGGTTGCATAGGCAGTCCAACTTCTCCAGAATGGCACATCAATACGTGCCATTGCCAGGTTTGTTGCATCTCCCAGTCTCAAGAGCATGGAAGAGATTCCAGGAGACGGGCAGTTACAATAGGAGAGCTGGGCAGGGCCAAAGAAGGTCCTTAACCCATCAGCAGGAACAGTATCTGCTCTTTTGTGAAAGGAAGAACAGGAGGAGCACTGCCAGAGCCCTACAAAATGACCTCCAGCAGGTCACTGGCATGAATATCCCTGACCAAACATGAGAAACAGACTTCGTAAAGGTGGCCTGAGGGCCCAACGTCCTCTAGTGGGCTCTGTGCTCACTGCTCGGCACCATAGAGCTCAATTGGAATTTGGCATTGAACACCAGAATTGGCAAGTCTATCATTGACGCCCTGTGCTTTTCACAGATGAGAGCAGATTCACCCTGAACACGTGATGTAAAAGGGTCTGGAGAAGCTGTGGAGAACGTTAGGTTGCCTGTAACATTGTTCAGCTTGGCCGGTTTGGTGGTGGGTCAGTGATGGTTTGGGGAGGAATATCCATGAAGGGACGCACAGACCTCTACAGGCTAGACAATGGCACCCTTAGGTATCAGGATGAATTCCTTGGACCCATTGTCAGACCCTATGCTGGTGCAGTGGGTCCTGGGTTCCTCCTGGTGCACAACAATGCCGGCCTCATGTGGCGAGAGTATGCAGCCAGTTCCTGGTGGATGAAGGAATTGATACCATTGAACAGCCCCCACACTCGCCTGACCTAAATCAAATAAAACACTTCTAGGACATTATGTTTCGGTCCACCTGATGCCACCAGGTTGCGCTTCAGTCTGTTCAGAAGCTCAGTGATACCCTGGTCCAGATCTGGGAGGAAATACCCTAGGACACCATCCGTCATCTCATTAGGAGCATGCCTCGACATTGTCAGGCATGCATACAAGCACGTGGGGGACATACAAACTGCTGAGTACCATTTAGGAGTTGCTGCAATGAAATTTCAACAAAATGGACCAGCCTGCTGCATTATTTTTTCATCTTGATTTTCCGGGGTGTCTTTGAATTCAGCCCTCTGTAGGTTGATAATTTTCATTTCCATCAAACGATTTGGCACCCTTCTGTTCCTAACACATTTCCCAGTCCATATCAGTTTAGATATCCAGCATGAGATTTTTCCCCATTAAGATCTGATTTTCAAAGTGTTCCTTTCATTTTTTCGAGCAGTATATAGGATTTCATGCACAGCTTCATTACGTGGATTAGTAAAAATGCTGATTACTAGTGCGGTTTTGTTCAAATCAAAAGACAGTGCAAATTACCTAGGACTCCTACATCATCCAATGCCCCTTTATGCTTTTTTTTATTGACTGGAGTGTATATGGTTTTGCACCCTAATTTTTTGGCAGACGAATGTTTCATTGAAGATCAATGGACATGGGTTAAAGCCTATGTTCATGCACTTTGCATTGCACATCAACCATTGATTTCAATGGAAACAAGGCATTAAAACAGATGTGTAGATCTAAAACTTTGCAGTGTTTATTTACTTGCACCGGTCTTCAGAAAGCAAAAGAACTATGTTCACTCCTGGACACAAATATAAACTGATTTTGATCAATTATGATGCATAAAAAAAAAAAAAATATATATGCTTTGATTATAAAATGTTTAATATAGTGATGAGACAGATTTACAGGTACAGTCATACACACCTGTGCCCCAGAAATTCTGCTTGCTGCAGTCTGTTGCTGTGAAGGTATTTGTATCTGAAGAACATCGCTTCTCTTCTCAATTTTTTTTTCCTACACCATCTAACTGCATAAAGGAGTTTCTCGGACAGAATTTTGAAACTGGAGGCTTCCTGAATCTTGGGCAATATATGCTTAATGCACTTCCTTTGATTAGGAGATAATGGCTTTGGTTTTCTCTTGAGTTTACCAAACAGTTCTTTTGAATTTAGGACCTATTGTACAAAATGTAACATCAACAATATTAAAATAGGCCAAAAACAGCAAGGCTCCTAACATTAAATCTACATCCAACCCAACCAATTACTGCTGCATTGGTATTATGCCACAAGTTCACAATAAAAAAATAAAATAAAAAATCTATAGAAAATATTTAAGCTCAAGTACTCAACTAAATTAAAACCAATTTTTAAACCTATGAAAAAATAGATTATATAGGAACAACATTATCTAAGTGCTGTTAGTAGTACGTTCGTATAATACCAGATATAGCTATTACTGTCAGGATCACTGGTGTTGCGGTTTCTGAGGATTTAAAGGATGGCAAGGAACCAGAATGTAGATTCTGATACCAACCCAGAGAATCACTTAAAGTGGTTGTAAACCTTTGTTCCTCTTTCAGCAGGAGTCACTTCTGACAAGTTTTCCTGAAACAACGAGAAAAACGGTGGCAGGGGAGGCAGCTTTAGCAGATTGACAGCCTCAACTCTGTTCCTGTGTGCAGGGGGTGTGTCACTTTCCTCCAATCAGCTCTCAAAACTCTCCTTACTGGGCTCTGCAGAGTGTAATTTTAGCTCTTCACTCCCCTTTTTTTGATCTCTCGGACAAGCCTTATCTGAACTTTGACAAGAGAAGATAAACAGGTACAACTTACGTAGGAGGATTTGTTTTATCTCTGTGTATCACCTGATGCCAATTACTTCACTGGGTATATGCAAGGGTTTACAACCACTTTATTGGGGACATTAAATTCTAAAAGGCAGAACCCACCTTCAACAAGACAGAAGTGCCAGCACTCCCTTCAACAAGACAGAAGTGCCAGCAGAGTGCATACCCACATTACAGTCTCACACCTCCTGTCACAAAATGGTAACTCCTCTAGTCACACTGCCCAAAAACACTAATTGAAAAAACTAATAATGGTTATTCTCTCACAGCTGATGTGGCAGAACTGAAAAACCCAACCACAGAGCACTCACAATTGCAATCTATGTGTCACACAAGACATTTAATGTAACTTTCTTCAGCCAATACTAAACTGAAATGTAAACAATGTAGAAACAGTCTGTACTAATGTTCATAAGGCTTTTATTAGTCTTCAAGCTGGTCTACAAGTGACCAAGGACACAGTAGTTGGTCCCATTCACAGAGAATAGTCATTTTTACTTACTTGGAAATGGTTACCCTCTGATGCTAGTAATTCTTTCACATCAAGTTCATCAAGCTTGTCTGCATGTGACAAAGGACAAGATAGGTTTAAAAGTTGGTCACACTTAAATAAAAAAATAAAAAAGTTAGAAATAAAAATTTTTTAAAAAATCCTAGACAGTACCACAGCCTTTATAAATCAAGGCAGTACTTCTTACATGTTTATCCTCACATTCCAACCATTATAATTATCCCAAAATGGTCATATAGGAAGTTATTGGGTGCGAATCAACCATCATCCTACGTTCACAATTAAAAAAGTGTAATCTCGGTCGGGATGCTACCTATACAGAAAAAAACCACTGTAACTATCCTGCTCCCCTATATGAATACAGGCTAGTAGAGGTATTCATATACCAACACTGAAGAAGTTGCTACAGGCTCATTTTTAGGGCCAGCCATGTGACCAAATGCAAGGACACCAATCACGCAAGCTCTTTTAAATGCAGAGAATGCTGAGAAGGGCAATAAGACAATCAGCTCCTTTTTAAAGGCCCATGCGCATTGGGCTTATTGTAGGGAATATGGTCGCACAGTGTAAAAGAGCCCTTTTGTGTGGCACCTGGGAGCCATATATGCCATGTAATTCTACCCATAATAATGTTTTACAGAATACACTGTTCAAGGGTATATACGTGCAAACGTCGGTACTTGTGTTTTAACACGAACATGTATGTATTTCCCAGAAGTCTTGCATTAGGGGAAATACGAATATATGCATGACTGTGTAACACAAGTACGGGCTCTTTCACATGGAGCGGACCGCATTGCGATCCGCTCCGGCACTTTTTTTTTTTTTGCGGATGATATACGGACATAATGTAAGTCTATGGGCATTGCGGATGTCAGCGGATGACACCGCCGACATCCGATTTTGCTTCCTTTCCGTTTTTTGAATGGAGGAAAAATAGGGTTCTGTTCCGCTCCAAAAAACGGAACAGAACTGAAAGGAAGAAAATCGGATGTCAGCGGATGGTATTCCGCTGACATCCGCAATGCCATTGACTTACATTATGTCCGTAAATCATCCGCAAAAAAAATAGGATGATTTGTGGACATACGGAGTGCCCGTGTGAAAGGGCCCTACCAGTGTTTACATATGCTTACACATGTACAGCGTAATAGGTAATACAATTTTACGGGCAAAATTACACAGTAGATGTGGTTCCTTGGTGCCACAAATACAGGTGTATTGTACACCGAATGTTTTAAAATATGCCCATGCGCATAAGCAGTAAAAAGGGCAGTACAGTGGTTTGTGTATATGCTCACATTATAAATACTATGGTTCACAATTTTCCAAATTAAAAATAAAATAACAAAAAAAGGAATACTATGTATGGACAGCACATCATTCCATAAAATACATATTACCTATAAAAATATAGAGTTGTTGCTTTTGTTTTCTAAGGTTATAGGCTCCAATTATTTAATAACTTATTTTTCATACTTCACACTGCCATATTATTACCTCGGTTTAATCTCTTAACTTGTTGCCCCAAATCGATAACGCTTCCCTTTGCTTCTTTTGGTTTCGTAGTACTTGGCGGTTTTAACGCTTCAGTAACCAAATCACTTGGTTTGAAAATGTCATTCAGCAGTTGTATTGAGCCCTTCTTTGTGAACATTTTTGGTAGTTTTCTGTTCATTAAATCACTGAACACAGGGCCAAGGTAATCTTCAATCTTGACAGGAAACTCAAAGTCCTTAAAGTAAGGCATTCTCTGAAATGCTGACACCTCAAGTTGTACCAATATTTGTGCACTGTATAGGGAGATAAGCCTTTTCAGAACTCCTCGATACAGAACCCTAAAAAAATAAGAACACTGCATATCAAATAAATCATATATATTGTATCATGACATGATTTTTAAATGCACTAGAACCATTCATACTGATCTTTTTTTTTTTGCTTCAGTTAAAGATTAACTCGAGTTAAAGAGGAAGTAAAATGCTGCCTCTTTTTTTCCCCTTTTTCCTGACCTGCAAAGTAAAGGCATAATGTGCTAGTTTGCGCCGCATACTAGCACATCATGTGCAACTTACCTGCAAACGAAGCCCTCGTCACTGCTGGAGGCCGCATCCATCTTCGCCCGCCTTCCTTCAGAGTCTGCGGACTCCGGCTGTGTGACTGGGCGGAGCAGCGTGAAACTCCTGCCGCGCAGGAGCCGCTGGTCACGGCACGGGTGCCTGTTCCTTCAGAGCGCATGAGCCAATGACACCATCAGCGGCATATACAGTAAATATCTCCGAAATTACGCATGTTTAGGAGATATTTACATTACCTATAGGTAAGCCTGATTATAGGAGTACCTATAGGTACCAACAATCCATGGAAGTTTACTTCCTCTTTAAGTCCACTGCCTAACAGTCCTAAGTGCCCGCATGAAATCAACTTGCAGCCCAACAAATGAAAATTTAATTTCAAAGCATACTATTTCTCCTGCACCAGAGGCCCAGACATGAAACAAGAAATCATTAAATGATACCAATATATAAGAATCCACCCCTTCTTTGCCCTCCCTCAACTCAGCAGCAAAGCTGACACTCTGCTTTGTCCATAGTACCAATGTGAAAATAGTGATCGGAACATAGACAAGCAACTTTTAAAATGTTACTATGGCCAACAGGTTTACTTTAAAACAACCTAAGCTCTCTCATTTGCCCAAGACCCTTCTACGTTGTAAAAACAGTTATACTAGAGCCTAGTTCACACTGCCTTCAGCTTGTATAAAAATAGTGTGTACAATCACATTTTACAGTTTATAAAAGTTAAACACAGATCATATTAGGAGCAAGGATGGTCCATATAACCAGGCTGCTATCAGGCTAGGGTAATCTTTAGCACTACTTATAGCTTGTTGAATACCTACTAAAGCCTAACAGCTTGTCTAAAAAATGACAGCCAGGTCTCCAATAAGCGGCTCTTTAAATGCTTTGTAAAAATTGCTCAAAGCTTGTTGTGCACACTGCTCTTTGAGAAGATGAAGACTGCAAGAATAAGGCCATAAAGAGACCCGGTCATCAGATCATTAATTTCAACAAAAAACGTCCAGTAAAGTTATTTGCCTGAAAAGCTTTTCTTGGGTAGACATCCAAAAGCCCCAATATTGCTGCTGGGTTCTGCCATCTTGGATGTGATGTCAGCAGTGCCACTCAGAGCTGTCACTCAAGTGACACTATAATACTCCCCTATGCTCTCCCTCCCAGCAACTACATAAAGATTGTAGGGAGGTGAGGGGCTGAGCAGTGGGTCAGCATAGAGAGTAATTAAAACACTCCCAAAAGAGGAGAGGGCTATGACATGCGGGGGGAACTGTGCAAGGGAATTGGCTATTTTCTAAACTTTTTTAGGAGAGTCCAAAGGTGCAATACAATAATTTATGGAAAGGAAAAATGCTGCGAGCAAGGATGAAAATATCGGATTTTGTGCTTTTGACCCTTCTACGTTTAAAGTACTGTACATGGAAAGCCTAGCAATAAATGTACTATATATGCAAAAAAATACCTGTTGATTCTGTTGAAAATTCAGAGCCCTCTTGCATCTTTACATTCTTACATTCTTCCTGCACTATTTAAAAAGGAGTCTAATCAGCTCTGCCTTGCCTAAACTGCAAACCCCACTCCCCTGTTGGGGAGAAAAAGAAAGGAGATGGTAAAGAATATTTAAGAAATAGACAACTGGGCAGGGCTGACACCATTCCCTTCAATTTAAAACTGATGTCAAGCTTTACTTTCACTTTATATAGATCAGGAGTTCCCAAACTGTGGGCCGCTACCCACTGGTGGGTCACGCTGGGCGGACCCGCTCAAACTATAGCAAGCTGGATCCGCTGCCTTTCCATAAAAAAAGGGCTGCGGCCGGCCCATGTCCACTGCGCATGCGTCATCGCAAGCGCTCGGGAAGGCCCGTACACGTTTGGGCAGGCGGCGCATGCGGAGTGACGCAGCGGCAAGCGGAAGGAAGGCGCCTCAGGGGTGGGTAAGCCAGACCCCTCCTGCACCATGCTCACAGCCCATCATCTCCTGCCGATTTCCCACAGCCCCTGCACCATGCCCACAGCTCCTGCACCATGCCCACAGCCCCTGCATCTCCTGTACCATGCCCACAGCCCTTGCATCTCCTGTACCATGCCCACAGCCCTTGCATCACGTGTGGTGCCTAGCGGACGAAAGAGCGGGACACAGCACTTCTGTCTGTCAATCTACACTGTCTGTCAGAATCTACACTCAGTGAGTAATCATTTCTATGCAATGTTTTGCAAATGTTATGCCTTTGTTTGTGCCAATTATATGCCCCTAAAGCGTATTGCCATGTTGTGCCAATTTTATGCCCCAACATCCCCCTTGCTTTAAAATATGCATTAATATTATTTGCATTTTTATAGCACCAAAAAATTCTGTAGCACTTAATATTCAATTGCAAGCACATGGGTCCCGAAAAATAACTGTATTCAGAAGTGGGTCTCGGCCCAAAAAAATTTGGGAATCCCTGATATAGATCATTGGGGAAAGCTGGCCCAAAACAAACTATTTCCTTCACTAATGTGTGCGCTCACTGAGTGCACTGTTTAAACTTTATATAGCCTCAGCTACATTCAGTACACTGCACTGTGTTCTGGGTGAGAGATGAAACCCTCCTGTTGTCTAACACTCCCAACAAAATGTATGTCGGGTTGAGTGGTAGTCAGCCATTTATAGGCAGCTTTGTATTCTATCATACAAAGCTTCCTTTGATTGGCTAAGTTGGAAAGGCGCACTGATGATGTCAAGATCTCCGATTTGGCCAATCAAAGGAAACTTTGTATGCATTGATAGCCATTCACAGGGAGCTTTGCATTTTGTTCCAGGTGTGAGATGGGAAGGTCTCCTCTCACACCCATAACACATCGCTGTATACTGTATTTAGCTGAGGCTACATAAAGTTTATACAGCACCTCCAGCGGGTGCACATATTCATGAAGAAAAAAAAAAAAGTTTGTTTGGGTCATCTAGGCCCAAACAAACCATATAAAGTGAGAGTAAAGCTGGACCTTAGCTTTAGGAAAGACAGTGTAGTGTAAGCCCACAAAAGGCAATTCTGAGCAGAGTAGATTTCTACCAGGATGAACATATTTTTTATGGATAAAATGTGAGGAAATGTGAAGGAAATATGAATGTATTGTAGAGATGTACAGCATTTTTATTTTGCTGTGACTTTTTAAAGTTCTGTGAGAATCATAGTGTAGACCCCTGTAGTTTCTGCGTATATGCGTAGTTATCTTCCAGGGGGGCACACCCCAAAAACCAGGGCACTCGGAGGCAAATACTGCATTACTGTGTGGCTCCACTCACTCTTATGCCTCCTATACCTCATGACTGACTTATTACTAGGACTGTAGCTCCAATGTCCAATTGTGACATGAAAGAGGGGGGAAGAGCCAACTTTCTAACGAAAAGTCAGTATTGCATAAAAGTGTGCCCAGGCACTCTGGAAGGTAACTGTAGATGTTGCCATGCATTAAAGCCCACCTCCAGACAACTAATAAAATTATCACTTGCAGCGAAGCTGTACCCACACTGCAATGGTTAATTGCTTGTTTAGGTCTAAGGGAACAATAAAAAGATTGTTACCCAATTCTCCTCTTCTCTGCACAACATCTTCTCTCCCATGCTCCAGCGGTCTAGTGTCCTGAAGTGATCAAGACCAAAGCAGGGTCCATAGCCCTAAACTGGATGTGATGACACAGAGACAGACCACTGCTAGAGCATGGAGGAGTGCCATTTGCCAGAGGGGCACAGGACTATGTAAATTAAAAAAAAAAAAAAAAAAGTTTTCTCCTTTCCCCTACACAAAATGTGCAATTAACCTCTGCAGTGTGGGCATGGTCAAAAATAGGGGGGTACCAACAGTCTTCCTGTAGGGGGCCCGACACACAGGAGGGCCCAGGCAGGTGGAGGGATCAGTGCAGCAGTTGATTACAAAAGGATGCCCTGAGGAGCTCTCTGAGCAGCAGCTGAAAGCCAGCAGGAGGAAGAAACAATCAGGGCATCTTTCCTGTGTGAAATGTACAGATAGCTCATGTGCAAATTGCGCAAACACATGTATATAAATAGGGTCAGTACTCATATGTAAATCACCCACTATTTATATGTAAATTAAGTCTACATCTAAAAACCTGCAGGTATTCATATGCAAGTCACCCCCCTTTCTCTGCATGCTGCCCACCTTCCGGCTGCTGCAGGTACACAGGGGGATGGAAAGCACAGTAGGGGGATCTGTACCAATCATTCCTGTGTCCATTAAAGCGGTAGTATTGGAGTATACTTAAATGTTACCTACAGGTAAGCCTATGATAAGGCTTACCTGTAAGTAAAATGAATATCTCCTAAACCTGCACGGATTAGGAGATGTTCGCCCTGCATCCAGCCGCTGACACCAGCGGCGCATTCGTTCTGAAGGTCCGGAACATGACAGCTCCCTCAGCGGTGTCCGGGCGACGGTGCCGTGGGCTTCGTTCAAAGGTATATGCATACTAGCTCATTATGCTTTAGTTTATGAAGGATCAGGATCCTCCATCTCCTGTTCATTCTCTGCTGAGGTTAAAAAGGAAGGAATTGAAGAAATCTGTGTCCTCATTTTCTTTCTCTGTCTGTTTAGACCCCCAGTATGTCACACTTGCCCCCCCCGACAGCATTGTAAAAAAAAAAAAAAAACACATCCAGATAGAAATCCTGGGTGCCCCGTACAGCCTAACAGCAGCCATGAGAGTGGAAACAGCTCCACTGCAAGAAATGGCTTAAAATTTTCTTGAAGATGAACTTTATCATCCTAAAATTTTACAAAAAAAAAAAAAATGAAAATATAAAAAACACAAAAACAAACACAAAACAACAACAATACAAAAGGTGATTTACATAGCTTAAACAGCAGAATTTCCCAACTTTATTTAAAGTATTCAGTATATGACGTTTAGGTACAAACCATAAGCGGCTCAGCAATCCCAACTGTACAACATTTAGAACTATAAACTCTTCCAAGTTCAAGTGCTGCAAACATAAGCTGTTTTACGGGATAAAGGAATAATATCCAAACTGATTTTTTTTGCAAATTTGTTTTACATATATCAAAATAAGTAAGGATTCAGACTAATGGAATTGAGATTTCAGTTTTTAAAACAAATGGGCAGAAAACTAGTTAACCAGTCTACATACTAAAACAGACAGAACAGAATTTAAACTGGAACTCTAGGAAAAACGATAGGATAATCATTTTATGTTTCAAGCAGCACCAGCAATTGGGCCAGCAAGCGAGGCAATGGGGTTGATTTACTAGAACTGGAGAGTGCAAAATCTACTTCAGCTGTGCATGGTAGCCAATCAGCTTCTAACTTCAGCTTGTTAACCACTTCTGGACCGGAAGGAGTTAGCCCCTAATGACCAGGCCATTTTTTTGCGATCCGGCACTGCGTTACTTTAACGGACAATTGTGCAGTCGTGCGACGCTGTACCTAAATAACATTGATGTCCTTTTTTTTCCCCTCACAAATAGAGCTTTCTTTTGGTTGTATACGATTACCTGTGCAATTTTTTTTTTTTGTGCGCTATTAAAAAAAAAAAAAAAAAAGCGACAATTCTGAAAAAAAAAAAACCCTTGTTGCTATAGAACATTCCCAAAAAAATAATAATTTTTAAAAATCTAATTTTTTTCATCCTTTTAGGCCAAAATTGTATTCTGCTAAAAAAAATCATAAGTGTATTTTGATTGGTTTGCACAAAAGTCATCGCATCTACAAAACTAGGGGAAAGATGTAATTTTTTTTTTTTAAACTAGTAATGGCGGCGATCAGCGATTTTTAGTGGGACCGCAACATTGCAACAGACAGCTCGGACCCCTGACATTTGACACTTGTAAGGGGGGGGGGGGGTACCGGTGACATTACTACTGTAATAATGACACTGGCAGGGAAGGGGTAAACCTAGGGGTGATTAAAGTGTTAAGTGTGAGCCTAGGGGAGTGTTTTCTAACTGTATGGGGGAGGGACATGTGAAATGACCACAGAGACCTGTGATCCTATATAGGGGGATCACAGGCACTCTGATCATTTCAGAGAGAACTGACAGCTGTGTTTACAACAGCTGACCGTCCTCTTAGCAGGGAGCAATTGCAGGTGCCCGGCAGCAATCACGGCTGCCGGTCCCATGAATCGGCATCCTCACTGCCTAGTGGGGCGGGAGCACTTGCCCCCGCAGCGCTCCCGCAAATCGCCGTACAGAACAGGGATTCGCGTAGCCGAGCCAGCCTGCCACAGTATATATGCGGCGAGTGGTCTGCAAGTGGTTAAAGCAGAGTTCCACCCAAAAGTGTAAGTATCTGTCTTCCCCCTCTTGACAGGTAATCTTCCCCGCTTTCATCGGACCTCACAGCGGCGAGGTACATCAGAAGTTCGGCCCTCCTCCTCCTTCCCTGCCAACAGGTCATTCAGAAAGCGCAGAACGCTTTGCGCAAGTTCTCTTTCCTCCCAGTCCCCCACCCCCCCCCCCCCCTGCAGTCTTCTGGGATATGAACAGGTTTGTAGCTTCTGACTTATTTTTCTGATAGGTGGCTGGAACTCCACTTTAAGCTTTGACAAAAAACCTGGAAGAGGATTAGTTTCTATACAGAGCTGCACCAGATTTAGCACTCTCCAGTTTTAGTAAATGAAGCCCAATCTATCCCCAAAAACAAGAGACAGATATAAAATCCTGTTTAATATTTCTTTTATCAGAAAAAAAAGTGTTTCTATTATTGTCCCTATTGGGAAGATTCCCTCTCACTTTCTGTCCTAGTTGGCCCTCTGCACAGGCT
Organism: Pelophylax lessonae; assembly: GCF_965119305.1. Taxonomy (NCBI): domain Eukaryota; kingdom Metazoa; phylum Chordata; class Amphibia; order Anura; family Ranidae; genus Pelophylax; species Pelophylax lessonae. The sequence continues at coordinate 481,405,747 of NC_138769.1, forward strand.
TTCAGTTAACCACTTGCTGACCGCCCCACACAGATTTACTGCGGCAGGGTGGCTCGGCTGCGCATAATCACGTAGATCTACGTGATTATGTGCACGTGGATTTGTTGGAGCAGCGCTCCTGCTGTGATAAGACACAGCGGGAGCCAGACTGCAGGATCTGGCCGACGGCCTCCTGCGATCTTCAGTTAGAATGACAGAAGAGCCGCCTGCCTATGTAAACAAAGCAGGCGGCTTTTCTGTCAGAGAGGCAGGGAAAGATCCTGTGATTCAGCTAACCTGAATCACTGATCTCTCTCTGCCTCTGTCCAACCCATCCCCCCCCCCCCCCCCCACACACACACACACACACACACAGTCAGTAAGCACTATTAGGCATACACTTAACCCCTTCCCTGCCAGTGTCATTTATACAGTAAGTGCATATTATTCAGCACTGATTACTGTATTAATTTCACTGGTCCCCAAAAAGTGTCAAAAATGTCAGTTAGGGGCCCGATCTGTCCGCCGAAATGTCGCAGCCCCGCAAAAAAAAAAAAAAAAAAAATTGCTGATTTCCGCAATTACTAATAAAAACAAATAAAGTCCAAAAATCTATCCCGTAGTTTGTAAACGCTATAACTTTTTAACTTTTGCGCAAACCAATTAAAATACGCTTTTTGGGATTTTTATCTTTTTTTCTAAATTGTCGCTTTTTTTGTTTATTGCGTAAAATCTAAAAACCGCTGATGTGATCAAATACCACCAAAAGAAAGCTCTATTTGTGGGAAAAATCAATCATCAATTGTATTTGGGTGCAGAGTCGCACGACCGCACAATTGTCAGTTAAAGCAATGTAGTGCCAAATTGCAAAAAATGGCCTGGTCATTAAGGGGGTAAAACCTTCCGCAGCTGAAGTGGTTAAAGAGCTGAGTCAATTTCAAATTTGAGAAAATACCTGCACGCGATCACGGGAGGGGTTTGGGGGTCGGGGGAACTTAACGGGGGGTAGGAGGGTTGCTTAGCAACATGTTACACCCTAAATTCATGTGTAACATGTTGCTAAGGGTGGAGTTAGCCTTTAAAGATTACAAGTCATTGCTTGATTTTTTTTTTTTTTTTGTGGCACTGACATAATCTTTATACTTGAACATGTAAATGCAATCCAAGCACCCCATTTCTCAACTGGCTGTTTTGTGCCTCCTATTTCAATAGTGACTGCAAAAAAAAGAAAAAAAATCCATGCATTTATGTGGTCCGGAATACTGACTGCAACAAATTATAGGCACGGATTTTATATATATATATATATATATATATATATATATATATATATATATATATATATATATATATATATATATATATATATATATATATATATATATACACACACACACATATACATATACACACACACCAAGCTGCCCCTAGCATTCACTAAGCTTTCATACTACCAGTAAGACAGGGAAGGTGCTATTGGCAGACCAATTCCTTTTATTACCTTTGTTTTCATGAGAACCTTACCAACTATGCTGCCACAAATTCCTATATGACTACACTGCTGCCTGGTTTGCCCTGTGTCTGTATTCGAGATGCACCAAAAATTCTGTGGCCAAAACATATTGGCCAAAAAGGATTTTGCTGTGCTTATGGTGTGTTTTTCATAGGTCATGTGACTCAAAAACCACATCAAAAACGCAACACATATGCAGGATGGATGCATCCTTGCTGCATTTTCAATGCATTTCAACGGGGAGGCGCGTTTTTGGTTCGTTTTTTTTTTAAATGACCAAAAATGCAGCAAGCAAGGTTTTTTAATACCACAATCGAAGAGCAACAAACCAGTGTGAAGATATACATAGAATTTAAATGGAATGTATTTTTCTTGCGCTAAAAAAGGTACTGATTATGGGACAATAAATTCATATTAATTTAAATTCATGATATTAAAATTAAAAAGTCAACTTAATAAAAAAAAAAAATTATTTATTTATTTTTTTTTTTTTTTATTAAAAACTCTCATTTTCAATTCCATTATTGGTCATGTGCATCCCGCATTTTTGGATTCAGCACCAAAATTTCCATTTGATGCACCTCTGGTCTGTACATATGAATTGTTTTCTGCAATCGCACAAATCAGAAAAGAACCAAGACATAGGAAAGGATACTGGAAAGCCTTGCAGCAGCAATCCATGAGACGTAGTAATAACTTACAAGCACCCAAAATCTTCATAGACACTAGCTCCATTATAGGCTGGCTAGGAACAAGGACACAGCTTCCAGTTTTCAGCTCGGTTTTACTGAAGAGAGAACAAAAAAAAAAAAAGGTTTTATTTAAAATGTATGATTGGTCTACATTTACAAGGACTACTGATGGGAAAATGTTGTCTTAAACTAATTGGGGACAGGTGCTCTTGCTACAACCACCCCCCACCGACTAAGTTCCACCATGATCCTACACTGCCTCTATCGCAGCCCTCCAGAAATACTTACTACATCTGGGTACGAAGGAGGTTGGGACCACCTCCCCTTCCTCATCGGTTGCAGATGCTCAGGTCTGAATAGCCAATTACCAGGCACAGGTTGAGGGAGTTTACACAGAGTTATGACAGAGAAGCATGCAGAAAGCAAGGATCAGTAGGTGGGGGGTTATTATTTCAAGTGACAGAAGATCTATGATGTACAAGTCAAGGACATTGATGTCACAATTGCTTAAAAACACATTACCACAAAAATAAAAAATGTTATATTTAGCTATCATATGTCAGTTTAAAAAAAAAAAACCATCCGTGTCACGGTATGGTAATTATTGTTATCATAATCATATTTGTAACATAATCATATTTGTCTTACTTACATCCAAAGAGTTTAGGATAGATGTGGAAAGGGATAGAAACCCCTGTCAGGTTTTCTTGTCACCGGATTACAGTGAGAATATTGTTTCAATATAGACACCTGTTCTGGTGACAACCATGTATGAGGGAAATGCCCTTTGCTTTGTAGAGATTTCTTCTGACTTCCTGTTTCTCCAAAAGGAGGGAAAAAATTAATCAACTGGGGTTGTAGCCCTTTCATAATCCAAAACTTAAAAAAAAAATGGTCATAGACACAAAGTGAAGAAGAATACAGCTGACAGTGAGCTAACTAAATGCCTTGGCACAAAGGGAACGTCAGAAAAAACCTCCACAAGTTTAAAACGACCGTAGGTAGGGCCAGTTCACAACACATGCAGTCCAGTGCGTTTTTTTTTTCCTGAATCAAAAATGCATTGATGGTAGGTTATATGGTTTTCAATGGCATAGTTTACACCACTGCAGCGCATTCCAGTTCCAGAGAAAAAAAAAATATTACATTTCTCCTGCACTAAACTATTCTGGAACGGGGTAAAGCACATCTAAAATGCACCAGACTCCAGAACAGTGATAAAAAAATAAAAAAGCATCTGGAATGCATCAAAAATGCATTCAAAAGTGCATGCAGAAATGCACCTGAAATAGTTGCAGGTTGACTAGTTTCCGAGTAAGCACAATGTCTGTGCGAAACGCGTAAACCTGCAACTATTGCTTATGTCCTGGTGGTAGCATGTACAGTCTTTAATAAATATTTTTAGACGGCAGTGTTGTGGAGCCGAATTCCATTTGTTTTCATATATAACTTGCTAAAAATAATGTAGGAAGGGAAGGGAGGATATACCAAACATACTTTGGACACAAGTCCAACATCTCTTGTATGGAAGCTTCCAAGCCCATAGCGCGTATCCGCCTTACACATTGCTGCACCTAGGGGGAAGATGGAAAAAAAAAAAAAAAAAAAGTCAGAAACAAAAAGAAAGAAGAAGAAGGACTGCAAAGTTAGCCTGTAGCTGAAACTAAACATGTTTTATTAACCACTTGATCTTTGGAAGATTTACCCCCCTTCATGACCAGCGCATTTTTGTGATACAGCACTGTGTTACTTTATTTGACAATTGCGTGGTCATGCCACACTGCACCCAAATTAAATGTATGTCCTTTTTTTCACACAAATGGAGCTTACTTTTGGTGGTATTTAACCACCTCTGCATTTTTTATTCTCCGCTTTGCAGAGACACAGGATCCATGCCTTCCCTCCTGTCAGAACAGCAATCTGCCCTGATGATCGGCGGGTATCAGCAACCATCGAGTCCGTGGCACCCACTGATCAGCTACCGCTGTGTATAATCATGCCCGCCCCCTACCCGGAAGTGCAGCATCACGTATATGTACACACAATTCTGCGCACAGCAGCCACCCTGTAACAGTAAAAAACTGCTACAGGATGGTCGGCAAGTGGTTAATGGGTCACTTACAGGCAAGAAAATACGATGATATTGTGGTTTGTTCCCAAAGCACGCATTACCAAGGAACGTCAGAAACTTTACATAAATACTTAAAGCTAGCAATCTGATGATCACTAGAACTAAATTGTATTTAAGGTTCTGGTTCTCTGAAAAGCAAAGCAAATGAAGACTTTTTTTTTTTTTTTAATAAAATTGGTTATTTACGTAAGGTTTTTCTACTATTCACTCAAAGAATATGGTTTACAAGAGTTCATTCATTTACAGTATCATGTCCCCTGACCTCAACCATCTTAAAGCTACATATAGAAACATAAAAAGCACATTCCCCTAGTAAAAACAGCTAATAAATTTTAAAGGTGAAGTACTACAGATGGAACTTCAGATAAAGTATTTAAATGAAAAACTTTCCACATTGAACTCTAAACTGCCCGGGGAAAGTCCATATGATGGACAGGGCGCATGATATGCACACAAACGCAGCCATGTGGGGAGGGGGGAGGAAAAATAAAAATAAAAAAAAAAAAAAAAAAAAAAAAACACACACACACACACACACACACAGAAAAAAACACACAACACTGCATTGTCGCAGTTCATCCTGAGTACCAGATATCTCTCATCTGATAACACGATTATCTTTATAGTTGGTGTCAAACCGAGTTTGCTGTATCCCCAGATTCTATTTTACAAAGTATACAGTGATCATTTTATTATCTAGCCCAGGGCAGGGGTCTCCAAACTTTAAAAAACAAAAAGGGCCAGTTTATGGTCCTTTAAATTTTAGGGGGGGGGGGGTGCAGACTGTGGCCAGTGGGAATAGATAAGGTCTCAGGCTTGGGGGTCAGCAGGAGCAAAAACGACATAGTGCCCATAATCAGTAGAAGGAATAGGGTCACATCATTGGTGTTATTGGGAGGAATAGTGACCCTTTCAATGAGAAAACAGTGCTGCATGGGTCACAGTTTGGAGAACACTAGTCTTGCCCATGACTTAACAAGAGGCAAAGGTAATGGCTAGCTAACTTTGTCAGAGCAACTCCAAAACTGCTGCTCTTGTGGGATTTTCCCAGTTTGCAGTGATCAGGACCTATCAAAAGTGGTCTAGGGAAGGAAAACTGGAAAACCTGTGACATTCATAATGGGTCAAGACTCATGTATGTGCTTGGGGAACAACGGCTTGTCCATGTAGTCTGATCCAATAGAAGTCTTGTTCAAATTGCAATTGTTGATGTACCAATCGTATAAATATTGCTGGTATTACTGAACTATTGTGTAATTGGTTGCTCGTAATGTCTATGTTATGGACAATTTTATATTATTGTGATTTTGTTTAATAAACTTTCGATATTTTACTAATTTCTGTATTCATGTATATCATTTGTCCATGGCGGTACCTTTAAAGTCCACTTAGCCCCCCCAGTTCTCTTTTCTATATTCAAATTGCAAGTTAATGTTGGTTCTAATAGGCGTCACAATATTGATTTATTGGGTCTTGGTGGGGGTAGATTGGTCATATTCCTTGATGGCAGTGGCCTCTTTTAGCAGGATTATGCACTCTGCCACAATGCAAACATGGTTCAAGAAACACAACAATGAGATCTGGATGTTGACTTGGCCTCCAAATTTCAATCTGTGGGATGTGCTGGAAAAAACAAGTCTGATCCATGGGGGCCTCACCTCCCAACTTACAAGAACCTTTACTGATGGCTTGGTGTCAGATACCACAGCATACCTTCAGAGGTCTAGTGGAGTCCATGCCATAATGCGTCAGAGCTGTTTTGGCAGCAAAAGGAGGACCTACCCAATATAAAAGGTGGGTGGTCATAGTTTGTTACCTTTAGATTGGATAGGATTCTTTCCAGCAATAGAGCTATTACTAATGTAGGCTTGAACAGGCTTGAAGTCACGGGTAACAAAATTGCACAAATTTAAATGTAAAAACCTTATGTGTTGCTCCTGAGGTCAACCAACAATAAAAGACGAAGGCTATCCAGCCCTACTTCTATATCCAAAGACCACAGAACATCCAAGCATCGACCACTAAGAACTCCTTTCTGTGAAACCACCAACTTTTAGGACAGTGTTTCCTAAAGCACTCCACCAACTGTTCATTTTCTGTGAATATTCACATAGGTAATTTAGGCTCCGTTTCCACTATCGCGGCTACGAAGTCGTGCTATTTCTAGCGCAACTTCGTAGTGTAAGTTGTTTGCGGCTTTCAGTGCGACTTGTCCGTCATTATAGAAGGAAGTCGCACTGAAGTCGGCCCAAAAGTAGTGCACAAGTCGCTGAAGTCGCAGCAGTTAGAACGGGTCAAATTGAAATGAATGGCTTTTGACTTGCTGTGCGACTTGACATGTGTCAAGTCGCACAAGTCGCAATAGTGGAAACGGAGCCTAAATCATACTGTATAGGCACCAAATACTTGAAACACTGTTTTTAAGCCTCAAGAACAAAGTGCCTGATAGTTCTCTACATCAGAGCTCGACAAACCCCAGGCGCCAGGTCACATTGGCGACTAGAATTAGCGGCCTGGCAACTGGGTTACACTGCCAGAGGGGGTCTTGTCAGACATACCAAGTCTCCTGCGAGGTGCGGGAGTCTCCCGCATGCAGGCTGCAGCTCCCTGACACCAGCAAGTGCCATGCCCGCATGCAGGAGACTCCCACACCTCGCAGGAGACTTGGGATGTCTGGCGAAAGAACGGTATCTGTCAGCTGTGACAGAGCGGAGTTGATGCCTCGCGTGTAGTTCCGGCTCTGTCCTGTCACAGGCGGAGTGATATCAAATGCACAGGAATACAGGAAATGCACAGGATACAGGAAGCATCGGCTCTGCATGCTTCCTAAAGCGCCGCTTCGTGATCTTCACAAGCGTTTCCCACCAGTAGTACCCGCAAGGTGTACCCACAGCAGTAAGTCACATGTGCTAGGGGTGAAACTAGCCCCCAGTACATAATTGTAAATATCCAAGCATGTGCAGCGTTTCTGACTCCTACCACCAAGTGGTCATGGTGGTTGGAGTGTTCCTCTAATCTCTCTCAGAAGAAGTAAACAAAGTACACACGGGTCGAATGGTGGGCAACATCAGCCGGTTCATTAAAAACTGTCCGCCATTGGGCCTGTGTGTTTGGCAGCCGGTCCAAAAGAAGCCGGCCATTCGGCATGCGTGAAAAAATCTAGCTGGTTCCTAGAGTTCAAGCAAACTTTGTCAAGCCTGGAGCATGGAGCTCCGGAAACACAAAAAAAGGGATTCCAAAATGCTGAATGCACACAGATGCTTTGTTCTGCAAAGTACAGACACCATGATTAGAGGAAGGAATAGGCAGAGAAAATACCTACATTGATAGGACAAAAGGAAATTCTTGGTCACATCAGAAATGTAATATTTGTACCTGCTTTAAAGCCAGATATGGCTTGTGGGAGTTCAGCCGGTGATGATAAATATATAATACAGAATCCAGAGTAGCAGCTTCAACATTCAGTTCTTTGCTCTTCAAGAAGGAGTCGGCAGATTGACAACTTTCTGAGAGATTGACGAGGAGTTGTTCTAAATATGAAAAGAATACGATTTCTACATGTTGAACCCTTTCCATATACACATATGAATTGTTGGAATAACAATGTATAAAACAAAACTAGTTCATATACAATAAATACAAACAACTAGTACAATTGAACCCCTTAACACTGGCCATAGTCATATGTGGCAGCACAATGCCAAGGTGCACCGCATATCAGGTGTGTTTAAAGTTTGGTGAATGGTTCGATAACTCAATGGCAACATGGGCCAGGTGTGCGCACATGCACATGGCTATCCAGAGATACGAAGAGAAGCACCGCCTAGCGTAGAGTACATGTGTAAATCCACTGCAGGCAGTCGAACGTAGTCTGTTGTGAGGTAGAGTCACAGTGCAATGAACCAATGAGTGAACATTAAGTTCTGCTAAAAATTAGGGAAAACAGTGACGGAGAGGCTTTCACGACGGGAAGGATAAGCCACGTTTGGGTCAGCCGTTGACAAGCTGAACCCCAGACACGATCGTGCGAGTGCGACAAATGCTGGCATGAGATCGGCGACTGACTAAGATTGATGGCGAAATAACTGGGCACTAGCAAGAACATGATGTGCACCATCAGCTGCGAAGATTTGGGTAAAGTGGAACATCCATTTCTGGTTTGTGCCGCACAAGCTGACAGACGAACAGAAAGCAAAATGGATGGAAACCTCTGGAGATTTCATTACCATGTGTGACCAGGCTCCATCTTTTCTGGGAACCATTGTCAAAGGGGATGAGACCTGGTGCTACCAATTCAATCCTGAATTCAAGTGGTAATTGATAAAATGGCACTCAAAGTCTTCCCTGAGACCCAAAAAGTGTCGTCTGCAAAAGTCCAAGGTCAAGGACGTGACGGCAATCAAAGAATGTGTGACAGTGGTTCTTGCGATTGATTCCTAAAGAGGAAGTCACGTGACCAGTGACGCAATGCATAGAAAGAGCCTATGACATCAGATCTGGTGTCACTGCGACGCATATACATGAGCTGAAGCCGCTCCCTGCTTCACAAGTGTTCTTATTGGATTTTATGCGACTTACAATCTTCCTAAATGTGAGTGTATCAGATTAAGTTGTTTTTAAGTAATAAATCTGATTTAAAAAAAAAAAAAAAAAAAAAAAAAAAAAAAAAAAAAACGTACTGCACAATGAAATCATTCTGTTTGTTCAAAATTATATGTGGAGCCTACCCTGGGCAGAGGAGGATTCAAGGGAAGATAGAGGATCTTCTTGTGATGCGGTTGTTCACACTGAGAGATATCTGTTTGTTTCAGGTGAGCGTGTATTGCACTCAAGGTGGAAAGCAGGTGGGTTGGATCCTACACAGGAATCACTACAGATCACTGAAGACTTTCATTTATATTGTGGAGCACCTATGCACAAACTTTTATCAAATTTATTGGGAGACGAACTTCTGGCCATTATTATAAATATATATATTTATATTTTTTAATCTTTCTATTTTTATTATCACTGCTTTATAGTGCACTGTTGTATTGGTGTTACTGTTTTAGGGGTTTTCTATATGGACTTTCTTTACTTATATGTATTTTTTATCACTTCAATTATTTGTTAAAAAAACAAAAGAAAAGAAATAAAAGAAATATGGTCTGCCACCTTTTCTGTCCAGTTGCCTCCATCCCTAAATACATATGCAAAAAAAACAAGGAGAAACCAAGGAAAAAAATGGGACTTTGAGTGTGGACAGCTGGACTGTATGATGAATACATTTATTAAAAAGAGTCACATATACAACCGATGAGGACACATACAGAGAATTGGCATACAAAAGATTGTAAAATTCACATTAATTAAAAGTAAATACAATTTCACATGGATCACACTAGGATCTCTAAAAGGTATAACAGATTTAATATGACTTCATGCTCACTGTAGGCTTGCAGTCTTTACTTATATCAGATTTGAAATTACATATGAGTTATTTTAGGCTCGACGCGTTTCTTGGACCTCCGTCCATTCATCAGGAGCTTAAGTACAGGTTGTATATCTTAAACTGGTAATCTAAATTATAACAAAATATAAATGAGACGGGGTTTAATTATAATATATTGAAAAAGGAGAAAAAAAAAAAAAGAAAAAAATGGTAGAGAAAACACCACCTTGAGTAGTATGATATGTTTGAAAAAATACTAGCCGATCCGGAGAACGCCTGGTCCGGGGCTGGGGCATAGACAATAACCAGCATGGGGGGCAGCCGGAATGAAGAAAACTGAGAACCAAAAATCAAAAAAAAACCGCACTACAAGAATTGGCAGCAATCCGAAAGATGGCACAGGAGGCACGCTGGGATCAAAAAGATAAAAATATATATATATATGTATAAGTATATCCATGTATTGGGTAAACAATGGGGAAGATTAATCATCCAAGGAGACAACTGAGATAGACAAACTAGCCCAGGAAAAGCTGCCAGGAATGCAGCCAAGGAATTTTACAGTCTTTTGTATGCCAATTCTCTGTATGTGTCCTCATCGGTTGTATAGGTGACTCTTTTTAATAAATTTATTCATTTATTCATCATACAGTCCAGCTGTCCTCACTCAAAAGTCCAATTTTTTCCTTGGTTTCTCCTTGTTTTTTTTGCATATTCAATTATTTGTTGTTGAAAGCATCACATTGTATAATAAGTAGAACAGCACACCACTTAATTACTATACAGGCGGGTCCCCGGGTTACAAACACGATAGGGACTGTAGGTTTGTTTTTAAGTCAAGTTTGTAAGTCGGAACAGGAACATTTTCAATTTTAGCTCTAGCCAAAATAATCATTTTTACGTTTATTGGATGGTACAGGGGTGTGAACCCTCCCCTATGCTATTTGTTTTGCTGTCTGTGCTCCTGTTCAGAAGATGTCACCTCACTTTCTGTCCCTATGACAACTGGATTTTGAACATTTTGGGTTGTTGGAAACAAGGATTAGTGATAAAGCTTCAGTGGAGACTCCTTTTTCCCATGAGAACTCCTACAGGAGTGAATTTCCCTTCCAAGGGGTAGATTTCCCCTCACTTCTGGTTGTCTCTCTCCATTAGTAAGTAGGAGTCTTTTGTAAAGGCCCGTACACACCTGCAGATTGTCGGCCGAAAAGATTCGGCCGACGACCGATCGGCCGATTTTCGGCTTGTTAGTATGATGCTTCCGACAGCCGACAGCGCACTTTCGGCCAAACAGAATCTGTCGTGCAAGCATTAAAAATTTTGTATGCCGACACCAGAACGGCCGATTGTTCGCCAGTCAGTACAGAATTCGGCCGACAGACAGCAGATTTGCAAGACTGGGCATGCTCAAAAAAGAAAAAAAAACACAGGGAAAGTTAACCATCACATGACATCACTTCTGCAGTCGGCGGACAAAATTCGTGTGCAGTCTTTTGCACTTTTCAGCGGACACGACAGCCCGGGGACAAAAGACGGCTGATCGTTCGGCCGATGATCGGTACGTGTGTACGGGGCTTAAGTTGGATGTTTGTAACCCGGGGACCGCCTGTAGTCGATTCCTAATGAGGCCTTCGCTGACAGTTTCCAGAAGCTTTATGAACATTGCCAAAAGTGTGTTGTGAAGGGTGGCGAATATTTTAAAGGCCAATAAAAGGTAATTTGTTTGTATCTTCCATTTTGTTTTTTTTTTCCTGATACCATTCATTGAACATTTTAGAAACACCTTGTATGCATACAGCCAGCACCCCTAGCAAAGTGACCACCACATTTACTTACAGCTCCCAGTCATGTTTTACAATCAGGAGTGGGGAGGGCTCCCGATCATGTGATCATTTTGACAGCCAATCACACTGATTGCATGAATGGGAAGCTCACAGAATATTTCCAGCATTATGAATTTGTAAAGGGTTGTCTCCCATCAACTGTAAAGGGTTGATATACAACTTACATGTTTTTGCAAAATTAAAGCTGAACTGCAGGTATAACCTTAATGCAGTAATAAACCAAAAGCAAAACATTTATTATATTGCAGATGACCAATTCTTAGATGTGATGACTGCATTTGTTTTCTTTTAGCACTTTGTTTTTTTTTTCCATCTTGATTTCCGGACAGCAAGTCTGTTTTTCACAGCACAAGCTCTCCAGCAGAATGTATCAGTACACATGGATGAGACAAACCAATTAACACTGGCATGTAAAATCTTTATCCTAAAAAAAAAAAAAAAAAAAAAAAAAGGAAAACACTGTTTGTTGTAACTGATTATAAAGTGTGAGCTGGATTTGTCTGCAATTTGTTAGTGTAATTAAATCTGCTAATACTTTTAACACTCCCCCTCCTCCAGACTGGCAATGCTGTCGACTGCTGTACCTTCTGTACTCATTCCTCCAGAGTTGGGTCTCGCAAAAAAAAAAAAAAAAAAACAACAACAGCTGCTGAAGACGTGGGATTACGAAACGTGTACAGCGCCGTCGCATCACTTCCGGTTCCAGCATTCGCATGGAGCGCATTGCGTTCCAAAGACCTATTACACGCTCGTTTTACATTGGATTATTGTGAGTTCCCATTTTTATGTGTTAATGCGAATAAAGAGTTTAAGCAATATTACACTATTGGCCTTTTTTTATCCACCTGCCTACACCTTGTTCTGCTATACCTGGCTGTGACTGGAGCATATACTTTATATGAGAGCGGACCCCCCTGAGACCTGGGCATTCCTGTAGGAACCATTCCGGAGCCATACTGGGCACTCCTGACCTATCCCTACCCCAGGACCCCCGGAGAGGAACAGGATTCAACAGAGGGATTACCTCCTGTATCTATATACCCACTCTTTACCCCTGTGTGGGGTATTTCTGGTGAGTGGGCTACCTACCTTAGGGGCACCGAGCACCTCACCTACCACCCACCACGGGGGTTGATTCCAGTATGAAGAATTTTGTCACTTATATGGACTAATCTTTTTTGTCACTTAGTTTATCTTCATTTATTAGTTATCATCTTTGATGCACCAGATATATACAGCACAGTTTTTTTGCTGCCACTGAGTCACTTTATGTAGATTTCATTTAATTGCACTGGTCACTTTAATTATTTAATAACTTATATAAATTTACATTTGCACTTTATTGGACCCATTTATATTTAATATCCCTTTATACACTTAGTCGCTTTATACACTGCAATCGTTATTTATTTAAATATTTTAGATACTTTGTAAGGTTTGAACCTTTTGCCACATTATATTTTAGCTTATTTTGTGATTATTTATCTTTGTGCCACTGATATTTATTCATCTTTGTGCATTTCTTTACACACTTTCGTGTCAAATTATCTACATACCTTACAGTAGACAGCGCCATTCCCATACCTAGATTTCATATTTTATATAGTCTCTGACTATATTTCTGGGAGGCTGCAGCCTACTCACCTACCCAATATATATCCTTTAGCACGAGTTCAACACTTTGATTAGACTGTACTCTGCTACCTATCGCCAACGACATGTAAAACTAGAAATCTCTGTAGCTAGTAGGACACGGCCATTTGTTGGTCTGAGCATCCAATCACCAGTGCCAACTGCTGTCACATGGCAGTAGGGGGCAGCCAGATAGGCTCTGGGCAGGTTTCAGGAGTAGAAGCTTGCTCAGAATTTCTGATGAGCCTGGTGGTGACTCAGGAGTAAAGGGAGAAGGTAGGTAGCCAAACCTCCAACACAACCCACTCCATTAGTGCTCATTCATGCCAGCCACTTCAGCAAAACATGGGTGTGCTGATGTGTATTGTTACAACACAAGGATTTAAGTTTGTTTTTGTTACTTTTTTGCATTGAAATGTCACAAAATGACATTAGGCCCCCGTCACACCAGTGCGACTTGTCATCCGATTTGATGAGTCGCACTCTATTTTGGTAACTGAACTGTTCAAATCAGGGGTGCTATTTTTGCCGATTTCAGGTGCGACATGCATAGACATCTGTGCATAAAGCCGCACAGATGTCAGCCAAGTCGCACTGACATGCGGCATGCGATTTCAAGTGAAGCTCCACGATTCAACGTGAACCTGGGCTCATTCAGTTCTATTAAACCCAATGCAGTGACACACAGCATGGGGAGTGGCACTCCATACAAATGTAGATGCATTTTTTCAGAGGATGATGCAAACTGAGCTCTTCATTGTGTTGATCATGCATTGATCTATATTCTATACAGATCAGCAGACATGGTGTGAATGAGCCCTAATGACAGTCATCTCATCACCTACCTCATGAGCCAGTGAGCTCCACTAAAGGATAGACCCTGATCAGAAGCACAGTGTTCTGTACTGGAGGGGTCATGCTGTATGCAGTGCAGGGAAGCTGGCAGTGTCTAGTATGGGCAGTTCATGCTCTTCTATGAAGCAGCCAGAGGCGGCGCTGTAGTGCAGAGCTCCGTGCACTCACCTGTGTCTTCCCCCAGCGGCAAGGACACCTGGCATTGGATGGCAGGACGAGGGATATCCAGGCGGTTCCAGGGTTCAGCTGCCATATTACAGCACCCAATTCTACCACAGCAACGTGTGTATGAGTTCACAGTGCCCCGGAAGTACTCACTCCATGACACCAAAACTTCCTGCTCACCGATGGCCCCGCCCATGTAAACACACGTGTGTCCCTGCTGTACTGCAGAGCTGAGTATGGATCATGGTCCATCATTTACTGGGACCGACCGACTGAGACATCACTTTATCGGGGCTAATGACAGGGTACATACAGCTCCAATCATCTGTGGAAGAGTATATATCTACACATTTAAAACGGATATTTACTCACCAATGGGTTTTTATTTTTTGCTGAATAAAAAAGAAATTTTTCTTAGTTTCTGTTATAACATTTTGTAAATAAGTCATTTTTCTTCCCTGATAAGCTGCAGTGATGGGCACTAATACGCTGCATTGATAGGCACTGATAAGGCTGCAGTGATGGGCACTAATATGCTGCATTGATAGGCACTGATAAGCTGCAGTGATGGGCACTAATACGTTGCATTGATAGGTACTGATAAGGCTGCAGTGATGGGCACTGATAAGGCTGCAGTGATGGGCACTAATACGCTGCATTGATAGGCACTGATAAGCTGCAGTGATGGGCACTGATAAGCTGCAGTGATGGGCACTGATAAGGCTGCAGTGATGGTCACTAATACACTGCATTGATAGGCACTGATAAGCTGCAGTGATGGGCACTAATACACTGCATTGATAGGCACTGATAAGCTGCAGTGATGGGCACTAATATGTTGCATTGATAGGTACTGATAAGGCTGCAGTGATGGGCACTAATACGCTGCATTGATAGGCACTGATAAGCTGCAGTGATGGGCACTGATAAGGCTGCAGTGATGGTCACTAATACACTGCATTGATAGGCACTGATAAGCTGCAGTGATGGGCACTAATACACTGCATTGATAGGCACTGATAAGCTGCAGTGATGGGCACTAATATGTTGCATTGATAGGTACTGATAAGGCTGCAGTGATGGGCACTAATACGCTGCATTGATAGGCACTGATAAGCTGCAGTGATGGGCACTAATACATTGCATTGATAGGTACTGATAAGGCTGCAGTGATGGGCACTGATAACGCTGCACTTATGAGGCTGCACAGATAGGCACCGAAAAGCTGCACAAATGGGCACTAATAAGCTGCATTGATAGGCACTAATAAGCTCCACTGATGTGCACTGATACGTCTGCACTGATGGGCACTCATAAGCTGCACTGGTGGACACATACACTGCACTGATAAACTGCACTGATAGGCACCGTTAAGCTGCACTCATAGTCACTGTTAAGCTGCACTAATAATCTGCACTGTTGGGAACTGATAAGCTGCACTGATGGCTACTGATAAGCTGCACAGATGGGCACTGAAGAGGCTGCACTGATGGGCACTGATGAGGCTGCACTGATAGGCAGCACTAATGATCAGTTCCCTGATTATCAATGTAAATGCTATACTCACTGTGCCCTGATAGATTAAAAAGACAAAGCACGTTAGGAAAGGAGAGCCGATAATCGGCTCAGCTGATCACATGGTGCTGGATGAAGGATGTGCTGGAACTGAAGAGAATCCAGAGAAGGGCAACATAGCTAATAAAAGGAACTGGAGAATCTCAGCTATGAGGAAAGACTGCAAGCATTGAACTTATTCTCTCTGGAGAGGAGACGCTTGAAAGGGGATATGATCGCCATATACAAATACCTTACCGGTGACCTTCGCATAGAGAAAAAACGTTTTCAGTGGGAGGGAGTTTAAAAAGTCAAAGCGGCCATTCATTGAAATTGGAGGAGAAGCAGTTTAGCCATAAACTTCATAGATGGTTCTTTACTGTCAGAGCAGTGGGGATTTGGAACTCTCTTCTACAAGCAGTGGTATCAGCAGAGAGTGTCCCTAGTTTCAAAAACTTTTAGATGGGCATCTTAACGGCCGCAACATACAGTTTTATGGGATTTAATATTGACATAACCTCACACACATACACACAACAGGTTGGACTGGTGTCTTTATTTAACCTTACCAATTATATAACTATAGTAAAGGGCTGCTGTGATTGGCCTTTTACCCGATCTGGGATCAGCTGTGTCAAAGGGACGCAGTGATCACAGACACTTCCTGATAAACGTAGAAAGCACGTTCTCAGGTGGACATCTAGGCTCACACTCCCAGAACTGTAGAGCCGCACTGTAGCTGTATATCAGCTTTAGTGCAGTTGTAAAGTGGTTAAGGTAATTTGAACATGTGTTACAGTGATGTTCCACCCCTCCCCCTCCAAAAATTAAAAGTCAGCAGCTACAAATACTGTAGTTGCTGAGTTTTACTATTAGGGCACTCACCTTTCCATGCATCCAGCGGTGTCCTCACCTGAGCCGATTCTTGAATCGGCTCTCGGGTGCTGGCACAGCCATTTCAGCTAAGGGAAACTGGCAGTGAAGCCTTGCAGCTTCTCAGTGGGTTTCTTACTGCGCATGCGATAATTGCGCTGCGCTCTGTAAAAGGGCCAGCTGCAGGGGGGAGGAGAAGGGGGCCAAACTTACATGTCTCTTCGCCGCAGCGAACTCAGCTGGAAGTGGGAGCGGGTACCTGTCAAAACCAGGTACCTGCTCAACCCTAAAAGGTGCTAAATGTGACAGCGAAAGGGGGGTAGGAGGCAGACAAGCAGAGCTTCTGCTTTTGGGTGGAGCTCCACTTTAAGCTGGCCATAGATGGAGAGAATTTTGAACAAAAATTCTTAGGAAAATAATTTGTTTGTTTTGCTAATCATTAATGGGTCAAATCGGCGTTGGTTTTCAACCACAGTGACAAGAAACTTTGAAGGAGTGGGATAGAAACATTTTCTTGCTCTTCTTACTTTGTATGGAGTTTCCGTTCGGTAAAGTAAATTTATTCAATTTAGTCAACTTATTCTAAAATCAAATGTAAAGTAGAACTTTAGGTAAAACTTTTTTTTTTTTTTTTCATTTTGGATAGAGCAAGGGAGTGTTATAACCAGATTTATTTTCCCTATCTTTGTCCCATTGGGGAGATTTCCCTTCACTTCCTATCCCATA
This sequence comes from Pelophylax lessonae, assembly GCF_965119305.1. Lineage (NCBI taxonomy): Eukaryota > Metazoa > Chordata > Amphibia > Anura > Ranidae > Pelophylax > Pelophylax lessonae. The sequence continues at coordinate 481,423,142 of NC_138769.1, forward strand.
GCCAAACAGGACGTGAGGGGAAATCCCTGCAAATTAATGGAATTCCTTGGGGACCCCCAGGTCACCAGAAATAGTGTCCCCATTGGAAGATTTCTCCTCTATTACTTTTCTGGAGACAACCCAAAATTTGGGATTTTCTTTTACTTTCACCTTTAATTATAATTAGGGATAGACCGATATGTTTTTTTCAGGGCCGATACCGATATTTTAGTCACAACCTATCGGTATTGGCCGATATGGGCCGATATTTTGTACATTTAAAGTTTTGAAAAATAAAGACAATTTTTGACACAAATCTGGTACTGAACATGTTAATTTTTGTTTAATGCCTAATGGCTGGCTTGCTGGCACCCTGTGGTGGGTGGGTGGGTGGATGGCACAGGGGCTGTGGGTGGCTGGCTTGTGCAGAACCTGTGGGCAGCTGGTTGGTATAGTGCCTTTGGCTGGCTGGTACAGGGCCTGTGGGTGGCTGGCTGTCTGGCACGCTGTGGTGGGTGGCTGGCTGTCTGGCACCCTGTGGTGGGTGGGTGGCTGGCACAGGGGCTGTGGGTGGCTGACTGGTACAGGGCCTGTGGGTGGCTGGCTGGTACAGTGCCTGTGGCTGGCAGGTGCAGGTCCTGTGGGTGGCTGGCTGGTACAGGGCCTGTGGGTGGCTGGCTGGTACAGGGCCTGTGGGTGGCTGGCTGGCACCGGGGCTTCTGTGGGTGGGTGTATGGCTGTGATACACTCCCGCAAGACTAGTCCTGACTCCAGACGAGGCTGTCCAAGGCAAGGGAAGCGGCCTAAGAAGGCAGAATGACGTCACAAAAATACCGGCAATATATCTGGGGCCGATACCAATATATCGGGGAAAGTGCATATCGGCCTTGCCGATAATCGGCCTATCCTTAATTATAATGATAACCAGGACAAATAGGGTGAATCTCCTTAATGGGGACACAGACAGCAATAAAAACTGACAGGTGTTCTAATACCTCTCCACTCTATCCAAAACTTTAAAAAAAGTAGTTGCCTTTAGTTATACTTTAACCACTTGCCACCCTGCTCCTGTAGATATACTGTGGCAGGGTGGGGCTGCACATGCAGGCTCAGTCACGTATATATACATGATTGAGTCTGCTGCTGTTTAGGAGTGCACTGCTGCTGGGGCACGCATGACCTATGACTGGTAACCAAGTATCATGTGCACTTTTTTATTCCTACGTGAAAAGACACTGACCCTAACCATGACACTGCCCTAGCTCAAACCTAGATCTATTTATTTTAATTCTATTTCATTTTTGTCAGAGAATTTTATGGCAAATCCAAGAATTTAGAATTGCCATCAGAACAATAGGTAGGAGAATTCCTACAAGGGAGGCACGTGTTCTTTTCACACTTGTGTAAGCTGGGAATTTCCCTAATTTGGGAAGAAATCCTGTTACTTCCAGTGGCATCCCCAGCATAGGAAGAAAAGAGGAGAATGCCCCAAAGTGACAAGGGTCATGAATAATAAACACAAAGGGGGTGTAACGGAACCACGACCCACAATGTGCTTTTGTGTTTCCGTCATATATAGGGCTTCCTCCAATCGTGAACATAGATATCAGATATTACAGCCTCACCTACATACAAAACTAGCCGAGAATAGCTTGTGTAAGATCTGGAACATTTATTGAACAAACTCACACCAAATATATACCCCCACCAGGTCAGGTGCCTGATTACATTATCATATGCAGATGAAATTGTGTACAGAAATATAATTAACATATCTAAGGAACAACCAACACAAACAGTATTCTACTTTCCCACTAGCAACTAATAGATGATAGTGATTTAATTAACAAGCCAATTAACTAGGTGAGTTAATCACAACAATCAACAATGTGTGGAAGACAGGTGGTTGAGCTGATGACATTAGCATCTGCCATAAGTCTGACTGTGAGAAGCAGTCTCCTATTGGCAATAGGCAGCTAGGTCTTTAACATGGATCCTAGTATATGCAACCTTCTTCAACATACAGTTCAAAGAGTTAAATGAAAGGGGCAGTAACCCATAGCAGCCAATTAAATTTAGCTTTGCCTAAGTCAGACCTCTGCAAAATGTATTCTATGCAGTTGCCTAAGTACTGCACTTTTAACTTTCAGCTTTGCTTCTTGCACAATTTTTTAAGCCTAATGTGTCCAACACAATGCAGCAGTACTTAGTACAAAAACAAGTGGTTGTGAAATCAGCCCCCGTATAAGCATGCCTCTAACCTTCAAGCCTCAGTTTTGTGAGCAAGCAGTGCATACGTCCAAAAACACAGGAGGGGGAGACTTGTGTCCCTCAGTAGACTTTAAAAAAAATATTTTATAGTAAGTACAAACATTTTATTTACTCAAGCCTAGGGACAAAATAAATTCTGAAACATTCAGGACTGGGCAACAGTCGTACCATAACCAAAGGCCATCTTCAACAACCAGAAGAACCAATCCCTGAATCGAAACCAGACTAGTTGATGATTCCAGCAGGACAGGGGAACTAACGACCCTGGGGAAGTCACAGAAGATCAACCTAAAGCTCAGTCCAGAAAAACAATAGCTACCAAAGGAAAGGACAACTTTGAAAGACACTGAGTCTGCACCAGCAGCAGCTGTAAGCTAAGCAACCACCAACAGATGCAGTGATTTAACTACCCGAAAGGTGAAAACAGACCAACAACATGAATTGCCCAGAAAGGAAAATTGTCAACTAAGGATGATAAAAGACCCAAATCTTAAACACATAACCCTAAACCTCAGATAATTAAAAAAGAGAACTAACATAATACCACAAAGAGGTGGTCAAGGACCTAAAGAGTTTGAGACAACCCCAATGGAACCACCTTAAGTGACAGAGACAAAGAGGAAATTAAGGCAAGAAGTAACCCCCATCATAATAGACAGGACTAGGAAGGCAACCTTCCCATACTAGTAAAGCAACATTGGAAAACAGTAGGACGAGAAGACCTTTCATGAATGATGTTAGGCACTGTCACTGGAACCTGACAGGGAAAACTCACTGCAGCGCCTGTGTGCCTGATACAGGGCATGGGAATACAAGTCCACCAACTCATTATGATCCTGCAGAGCAACTTCCGCTGCAGAACAGGGAAAACCCTTAGCCAGAGAGCTAAGACTGACCACCTGATAAAGGACAGGAGCAGGGAAGATAGTTTAAGTTTCTATAGATACAGAATATAGAATCAGCCAAAATAGAAAGAGCTAACTCCACATAATCCAAACCCATGCAGACCCCCAGATGAGTGTGTGCACAAGGAGTTTCTGCCATGGGGTTGCAGCTGGAGCTGTCTGCTGAAAATTTAAAGGATTATAAAGCACTCCAGAGATAGTCTTTCCCTGCAGTGCAAGAGATAAAGCACAACTAAGTGGACACATTTTTAAAATCTCAGAAAGCAAAAACAGTGCTTCTGAGGAACCATGAGGTTGAGAGTAATATCCTCAAAGTCCTCTAGCATAGCGACCAGGTCACTTGCTCTGTCAAAGGGAGAATTTTAAAGCCTTCCAGTAGGTGAAGGTCTTACAGCACTAAGGTGATGGCCAACAGAGTTCAGAATACTCACAACTGGACCTCCCTGAAGAAGCAGACACTAATTGCTCTGGGGAACCAGACTCAATTCTCAGACATGAGGACAGTCTTGAAACAGGAGTTTTCTCACGATGATGGATGGAACCACCCCAGGGACCCCAAGAGACTGAGGGTGTATATCAGGGACAATAAAACCCTAAGGACGGCCTGCACATCTTTCCGCAAGTCCAGACTCCCAGATGCAAAGGATACTAAGGAAAGCCAATTGTCAGAAAATAAAGGAGATAAAGTAAAGAGGGCAAGCCACCAAGTGCCCCCACTAGCCCCTAAATGTGAAGGAGGGGGGGTACCTTGACCATTAGGGAAGATTCTATTAACCCAGAAGGAGCATCTAACCTGGCTTGCCTCACTCATTGGTGACCAATAGTTACCTACACTAGACATTTGTAAGGCTCCAATTGGTGAAAACTTGCAGAGACTGGGCCCTCTGAGAGACCTCTGGCTATTAGAGTCCATAAAACATCTCAAGGAAAGTTGCCTAAGAGTCGCACAATGGGAATGACAAGAAAAAAACACTAGGGTAGACATAAGGTCAAGTGCTGTCAACAACTACAAGTGCTACCTGTAAGACACTGAGGAATCAGAACATTGCTAGGGGATGGAAAAGTGGAAACTGGTCCAAACTGACTCTGTAACTCAGATGGTCCCTCTGGGGTGAGAGAATACTTGTAATTTATTTATTTATTTCAGGTACTTAGATAGCGCTGTCGATTTACATATATATTGTTCATTCACATCAGTGCCTGCCCTCAAGGAGCTTACAATCTAAGGTCCCTAAATCACATTCTTACATATACATAATAAGGCCAATTTATACAGGATCCAATTAACCTATCAGCATGTCTTTGGTGTGTTGGAGGAAACCGGAGTACCCAGAGGAAACCCACTCAGGAACAGGGAGAACATGCAAACTTCAGGCAGGTAGTGTCCAGGTTGAGAATCGAACCAGTGACTCTTTTTCTGCTATGCGAAAGTGGTAACTACTACACCACTGAGAATCAGCATTATTAGGGATACAGAATTTCCCTGAGGTACAGAGGGAATACCCTTGTAGGGCATAACTCAGAGGCGTAACTAGAACCTTCAGGGCCCGGTGCAAGAAATCATGAAGGGCCCCCCAGACCCTGGCCAAGGCCCTTCCCTTCAGGACTGGGGCTCTTCCCACTGATCCTGGGGCCCTTTACTCTCATTGCGGGGCCCTTTATTATGGTCCCTCAACGGGACCCTTTGACAAGTTCTGCAGTGGGCCCCCTTCCTGCCATCTTGGGGCCTCTTGGTGGAATGCCAAAGCCTGGTCGCAAGTGTGACCTTTGCGATCCTGAAAGTTCACCCACTGGTGTCAGTAGTTTTTATTTTTTTGGTATTTTAATTGTATTATTTTTTATCATTTTATTTTTTTTTTTTTTACAATGTCACTGACTATGACTCTGTCCATTCAGAAAAGGAAGGAGCTGGTAAATTACATATTTACCGACCCCTTTCTGGTTCTCTATTGTGACACATCCATGCAGCAGCCGACAGGAGAGGGGAGGGAGCACAGTGGGGGAGGGACTAGGGGAGCACACAGGGGCCCAGAGACAGCAGAATACAAGTGAACTGGATGGGTGGAGTGGTGGGTCAGCATACAGAGGAACCAATCTCCCCCATTTTCCTCCTGCAGTTACAGGAGGAAAAAGGAGGACAGTGACTTCTCTACATGCTGCCCCCACCGCCCCTCCTATCCAGGTGTACAGGGGAGCCGCAATTGCAACCCCTGTAGTTACGCCACTGGCATAGCTCCCAAGGGCAAGATCCTACTAAGACAGAAATAGAGTGTCCCAGAATGCAGATAACTCAGTGAGGTCTGCGTAAAAGAAGAGCTAGGAGTAGTAGCACAGGAAACATGCTGCAGGTTAAACCACGAGTATCCAAATATTAAGGATTCCCAACAACCCAGCCTTGTAGAAGTGGGAAGGGGGGGAGGTGAACCTTCATATGGAAAGCTTGCCAGAAGTGTTTACAGATCTCTGACCTCTGGACCTACTGTCTAATCAGGACTTAGACTCAGAGGATCTGACAGAACAAACTGTGATGTGAAGGCAGAGGAGGTAGAGGGAGGGTGCTTCTCTGACCTTTCTGCATATATTCTAAGCTCTGATATGAGCATACTGTGGCCACCCAATGCACTACTAATGACAGTTCAAAGCGCCAGTCCATAGAGATAATGTCCCTTGAAGGGAAGACAAATGAGCTGTTCCTTCGATGTCTCTTCAGCGTCCCACGCAGTGCATTTATACAGACAACCGAAATATACAGAAATGCGCAGTGCCCTGAACTTTTATACAGACATCAGTCCTATGTGGGACACAAGTTCAGAGGCTTGTAGAAGACCCTCACAACAAAAGTAAAAGGCTCTAGACATCTGTTCCAAAGCTCCATAATGTGGGGAACTACCTCAGAGGAAGGATTTTATCTACGAAGCTTAATCCATTCTGACATGGTTTGAAAGATCAGAGTTACCAATGATACAGGATGGAAGGCCAATCCAGTTAACTCAAACTGAGATCTAAGGAGGGAATTCAACATATTATCAGTGAAATCCCCATAGGTAATGTATACCGTTGACTTTTCTAGTGGCATCTCTGTTGACATGGATCTACATTGTGCATGGACCAGTTATTAGTAAATCACATCTTAAATAGGAAATGGTCAAGCAGAGTCTCAGGTGGGGCCCCGGACGTTTCAGGATGTTTTCAGACCACAAAGAAGCCCTTAAACAGTGAATGTAGTAGACGTGTCTTTGTAGCTGTAGGAGCTCTACAAGACCCAAGGGGCTATAACAACAGGCTGATCCTACTTATTCACACAGGGTGATAAACATCACATCAATTAGGTTTGAAACAACCTCTTGTATATCGGACTCCACTGAAGGATACTGTAATGGCCAAAATTGAAATGCCACACCACTGCTAAGATGTCCAGATACAACTTTATTCTAATGAAAGTCAGGAGACAATCCAAAAAGTAGCCAACACGTTTCAGGGGTACAAACATGCCCCCTTCATCTGGGCTCAAATTGGCTGCCAAATCAGCTGCTGACAGGGCCTGTTTTTGTATTCACACTGGAAAAAAAAAAACATTAAAAAGGTCCAGTTCACGTCTAGTTTTTTCACATTGTTATCAATCAACCCCCAATGAATTTATTTGGATTTATTATTGGATCTACAGGTACTTATTGGACTTTTATCAGAACAAAGATGTATATGGAAATCTTAGCAGTGGTGTGGCACTTTAGTTTCACATTTTGTTACATGATTCTGTTGGAGTTGGCCCCAGAGAGCACATAGAACTCCAGTAGCTGGGCACATACACAGCTAGGAAGTTCCTGGGGGACTTGGGGGAGGCCACCCCCCTTCCCAAATAGACTCCACAGATGAAGACCCTATATTGATAGGGGTCCCAAATTACAGGTGTTGGTTCTATTTGGGGATACTGGGAAAACATCCTTGGAACTATTAGAGGAGTATGGGCTGAGATCACCCATAGCAGCAGGACTATTACCTGTTTTTCCTTGGAGAAGACACGTTGCACAGCGTAGCAGTCAGCAAATATACCCAGAACCCAGGCATCTGGTGACTGAAAGCCTTCAATAACATCAGCTGCCTGGGTTATGAAACTTGAGTTTCAGTCACTGTAAGTGGGCAGTGGAATGGAACCAAAGAGCCACTTGATGCTTCAGAAGCAAGATGGTGGGAAAGAGAATGCACACTTAGCAGATGACGTTAATGCTCAATGCCTTAACCACTGTTGCAGTAGGATGCCAGTAAATTTAAAATGATGCCCACACTGTGCTTACTGTGAAGTAACACCTAATGGTTCAGCCGACTGGCCTAATTCAATAAATAAGCCTTGAAAGACAGGGTCACACCAGAGGTTGTATCATACACCTGGACCCAGAAACTAACTGCTAACAAACATAGCACATGAAGATCTGAAAAGCTCCATAATGCAGAGCCCAGTGCTAAAAGGTCACATTCCAGGCTGGCCTTGCCACATTCAAAGGCCTGTTCACCATGTGGGTCCTAAGAGACTGGGTTTTACAGAGGCTGCACCACAGTTCTGGACTCGGAAAGCGTTCTGTGGCTAATATGGTACACCAAGGTCTGAAAAGTGCTACAATGCAGAGCCCACTGTTTGAAGAACCATTCCAGATTTGCCCTGCAGTATTTCAGTCCAGCAGGGTCTGGGTGTAACCTCAAAAGCTATTGCTAAGGATATACCAATCTGCTGCTGCTGTTTAGAGATACCTCAAGCAGCATTTTTGAAGTCTTGATCTAAAGAAAAAATAGCTACAGTGTACCGACTTAACCACTTGCCACCGCCGCACGACTATTTACTGCGGCGGTCAGCCCCGTACAGGCAAAGTGACGTAGTACTACGTTGCTAGCCTGAGAGCCTCTAGGGGGCGAGCGCGTGCTGCCGGAGGCGCGCTCCCGCCCCTGCTCGTTCTCTAACAAGTCCGCGCGTGTGACCGGCGGACCCGATGTACGCCGGTCACTCGCGATCTCCCCGTGGAGAGGGAGAAAGGCAGGCGGCTGATGTAAACAAAGCCGCCTGTCATTCTCCCTGATCTAACTGCAGAGATCATACGATCCTGCTATGTAGGATCGTATGTCTCTGTGGTTACATCACCAGCCACACCCCTTTTACAGTTAGAAGCATGCCCCTAGGGACACACTTAACCCCTGCATCACCAATAAAGTTAACCCCTTCCATGCCAGTGTCATTTTTACAGTAACAGTGCATATGTATAGCACTGATTACTGTAGTTATGTCACTGGTACCCCCAAAAGTGTCAAAAATGTCAGTCAAGGGTCCGATCTGTCCGCCGCAATGTCGCAGTCCCGCAAAAAAAAAAAAAACGCAGATCGCCGCCATTACTCGTTAAAAAAAAAAAAACACCCAAAATGACAGAAATCTTTCCCTTAGTTAGTAAACACAATACGTTTTGCGCAAACTAATCAAAATACGCTTATTGCGATTTTTTTTTTTTACCAAACATATGTAGCAGAAAACAAATTGGCCTAAAATGTTAAAAAATGTTGATTTTTCAATTTTTTGGGGGGGAATTTCATATAAAAAATTTAAAAAATATTGTTATTTTTTCAAAATTGTCGCTCTTTTTTTGTTAATAGCGCAAAAAGTAAAAATCACACAGGTGATCAAATACCACCAAAAGAAAGCCCTGTTTATGGGGAAAAAAGGACATCAATTTAATTTGGGTACAGCGTCGCATGACCGCGCAATTGTCCGTTAAAATCACGCAGTGCCGAATCGCAAAATACCCCCTGGTCTTTGAGCAGGAAAATCCTCCGGGGATTAAGTGGTTAATAAAAAAAAAAAAAGCTAGCAAAAAAACTAAGCTATAATGATTAAAAGATAGGGTTTACAGGGGATGGCCTTCAGCTTTTTTCGTGTTTGCCAGTGTTTGAACCTTCTGTAGGCATCAGATTAAAACCTAATTGTCTCAAAATTCCTATGTCCCTCAATGAATGATTAAAAAAAATATATATTTTCAGCACAATGCATTCATTTCCAGTAGCGCAATTCAAAACTTCCATTTCTAACTTGATCCTGATTTAGCTTTATTTGTAACAGTTAAACAAAAGTTGCTTTGCAGAGTTCTATCCATATGGTCCTTTCATCACTCGCTGCCAGATTTCTTGTAAATCAGAAAATCTACTTGTTTCCAATCTTCTATTTGCAGTTAATGAAGAGATTGTTAGGACATACTCTTGAGAACAGATGTTAGAAAATGCATCTGACAGAGTCTCTGTAGGAACTAGATTCGGAACATGTGTCAACAGCTTTGTTCCCTGCAAGCCGTAAATTATTTACTGTCTGTATACAACACACAGATTGTCTTATTTTCAATTTTACTTAGATTCCAGTATTTGTGGCTGTGCCTGCTAAAGATATTGCATTTTAGCTTTACCCAACCGTTTTCCAACCTTGAAGCATCTAAAAACATTGTTCACATCTATATTCAGTATATTTCCTTATTGTTTGCAAAGAAATAAAACCCCTTTCTTGCTCATGCTTTGACGGATACTGGAAGATTTTAGCCTTTGGGTTATATTGATGCCACAGAAGGTTTAGACATGGCAAAAAAAATACAGTAGGCAAGTACAGGAGAACCCCTCTTACCATCAGCACGCCTTGGGTTTTTATTAGTGTCCTAGGAGGATGGATGTCATTTTTTTTTGGCTCTACTGGGAATGGGATAACCTATTTTTTTTTACCAGCTCTATTTTTCTTTAACACTTTTCCTGAATCAGAACCAGAGGCCTACCTAGGGTCTCCAACGCCCTTGGCGAGAAGCTGTATCGGCGCCCCCCCCCCCCCAATCATTAAAGAGTCCCCCAATCATTAAAGAGTTAGATATTCTGTTGTTTGTCTCTTTACATCAATTTCTATTAATTTCTAATCGTCTGCGTATCCATTAGAGATAATGTTTAGGTTATACAGTCCTTTTTCAATTTTTTTGACTCAGAAGCATAGTAGTCAGATGAGATTTAGGCTATATATATATATATTTATATATATACTATATATACGCACAGGATATGGCATCCTCTATTATTATACTGCACTATATACATATATATATATATATATATATATATATATACGGTATATATATATATATATATATATATATATATATATATATATACACAGGCTATGGCATCCTCTATACTGCACTATATATATATATATATATATATATATATATATATATATATATATATACGGTGTATATATATACACACAGGCTATGGCATCCTCTATACTGCACTATATATATATATATATGTATACACACACATATATTATATACACACAGGATATAGCATCCTCTATACTGCACTATATATATATATATAATATATACAGTGCAGAATAATAATAGAGGATGCCATATCCTGTGCGTATATATATATATATATATATATATATATATAGAGATAGTGCAGTATAGAGGTCACCATATCCTGTGTTTATATTATATATATATATATATATATATATATATATATACAGTATACATTTAATTTTATAATATTTCTTCTTTTATAAGTTCTTCTCATATAGTAGTACCTGGGAGCTGCCTGCGACTGGGAGTCTGCTTTCCTCGCTCACTGACGGGGTCACACTGCACTGGCACTCTGGCAGAGAGAGTGCAGAATTCTGTTACCGGCAGCCTGCTCTGCTGAGCCTTAGCCTGGACTCTGGAGCTGCCTTGCCGCCTAGGAGCCTGCTGATGACGCGAGATCGGATCATCATGTGGGCGGAGCCCTGTGACGAGGGGCGCCGCCGGCCCGCCCATCGCACGTCCGAGTCCGACACTGTGACACACACAGTTACAGTGACACACACACAGCGAGCGGCTTCCGGGATTGAAGCTGAGCGGGGCGCCGGGGGGGCGCCGAACGCGGGGCCCGGGGGGCTCAGGCTGAACGGAGGACCAGGAGGAGCGGTAAGTCACTGCCTTTTCTGCACTACACTGACAGTGTTTTTCCGCCGCCCCCTGGCCTGCGCCCCTGGCGGGCGCCGTTCTGGCCAACCCCACGGTACGCCCCTGATCAGAACATCGGCTCCAGTGCTGCTTGCATTGTTCCTACTGATGTACCTCTGAAGACTTGAATCAACTTGCCCTCGGCAGCTAGAGTCTGTGCTATCTTCTGAGTCTTCACTAGTTCTGTTGGGCATGTCCGCCCTTTTCTGCTCTGTCCAAGAAGGTTTTTTTCTTTATGTTTACAGTCATGCATTACTTTATGGCCCAAATTACATAGTTGTTTGCTGACCTTAAACAAAGAGGCAACAAGCATGCTATGCCTTCCTCTGCAGATTCTGCATCAGATTGGCCTGCAGACTCTGAGCCATCAGGCGCTGAGACTGATTCAGAATCTCTTCAGTTCCTACCCAATCAACTTGTGTCTGAGGGGTCACAGTGTTCTGCCATCACTCCCAAACTAAAATTGATAATTTCTGCTTTTATTGAGACAGTACATAGCACTTTGAAGCCAAAAGGACAGCCTGCTGCTTCCACTGGTGCTTTGCCTAGTCTTGGGTCTTTAAGATCGCCTAAGACCACCAAAACCTTTTCTGTGCACTTGTTCCAAGTTCTCTCTTACACAGACTGGGAACCAGTGTTAATTTTGGCAGCAAATTTCAATTTAGTTTTAGTCTTAGTCTTAGGACTAAAATGGCATTTTAGTTTTACTCCCATTTTAGTCTTCTGCAAGAGTTTTAGTTTTAGTCGTATTTAGTCGACTAAAACGTCCTACATTTTAGTCAACTAAAACTCATTTTAGTCATCTATAATCGAATGGGTGTAGTTCAATTGTAATTTGTAATGCATTATTTAAGCATTTCTCTACAATTTTCAAACTCATTATATACTACTGCTGGTCCTGGAGTGAAAAATCTAATATGTTATTATTTATGCTATTAAGCTTTAAGCATGCACCAGTGTTAATTTTGGCAGCAAATTTCGATTTAGTTTTAGTTATAGTCTTTTGACTAAAATGCCATTTTAGTTTTAGTCGTATTTTAGTCTTAAGATTAAAATGGCATTTTAGTTTTAGTCGTATTTTAGTCATCTGAATTGTTTTAGTTTTAGTTGTATTTTAGTCGACTAAAATTGTGATAATTTAGTCAACGAAAACGTTTTAGTCGGTTTTAGTCTATGAAATTAACACTGCTGGGAACACCCTGAAAAGATATTTGTACTTTCCAAGCTCCTATTTGCCTTGTGACTGTTTGAAGAGGACTTTATTAGAAAGTGTTTCGCCCTCTCTATTGATTCGGCAGTGTCCTAGTGACACAAAACTTTGGTTATAAACAAATTCTATTCAAGTACTGTATGTATGCATATCTAAGAAAAGTACCTTTTATTGTTCTCAGATTCCTTTAAACTTTAATTTGATCCTTCAAACCTAGAATTTGTTTTCTGTGTTTACTACCTCTCAGTTGGACTGCTTCTGGACATTCTGAAGATGAATGTCTTCCTGTGTCCCTTAACCACTTAAGCCCCGGAAGATTTTACCCCCTTCCTGACCAGGGGGTTTTTTGCGATTTTTTACTGCGTGACTTTGACGGACAATTGCGCGGTCGTGCGACGCTGTACCTAAACGAATTTCACGTCCTTTTTTTCCCACAAACAGAGCTTTCTTTTGGTGGTATTTGATCACCTGTGCGATTTTTTGATCATGCGCTATAAACAAAAAAAGAGCGTAATTTTTGCAAAAATAACAATATTTTTCACTTTTTTTATATGAAATTCCCCCCCAAAAAAAATGTAAAAATCAAAATTTTTTTACATTTTCGGCCAAATTGTTTTACGCTACATATGTTTGGTAAAAAAAATCGCAAAAAGCGTATTTTGATTGGTTTGCGCAAAAGTTATCGCGTTTACTAACAAAGGGAAAGATTTTTGTCATTTTTGGTGTTTTTTTTTTTAACGAGTAATGGCGGCGATCTGCGATTTTTTTTGCGGTACTGCGACATTGCGGCGGACAGATCGGACCCTTGACTGACATTTTTGACACTTTTGGGGGTACCAGTGACATTACTGCAGTAATCAGTGCTATACATATGCACTGTTACTGCAAAATGACACTGGCAGGGAAGGGGTTAACTTTATTGCAGAGGGAGGGGTTAAGTGTGTCCTAGGGGCGTGATTCTAACTGTAGGGGGACAGGTCTCCTAGTGTAAAAACAAAGATCAACGGTTCTACATGGTAGAACCGTCTGATCTTCATTTTTACACAGGGAGAACTGACAGGCGGCTTGTTTACATAAGCCGCTCTGTCTTTCTCCCGCTGTACCGGCGATCGTAGTGTGACCGGTGGACATCGGGTCCGCCGGTCACACGCCCGCACTCCTCTGTGAACGAGCCTCAGCGGGCGCGCGCTCGTCCGCTATTGGCTCTAAAAGGAGTGACAGGCGAGCGACGTAGACCTACGTCACTCTGCCTGGCCGGGGCTGACTGCCGCAGTAAATATACTGTGAGCAGTCGGCAACTGGTTAATGGACGAATAAAGAAATAGAACTTTTTTACCCACCTAAAGTCCTTTTCTTGGAATCCATTGAGGGACACAGGTCCCACCTCTCTGTGTTCATGCCCACGCTCTTGGTACGGTTTTGCTACAAAACTGAGGCATGCTAGTAGTAGGCAGCTTTTCCTGATCTGGCCTATGTTTTTTTTTTTATTTGCCAGTGTGCAATTCACCTGTAGAAGGCAGTATAGCCCAAAGGGTAAAGTCTTAAAGTTTGTGTCCTTAAATTAACTTTTAAGATTACCCTATATTTATTTTAGGTGGATTTATTGTATCAGTAAGTTAATAGCTGTATGAATAACTTCCTGTTGTCACAAAATACAATACTATTTTATAAAATATGTGTACTTTTTATTATTAGGAACTGTTCCTAAGCCTAAAGGGCACCTGTCGTGAGATTTACCAGGATTCTTAATGCTGACAAGCACCTGAAGATTCTAAGTGCTTGGCCTCGTCTGGCTTCGTAGATTGTAAGACACAGACCTGGATGAGAATGTAGTAAGTGAAAGTCAGATGTCCTCATCTCTACATTTGTTGCACATCAGTTACTTACAGCACTGAAACCAAAATATAAGCATGACCAGAAGGCACCTAGTGTTAAAAATAAGAAGCCTGCAATGGCAGCCCACACATTTCTCTCAATACAGTGTACTTTAAGTTAAGTAACTATCATTTAGCAAAGTCTTTTAAAGTCTGTTTAGGAGGACCTTCGTAGGAAAATGGTCATCTTAATCTGGTGCAGGAGGAAGCATCTGCTCAGCCTTCCCTCCCCAATTGATTTGCATGGTTGTTTCATCTGTGTAGGTTTAATCAATTTTTACATTTAGTCAGAGAGAAAAGTAGTTAAGCTGGTTGAAAAATCTCTCTGCAGCTAGGTCCAACCCTTTCTTTTTGTTGCCATGGAGCTTAGTAGAGGATACCATATATGCACCACTGTTACTGTTGGGTAAGGATTACTAGTCCCTAGTACTCATGGAACCCATTCAAGGAGATCCTTGGCCACCTCCCTCAACTCTGCCTGCATCCTTCTTTGCCATCTTCCTTGCATATAGTATGGTAGTATGGAGATTGACAGACAGACACATCTGCCAAAAGTGAAATTATCAGGTAAAAGCAAAAATAAACCCTGCAAAAGTTTGTAAATTGCATGCCAGTATTTCAATGAAGACATAAAGAGGAACTTTACCCAAACCAGGGAAGTTTAACTTGTTTTCATACTCTCCCCTCCCCTCTTTCCACTACCACATTTGGCCCTTTTTGTGGGGGGGGGGGGGGGGGGTAAGCAGGTACCTGGTTTTGACAAGTTTGGCCCCCCACAACTCCCTCTGCAGCCTTCTGGGACACATCACAGGTCCCAGAAGACTGCAGGAACATTCACTAAGAGCAGCGCAGCTTGTGCATGCACAGTAGGAAAACAGCTGTAAAGCCGGGAGGCTTCATTTCCAGTTTCCCTTACTTAAGATGCCATCGCCTGGACCTGAAGCCAATTAAAGAATCAGCTTGGGTGAGGACATCACTAGATCCCTGGACAGGTAAGTGTTCTTATAGTAAAAGTCAGCAGCTACTGTATTTGTAGCTGCTGGCTTTAAAATTAGTGGGGGGAGACTAGAACTCCTCTTTAATTTGTTTTTTAAAATATAAATTTTTATTTTTAAAATATCATAACATATTGTTATTGACAATAGACATTTCTGTATAGAACTTTGTAACAACACTTGTTATAAAAAGCATATAAGAAAGAAAACAGTATAAGGGAAGGTTACCAAGTAATGTTATAAATCTTGAAAGCCAGATCTCGCAAACCCCAATTGGGCTCAAATTGTAAGCAGAGAAAGGCCATTAAGTTTAATAATGTCCACAAGGATTAAAGAACGTAGTTCTAAATAATAAGCTACACCATTAAAGATTAGATTTTTAACAGCCTATGGGCTAAGTTTAGCTGTGAGGTTGGAGGAGGTGGTAAAAATGCACGGTTGAGCTGTGTTTTACTGCCTTCTTACTGCTCTCCCGTAAAGCGGAGTTCCGGGCTAAAAAAAAGTTTCTAAGCTAAAAATACCCCCGGGACAGTCAGGGCTAGTGCATTTAAGCAACGATAGCCTCTGAACTGTCCCCTGTTTCACTTACCTGTAAGAAGAAATACTTACCTTGAAAATGTCTTGTCCAGCGCTGCCATCTCAGGTGTGGGCATCTGAAGCCGGAGCGTCCTCCTTGTGTCCTCTCGGTGACGTCGGAGTCCCAGAATGCCCTGCTCGTCATCCCTGAAAACTTTCTGCGCATGCCCAGAAGCTGTTCAGCAGGGAATGACGCGCCTGCACTGGAAGTGATGAGTGGCTCCGGTGCAGGCGTGTTGACTCCTGGGATTAATGACGCTCATCTCCCAGGAATCAATGCAAGGAGGAAGTGGCGTCGTGGGCTGCGGCCGCAGAGGGAGGAAGAGGAAGGAAAGTAAGTATATTTTCATTAAAAACAAGGTAAGTGAAACAAAAAAAATTATCCAATTCTTTTTCAGGTTCATCTAAGCTACCAGACATGCAAAAATAGTTTTTAGGGTGGAACCCCGCTTTAGGTTGAGCAGCGAATAAGGGTGTTTATGTGTCACAATTGCGATGTTTTGCTTTGTGCCTGTGGAAAAATTTACATACAATACCTACATATTTTTTTAATAATAGAAAAATATTTACAACACTGAAAAAGCAGTAAAAAACTAATTTCGACTAGGCCAGACTAGCAAGGAAAAAAGCCAAAATTAAACATGACAAAAAGAGTGAAACATTTAATGCTGAACGCATATTAAAACTGGAAGGATGTGTTCTATTAACTGAAATAAAAGACCTGGAAAAATTTTGGTATGATGTTGATGCCTTCCTCCTTAAAATGCTAGATGCCATCCGGTCTTGTTAATCCTCTAGCATGGAGAGTTGGAGCCACTGACCTGTAACAAGTTTTCAGAGCAGGGAATTCTCCCTACAGGTTCCGGGTCAGTGGCTCCAGGAGTGTTAAAAGCTAGAAAATGACTACGACAGCCAGGCACGTACAAGTATCAGAAGGAAGTAAGCAATGACAGCCCAAATATTTTCTCATGGCAGATTTTCCTTAACATGTAACTGCAGTTAATACCTGTACTATATAATTTTATCACACTATGGTAAGCCACCATAGGCGTGGTTCAGTAATCCTGTAACTAAAGAGCATAGTTCAAGGCAAAAGTTTAATGCCCGTGGTGGTTTTTATAATGTAGCAGGAATTTGGAATGTCTTTTTTTTACAAGGAACAATGCTGCAAATACTACTAACATCCCCACTGGGCCATACTCTAGAAATGAAACAGATATCTAGGTATGCCCCCTAAATAGAAGATGTTCTATAATTGCTAATGTCTAAGAATGGTGTTTCCAACAAACGCTGGCAAATTACTAGAGAGTACATAGTAACAAAGTAGACGTGGCTTGGTTTTCTGCTGAGTAAACGTGATACCAGTCTTTACAGCTTCAATATGTCTTGAATCCAGGACAAAGTCTGTTCATTTATTTCTGTCATAACGTCCTCCATTGTCTTTCCTTTGGCAGACATTCCATGATTGGCATTTTCAACCCAGTGGATCTGTACAGGAGCTTTCATTTTTCCAATGGTCTTCATCAACAAAGCCTATAATAAGAGATGGTAATTAAAAGTACATTCTGCAAAGTGTGATATAACTAGAGACACAACAGCATCAATTCATACGTAAAGTGCTACTAAACCCACAACAGTAACATCAGTGTGTATAGGCAGTAAAGCATGCTTGTTATACTCATTGTGGAACCTAAGGGGTAAATCCTCGGCATTTTGTAAAAATGTTTGATCCTGTACTGTACACACAGATCCTCCCGCATTGTCTACAGAACATGTCCGGATAAGACGGAGTTACTGGAGTCAGACTGCCCATGCTCAGATTGTTGTGTATTGCTAGAGAGTTGTTTTTTTCTTGGGGGAGTGCATGTGATCAGCACAGGGCCAATCAGCACTGTCCAGACAGGGGGACAGGGGTCCTGCATCATGATAGGACAGCCAGTGCAGAATGAAAACTCCTTTTACAGGCTTTAACCAGACACAGATAGAAGTCACAAGACTATTATATACTGCTGATGAATAAAGGTATTTAGCAATTTATATTTACTAAAATAATTGCATGTCCATGGTGTGTACTGTGGGAGACCAGATATAGTAAATGTAGGGTCCTGGGTTTAGTAAAACTTTAAAGTATTTTGTTCTTACATATCACTCAAAGCTTTAGACTCAGCCCTTCAACAGTGATAAAAAACAAAAAAAATTGAAAACCCATTCACATGCCCCTGGCTACTGGCTGGCAGGTCTCCTCGATCAGCTGTTTTAGATGCACTGCAAATGCTATTATAACATAAGGATTGGCCAGCTCAAAACAACCTAAGATGACAAAGCTATTGCTTTTCAGTAGGTGTCTCAAGCTGAGCAAATGTCTACATAGTTCCGCCTACACTGAAGCACAATGAATTTCCAAGGCTGGTTCTGATTCACACAAGGTGTGAACTGAACTGGGTTATTATAGTCAATGAGATTAGAATTCACATGTAGCCTTAAAGTGGTTGTAAAGCTAGGTTTTTTACTTTAATGCATTCTCTGCATTAGGGTAAATGGCTTTACCCCCCTCAAATACTCACCTGAACCCGATCTCAGTCCAGCGATGTGCACATCTGCAGCAGCTCTTCTACCAGCTGTGATAGGCTTGCCTGAGAGCAGTGAGAGCCATTGGCTTCTGCTGCTTTTAACCAAAACCTGTTAGCAGCGAACACAGCAACATGTTTTGTATGCTGATTGTACTAAAGAATAGAAGTGTACTTAGAAGCACAAAATGTGGGCTTTATGAATACCTTACACTATATTGCTTGAATTGTAATGGATGTGATTTGTCATTTGTTTTCTAGAATGTTGATACAGTTTCTATTATAAATAAAGAGTTAAAAAAAAAACATCACATCGGGTGACGTCATCAAAGGCAGCTCCTCCCCCTGTGCATGTTACGTCCAATAGGACTTCATCAGCGAGGAAGTCCTATTGGACGTAACGCGTATGGGGAGAGCTGCCTTTGATGACATCACCCTCTGCCATTCTACGAGACAAAGATTACACAAGGCTCCATTTTGTCTCTTTAGGCTAATATTTTTCATTTTAAATGTGAGTGGTATTATTTATATCTTAATAAAGCTCGATTAGTGTAAACAGAGAGCACTTAGATCTCTTTTTATCTGCATGTGGTAGGTGATCGCCTGGAGGGAGCAGTATACATGGCTGGTGTTCACTTTACCCCAATTCACGGGTACATGCGCTTATGACCTCCTGTTGACTCAGGGGTCCATCCATTAAGGTGAGCGCATAGGATATCCGTTGGTGGAGGGACAGTCATCTGTATACTTTCTTCGGATCTCCGTTTCTACACGTGGGTGAATTTATTGCTGTCTGGGCTTTGTGGTTCTCCCATTAGAATCTCTTGGGCTTTTATTGATTCTCTGATTTGATTATTTTGACCGATTAAAGTACATTCTGGGTTACAGACCCAAAACAAGTATGCAGGTCGACATATTATTGGCATGCAAGTAAACCACTTTGCAGAGATCTTTTCGCTTTAACATGTACAAGTCCATATCTGTTGATCAGTGTAAAAAACTATCAAAGGTGTAAATGCTAATTATAAAAACTGTGCATACTAAGTTTATGTTCACCTTATCACACATTTCATCCATTGAACCAGAGATGAACAGCATTGGCTTAGTTATCTGCAAGATATCTTCATCCCGGAGCTTGCTTTTTGCATTAGGAGGGTGTAAAGGATATGACAGGCAAATCAGGCCTTGGACTGCATCATCGTCATCTTCACAAGCTGCTCTCATTACACAAGCAGCAGCACGGGACCCCATGGATCGGCCTGTGCAAGAAGAATGGGAAAAACAAAATCTTAATCACCACCATTCAATATAAACAGCTGTGGCATCATCCATTCTGTAACCAAGTCTGTTAATAAGAGTTAGGTTACTAGTCAAAGTCATATTGATGTTAGCAACAGAAAACTGTTTTTAACTTACTGCTTAACAGCAAATAACCAACTTAATTTACCACCTTTAAGATAAAAAGCTAAACTGGTAATATTTTAAATTGCAGAATATCTTACACTTCACATTCATACAGTCTTTACTAAAAAAAAATTGTATCAATGTATACATTAAAGTGTTACTAAATCCACAACAGTAAAATCAGTCTGTATATGCAGTAAACCATGCTTGTTATACTCACTGTGGAACCTAAGGGGTTAAGCCTCTGCATTGTGTAAAAAGGCTGTTTGATCCTGTCTTCTCTCATCCTCCCCACAGTTCCAAATCCATCTACTGATAGTATAGAGCTTTGGGGGCACTCTGCACATGCTCAGTTGGGTGTGTATTGCTAGAGTTTTTTTTTTTTTGAGGGGAGGGTGTAAGTAATTGGCACAGGGCACAGAGTCATGCAGCCTCATAGGACAGTCAGAGGAGAATTAAAACTCCTCCTATAAGCTTTAACCACTGCTCAGCCAGACACTAATAGAAGTCACAAGACTGCTATATACTGCTGATGAGAAAAGGTATTTAGTGGACCTGCACGATTCTGGATAAAATGGAAACCACAATTTTTTTTTGCTTAGAATAAAAGATCACCATTCTCGGCGTAACATCTTCTTTCACATTATAATTTGGGCTAACTGCGTTTGAAAGACTTCTGTGCAAATACAGTGTGACATAAAAGATTGCAACGGTTGCCAGTTTATTCTCTAGGGTCTCTGCTAAAAAAAAATATATATATATATATATATATATATATATATATATATACACACACACACACAGCCCTCAAATTTTCCACTCGCCTGCTCGCATTTTGCGAGTGGAAAACTATGTAGGGCCAGCTCCGGGAGCAAGAGGAGAGGAAAGCCGGCCAGCCGACGGACTGGATAATATCAGAGCGCGGATCATCCCACTGTAACAGCTTTAATTTTAATTTACGGGCGCTCGCTGACACACACAGTCCCGCCTCCTAGCCCGGCTTCTTTGATGGACAGAACACCTGGCCAACCAGGACGTGTGATGTCTATCAAAGAGGCCGGGCTAGGAGGCTGGAGTGTGTGTGTCAGCGAGCGCCCGGCAATTACAATTAAAGCTGTTACAGTTGGATGATCCACGCCAGCAGTGGCATACCAATGGGGGGTGTCAAGCCGGTACTCATGCCAATCATCTCCTCATGTTAAGGCAGCTGCTCCCTCGGTCTGTGCTGCGCTGCTCGCGGGGGCTGGAAGAAGGTGAGTACCCAAGGATTGAGCAGCCTCCCTGTGTGACTGGATAGGAGGAGCAGTGGGGTGGCTGCATATAGAGCAATTGATCTTTCCATATTATTCCTACAGCTGCCTGATGCCTGATTCTCCTCTCTGCAGGCAATCAGCGGTTGCAGGAAGAATATGGAAAGATCAATTCCTCTATATGCAGCCGCCCCACCGCTCCTCCTATTCATTTTTTTTCTTTTGCTGCCCCCCCCCCCAGTGCTGTACAGCCCCCCCTCTCCAGCCCCTTAGTGCTCTTCAGCCCCCCCCCTCCAGCCCCCCAGTGCTCTTCAGCCCCCCCCCCTCCAGCCCCCCAGTGCTCTTCAGCCCCCCCCCCCAGTGCTCTTCAGCTTCCCCTCCAGCCCCTTAGTGCTCTTCAGCCCCCCTCCAGCCCCTTAGTGCTCTTCCATGAGACTATCCATTATTTTAAGGGGTGCCATGAGACTGTCCATAATTTTAATGGGTGCCTTGACTGAAAAAAGGTTGAGAAACACTGCTTTAAGTAAATGCAAATATTTAAAGCCCAACTCCGAGCTGATAAAATATGATGCCTTGCAGTTCTTTAGTTAGTAGCTCATTTTGTCCTGGGGAGAGGAGAACCCATTTACTTACCTGATGCTCTGCTCCTCTGGCAGAGGCTCTCCCACACTATCTGGCGGTGGACTGTCCCTCCGCATCCTCATACCCAGGGCAGGGCTATGGCTCCTGCTTTGGTTTTGATGACCTCAGGACCCTAGACAGCTACAGTGCGAGGATGTGAGCTGTGAGGACCAGTTTAGCTGCGAGTAGCCCCCCGACGATTGGGTAAGTAAATTACCTTTTATTGTTTCTGTAAATACAAAGAAGCAATTATCCCTTGCACAGCCCCACTGCATTGAATCCTTTTTTTATTTGCCCGGAGTTGGGTTTTCAAGCTCGCTATCAGGTCTGTGGTGGCCCATGGCCAAAATATTGTGTGCAGGCCCAAATTTGTTTGGGTAGCAGAAAATGGAGGATAGAATGACAGGCTCATGAGGACTGAGCTGGTAATGAGTAATTCCTGGCATACGGTTGTCTTTCCATTTTACTGGCATGATTAGTATCATTGGTGTGCACAGCCTATTGCATTAGGGTGTGCACGCCAGCGCACAAACACACATGCGTTTATATCAGCAGAGCAGCAGATGGTATCAGTAGAGCCGAGATTGGTGTCAGTAGTTTTTACTTTTTTATTATTTTTTTTAAGTACTGTATTTTTAACAACTTTATTTTTTTAATTATTCTTTACAATGTTATTTAATATTTTCTTTTTTTAGGAGCCCTGTTGGGGGGCTTTGGTGAAATATTAAGCGTCTAAACAGGGAAAGGGACTGAGGACAGAGCTTCCTCAGTCCCTTTCTCTGCAGCCTCAGCTGCACTGGACAGTGAATGAATGGGAAGTGTTCTGTGATGAGCAGCTTCTTGTCCATTCACACACTGAAGCATAGTAAACATAGTTTACTATGCTTCAGTTAAGAATATTCACAGGAGCGATTGATAAAGGATACTCACTGTGTTCATTCAGTCATGCATCCTGAATCATCCCCCGCAGCAGCAGATGGGAAAGGAGAAGAGGAAAGCGGGCTGCACTGCAGTGGGGGAGACAGGGGGCACCAGGAAGCAGGAGGAATCGGCATCACACAGGATGATTAGGGCGTGCCTAGGCACACCTGACACACCCTGTGCACACTCCTATGATTAGCATACTGTATGTTGATACATCATAAAGTACCTAGGCAGTTTTGTAACCCCTTGAGACTGGGATCGGGATGGAGGGATTAACTTATGAAAATATGTCCCCAAAATAACCAGTTGGTTAGTCACACACTTGGAGAACTGGGATGTGCAATGTGGTAATACACAGGCATTTTTTGGCAATATGCAGTCAACACAATGGCAGTTATGTAAATATGTTGGCATGACATGTGTATATCTATATATATACACACACACACACACACACACACACATGTATATATGGGTAACAAATGTAGGCAGCACACTGACAATTGTGATTGTGGGCAAAGTATTGCCAGAACTCACGTATAAACAACACCAAATTTGGAGGAGTGGGGGGGGGGGGCAAAGGGGAGCATCAGTGGATGGGCACTGAATATAGAAAAATTAACCTACGCTGTTTTCATTTCAGCAGAATGTGCTTTATAATAATATTGACCAGATATTACAATTATAACGAATAGGACATTAAATGGTAGAGAAGACAGCTCACCTAGAAGGAAAATCCCGCCAATGTTATAATCATCCAGAGATTTTATATACATCTAAAAAGAAAAAAAATAGTTCTAACAATAAATTCAAAGTTTACATGTATTCATACATCTGTGCTTCCTGAGGGATATGCTGTGTAACTAACTTTCCCTCTCTCTGCTTGTTGTATCACCAATCACATTCAAACTTCATAGGCAGGTCTGTATCTATAGGCATGCGCAGGGGGTGTGCCAGGTGTGCCTAGGCACACCCTAATCCCTATGGGCAGTACTGATTCCCCCTACTGCCCAGGTTTCCCCCCCTCTTGTTGGCCCCACACTCTGCAGTGCTGGTGGCTTTCCTCTCCATCAGGATATGTGAATTAACGGCCCCTTCTTTTTCTAAATGAACACAGTGAACACACTTGTTTACTGTATCCATTCATAACTGAAGCATAGCTAACTGTGTTTACAATGATTCAGTTTGTGAATGAACAGGAAGGCTCTAAGCACAGAGGACTTCCCATTCATTCACCGTTCCATGTAGCTGAGTTTGCAGACACAGTCATGTGTGTGTTTGAGCTTCGAGGTGCACACCCTAATGCCATAGGCTGCGCACACCAATGTCTGTATCTCTGAGGTGCCTATGAGATAAAGTCTTAGTAACTTTACTGGTATATAAGTCTATACAAAGAGAGTGGCAATTTCCACATATCACCAGCAAGAAAATGGAGCAGTTCTGCCAGTTATGCCTAATAAAAAAAAACTGCAGTTCTGTGCAGATAGGCTGTGCCCCGGATATAACCCTTTCACTGCCAAGCCACATTCTCCACTTTTAACCTCAGGTGGCCAAACCATTTTTGCAATTTTTCACTTCACAGCTTTCAGAGTTTCTACAGTATAAGACCCCTAAAACCCCTTGGTGCGCATTGTGATAAAATAATGCAGACATACATTTTATTACAACGCAGTGTTTTACGATATGCCATAGAATTGAATTAATGTAATTTTAAAAAATGTAAAAAAAACAAACAAAATCAAGTTATGTGATGCATTGTACTGTGCCTTGAAAAAGTATTCATACCCATTGAGATTTTCCAAGTTTTGTCATGTTACAACCAAAAATTTAAATGTATTTTATTGGGATTTTATGGGATAGACCAACACAAAGTGGCACATAATTGTGAAGTGGAAGGTAAATGATAAATGGTTTTCAAAATTATTTACAAATAACTATCTGAAGAGTGTGGCATGCATTTGTATTCAGCCCCCTGAGTCAATACTTTGGAGAACCACCTTTGACTGCAATTACAGCTGCAAGTCTTTTTGGGTATATCTCTACCAGCTTTGTACATCTAGGAGAGTTACATTTTTGCCCATTCTTTTTTGCAAAATAGATCAAGCTCTGCCAGGTTGAATGGAGAGTGTCTGTGAACAGCAATTTTCAAGTCTTGCCACCGATTCTCAATTGGATTTAGGTCTGGACTTTGACTGGGCCATTCTAACACATGAATATGCTTTGATCTAAACCTTTCCATTGTAGCTCTGGCTGTATTTTTAGGGTTGTTGTCCTGCTGGAAGGTGAAAGGTGTCCTGCTGGACCATTGGAAGCTGGAAGGCCTCAGTCTCAAGTCTTTTTCAGACTCTAACAGGTTTTCTTCCAAGATTCCCCTGTATTTGGCTCCATCCATATTCCCATCAACTCTGACCAGCTTCCCTGTCCCTGCTAAAAAAAGCATCCCCACAACATGATGCTGCCACCACCATGGTGTGTTCAGGGTGATGTGCAGTGTTAGTTTTCTGTCACACATAGCGTGTTGCTTTTAGGCCAAAAAGTAAAATTTTGGTCTCATCTGACCAGAGCACCTTCTTCCACATGTTTGTCCGCCACATGGCTTCTCGCTAACTGCAAAGAGGACTTCTTATGGCTTTCTTTTGCCACACTTCCATAAAGGCCAGATATGTGGAGTGCCCATGACATGATAGGAGCCATTACTTATCAGGGCACTTATGCGGGCTCAATCCCGATCCTCGCTGCCTGCATCTATAGACACAGACATAAGGACTTGGCCCCGCCCCCTGCTCCCTTGTCTCAGAGTTGATTGACAGCAGCAGATGGCCAATTGCTCCCGCTGCTGTCAATCTGCCCTGTAGGGAAGGAGAGAGTGGAGATAGCCACAGTCCTCATGCCCAGCTAGATCGAGATCGGGCTCAGGTAAGCATAAAGGGGGCTGGGGGGGTTCCTGCACATAGAAGGTTTTTTTACCTTAATGCAGAAAATGTTAAAGTGGTTCTAAAGCCTAAACATTTTTTATTCTAATAGGCATCAGCATCACCCCTCACCCCCCCCCCTTTATAGTTACCTGAACCCTCATTCGATCCAGTGCTGTGCGCATCTGCAGCTCTTCTCCCCCCTCACTTCCAGATCTCGCTGGCTTTGCTGGGGCACCCGGGAACCATTGGCTCCCATTGCTGTCAATTAAAGCCAGTGATGAGGGAGCGGGGCATTGTGTCAATGGACCCAGCAATGGGAGGAGCAAGTATGTGATGTACGGCCAGACAGCTCACAGTGATAGTCTGCAGGAGATCTGCATGGCATCAGCGATCTGCTGATCTCTGGTGCAATGCTTTCCAATGCATATATTTTTTTACCTGCAAAAATTGGTGCATTTATTTATTTATTTTTTAAAGGTGAACTTATCCTTTAAGGTTTCATGCACATGCCCGGAAGAGCGTATACAGTGGCAGAGATCATAGCCAGTGTAAGGGTGCCACAGCTGCACCATACAGCCTCCCACTGCAATAAATGGCTGTACAGTGCTATATGATATTTACACCAATGCTTGCATAAACACGCACTTGGGCACAAGCATACAACCTTGGGTGCAGATTTTCTACAGCCACAGATGTACGTCTGTGCGCATGCATGATTTAATGCAAACTCCACCATAAACACTGGCATAGCCTGAGCGTAAACACGCCACACACCAGGGCAATTCAAATCAATCATATGATATACAAAATGAATAAGTAAAAGTTACCTTTAATGAAAACCACATTAAAAATAAGATCTGCAACCTCCTGAACATTGCTGCTGGTCGTTACCACCTTATGACCAATAGGCAAGCCCGCAAGGGAAAAACTGTAGAAATTTGAATGGAACATCAGCTGTCTATATTTAGAGATCTACTAATTGGTTGATTGTAATTATAATGGTTTTCATTGAAGGTATGCACTAACTATCTATTTTCCAATATAAATTCAGTTTGGATTGCTCACTTTTATGGCTTGTTTACAATGTATTAGCTACATGCCATATGTGGCACTTGGAATGAGCAAAAGCACCCAGATCACTGCTAAATGACTAAGGAACATATGGGTAGAAGGAACTGGATTTTTGTGTAATTTCTCCTCCTAAACAATGTAATTATATAACTATGCTATATTACTTGGGATTTTTGTAGCAAACCTGAAATTACTGCCCATGTTAATGATTTACATACCACCACAGCATTGTAAGCTTTGGTTCTGTAAACAAGATTGAGTCCTTTGCATGTAAATCGTAGACAGAGCAATCCATGAGATGCCAAGTGGCTCGCCAAAGAAACCAAGTGAGCAAAGTTCATGTCTCCCCCAGCACCGTGTGTGAGAATGACCCCATATAATACACCGCTGTGAGCTTTAGGAATGGATAAAACAGCATCCAGAGATTTCTTGGCGAATGGGATTTTAATCTTCTCCTGAAAAATATAAAATATACATATAAAAGAATATGCCAACACATCAATCATTGACATTACAGTACTGTGTATACAGTGGGTACGGAAAGTATTCAGACCCCCTTAAATTTTTCACTCTTTGTTATATTGCAGCCATTTGCTAAAATCATTTAAGTTCATTCTTCTTCCTCATGAATGTACACATAGCACCCCATACTGACAGAAAAACACAGAATTGTTGACATTGTTGCAGATTTATTAAAAAAGAAAAACTGAAATATCACATGGTCCTAAGTATTCAGACCCTTTGCTGTGACACTCATATATTTAACTCAGGTGCTTTCAATTTCTTCTGATCATCCTTGAGATGGTTCTACACCTTCATTTGAGTCCAGCTGTGTTTGATTATACTGATTGGACTTGATTAGGAAAGCCACACTGCATGTCAGAGCAAATGAGAATCATGAGGTCAAAGGAACTGCCTGAAGAGCTCAGAGACAGAATTGTGGCAAGGCACAGATCTGTCCAAGGTTACAAAAAGATTTCTGCTGCACTTAAGGTTCCTAAGAGCACAGTGGCCTCCATAATCCTCAAATAGAAGATGTTTGGGACGACCAGAACCCTTCCTAGAGCTGGCCGTCCGGCCAAACTGAGCTATCGGGGGAGAAGAGCCTTGGTGAGAGAGGTAAAGAAGAACCCAAAGATCACTGTGGCTGAGCTCCAGAGATGCAGTCAGGAGATGGGAGAAAGTTGTAGAAAGTCAACCATCACTGCAGCCCTCCACCAGTCGGGGCTTTATGGCAGAGTGGCCCGACGGAAGCCTCTCCTCAGTGTAAGACACATGAAAGCCAGCATGGAGTTTGCTAAAAAACACCTGAAGGACTCCAAGATGGTGAGAAATAAGATTCTCTGGTCTGATGAGACCAAAATAGAACTTTTTGGCCTTAATTCTAAGCGGTATGTGTGGAGAAAACCAGGCACTGCTCATCACCTGTCCAATACAGTCCCAACAGTGAAGCATGGTGGTGGCAGCATCATGCTGTGGGGGTGTTTTTCAGCTGCAGGGACAGGACGACTGGTTGCAATCGAGGGAAAGATGAATGCGGCCAAGTACAGGGATATCCTGGACAAAAACCTTCTCCAGAGTGCTCTGGACCTCAGACTGGGCCGAAGGTTTACCTTCCAACAAGACAATGACCCTAAGCACACAGCTAAAATAACGAAGGAGTGGCTTCACAACAACTCCGTGACTGTTCTTGAATGGCCCAGCCAGAGCCCTGACTTAAACCCAATTGAGCATCTCTGGAGAGACCTAAAAAGGGCTGTCCACCAACGTCCATCCAACCTGACAGAACTGGAGAGGATCTGCAAGGAGGAATGGCAGAGGATCCCCAAATCCAGGTGTGAAAGACTTGTTGCATCTTTCCCAAAAAGACTCCTGGCTGTATTAGATCAAAAGGGGGCTTCTACTAAATACTGAGCAAAGGGTCTGAATACTTAGGACCATGTGATATTTCAGTTTTTCTTTTTTAATAAATCTGCAACAATGTCAACAATTCTGTGTTTTTCTGTCAGTATGGGGTGCTATGTGTACATTCATGAGGAAGAAGAATGAACCTAAATGATTTTAGCAAATGGCTGCAATATAACAAAGAGTGAAAAATTTAAGGGGGTCTGAATACTTTCCGTACCCACTGTATATACTGAACAAAATTATAAAAACACAAAACTTTTGTTTTTGCCCCCATTTTTCATGAGCTGAACTCAAAGATCTAAGACTTTTTCTATGTACACAAAAGGCCTATTCCTCTCAAATATTGTTCACAAATCTGTCTAAATCTGTGTTAGTGAGCACTTCTCCTTTGCCGAGATAATCCATCCACCTCACAGGTGTGGCGTATCAAGATGCTGATTAGACAGAATGATTATTGCACAGGTGTGCCTTAGGCCACATTAAAAGGCCACTCTAAAATGTGTGTGGGGGGGGGGGCTGAATACCAGTCAGTATCTGGTGTGACCACCATTTGCCTCACACACTGCAACACATCTCCTTTGCATAGAGTTGATCAGGTTGTTGATTGTGGCCTGTGGAATGGTGGTCCACTCCGCTTCAATGGCTGTGCAAAGTTGCTGGATATTGGCAGGACCTGGAACACGCTGTCGTATACCCCGATCCAGAGCATCTCAAACATGCTCAGTGGGTGACATGTCCGGTTAGTATGCTGGCCATGCAAGAACTGGGATATTTTCAGCTTCCAGGAATTGTGTACAGATCCTTGCAACATGTGGCCTTGCATTATCATGCTGCAACATGAGCTGATGGTCGTGGATGAATGGCACAACAATGGGCCTCAGGATCTAGTCACGGTATCTCTGTGCATTCAAAATGCCATCAATAAAATGCACCTGTGTTCGTTGTCCATAACGTACGCCTGCCTATACCATAAACCCACCGCCACTATGGGCCACTCGATCCACAACGTTGACATCAGCAAACCGCTCACCCACACGGCGCCATACACACTGTCTGCCATCTGCCCTGTACAGTGAAAACCAGGATTCATCCGTGAAGAGAACACCTCCCCAAAGTGCCAGATGCCATCGAATGTGAGCATTTATGCCCACTCAAGTCAGTTACAGTGACGAACTGCAGTCAGGTCGAGACCCTGATGAGCATGCAGATGACTTTCCCTGAGACGGTTTCTGACAGTTTGTGCAGAAATTCTTTGGTTATGCAAACCGATTGTTGCAGCAGCTGTCCGGGTGGCTGGTCTCAGATGATCTTGGAAGTGAAGATGCTGGATGTGGAGTCCTGGGCTGGTGTGGTTACACGTGGTCTGCGGTTGTGAGACAGGTTGGATGTACTGCCAAATTCCCTGAGACGCCTTTGGAGACGGCTTATGGTAGAGAAATGAACATTCAATTCACGAGCAACAGCTCTGGGGGATATTCCTGCAGTCAGCATGCCAATTGCAAGCTCCCTCAAAACTTGCGACATCTGTGGCATTGTGCTGTGTGATAAAACTGCACATTTTAGAGTGGCCTTTTATTGTGGGCAGCCTAAGGCACACCTGTACAATAATCATTCTGTCTAATCAGCATCTATATATGCCACACCTGTGAGGCGAATGGATTATCTCAGCAAAGGAGAAGTGCTCACTAACACAGATTTACACACATTTGTGAACAATATTTGAGAGAAATCGGCCTTTTGTGTACATAGAAAAAGTCTTAGATCTTTGAATTCAGCTCATGAAAAATGGGGGAAAAAACAAAAGTGTTGCGTTTATAATTTTGTTCAGTGTGTGTGTATATATATATATATATATATATATATAAAACAATGAAAGGCCAAACCGAATAAAAACAGTTAAAGGTTAAGTGTCAAATTTAAAGCCATTTTTTTTCCTTTTTAGATATAACAGGGAATCAATGACAGATGGCTGCGGAAGTCCACAATACATGTAATCACAGTGAGCTGTTACATGAGGTTAACCACTTGCCGACCGCCGCACGACTATCTACGTCGGCGGTCAGCCCCTCACAGGCAAACTAACGTAGGGCTACGTTGCTTGCTTGTGAGGGTCTAGGGAGCGAGCGCGCGCCCCCCGGGGCGCGCTCCCGCTCCCGCGTGGTCACGGACCCCCCCGCGCGTGTGACCAGCGGACCCGATGTCCGCCGGTCACTCGGCGATCGGCGGGGGAGAGGGAGAATGTCAGGCAGCTTGTGTAAACAAACTGCCCGTCATTCTCTTCGCTGCAAAGACACTGATAAAACGGATCTGGTATGTAGATCCGTTGATCAGTGTCTTTACAGCTAGAGCCACAGCCAATCACAGTAGAAACCACGCCCCTAGGGACACACACAGCCCCTCCCTTCCAAATAAAGTTAACCCCTTCACTACCAGTGTATTTTTACAGTAACAGTGCATATATATAGCACTGATTACTGTAGAAATGTCACTGGTAACCCCAAAAGTGTCAAAAATGTCAGTCAAGGGTCCGATCTGTCCGCCGCAATGTCGCAGTACCGCAAAAAAAATCGCAGATCGCCGCCATTACGCGTTAAAAAAAAAAACAACAAAAATGACAAAAATCTTTCCCTTCGTTAGTAAACGCGATAACTTTTGCGCAAACCAATCAAAATACGCTTTTTGCGATTTTTTTTACCAAACATAGGTAGCATAAAATAAATTGGCCGAAAATTTTTAAAAATTTTGATTTTTACATTTTTTTTTGGGGGAATTTCATATAAAAAAATGTGAAAAATATTGTTATTTTTGCAAAATTGACGCTCTTTTTTTGTTTATAGCGCGTGATCAAAAAATCGCACAGGTGATCAAATACCACCAAAAGAAAGCTCTGTTTGTGGGAAAAAAAGGACGTCAAATTCGTTTAGGTACAGCGTCGCACGACCGCGCAATTGTGCGTTAAATTCACGCAGTGCCGAATCGCAAAATACCCCCTGGTCGGAATGGGGGTAAAATCTTCCGGGGCTTAAGTGGTTAAGGACAGATGATCAGCCCTGGACGCAAACAGTTTGGGACCAAGGACACTCATCTATCACTAACCACATGAAACCGCTCAATGTTGGAATACATGCAAACAGTTGAGACCACCTGTCATTGATATTGTTAGCTGGCCACGGTTGTGTACCTCAACCTGTGCTACCCAGGAACTTACAGCAGGGGTCTTCTGAGACCTCTGATATTTCCCCAAAGCCACCACTAGTAAAATAAAAAAGTTGTTGCAATGCATGTTACATGTGTTATTCACCGTTCACATGGCTTTTTTTTAACTTTTTTAAAATGACATTTGTTTAATTCTATGTGCATGCAATGTAGCATGCTGTGTTGCAATAAAATGTATGCCTGAATCACAGCGCTGCTGGTCAGATGTTACCACAACAATAGGTGTGAAGCCTACTCCAGAATTTCAGGCCCCATTCACATATCGCGTAGCAAGATTGTGGGTTCCCTCTTGCGATCTTAAAAGCAGGATTGATATGAAAATCTGCATTTCGCACATAGGGCAGCCTATACGCCCTGAATAGGCTGCCCTATGTGCATTTGTTGCACCCATGAAGTTCAGGAACCAATTTTTGGCCCTGACAATTTGTTGCCCGACAATCATGGCATGACATGAATGAATAGTACCAAATGCGCATCGTGTGTTTTCCTGCGATTTGGAACCACAAGCAGAATCTGATCAATTCTGCCCACAATTGCTAATCGCCCAAATGTGAACGGGGCTCAAGGGTCATTTTCCCATTTACAGTTTTATGTACCTTTGAGTTCACCATTTTGCAAAAAGGCAAAATTTAAAACTTACAAATATTTGTTATTTTTATCTTTTGAATTTAGTAGGAAGTTATATTGTGTTTGTGTGCGCTAACAAGGAGTACATTTAGGACCAGTTCACACCACAGAAACGCAGTCTGGATGCGTTCTGGATGCTTTTTTGCATGCGCTATTTTGATGCATTCTGGTGCATTTTATGCATTTTTCCCCTTCTTTTTTTCTTCACCTTTCAGTGCATTTTTGGTGCGTTTAAGTGTGTTCTGTGTGTTTTTTATGTGTTTTACCGCATTCCAGTACAGTTCAGTGCAGAAAAAATGCAGCATGTTCAATTTTCTTTTCTAGAACTGGAGCGCTCTGGAACTGACTGCACTGGCGTGAACTATGCCATTGAAAACCATATAACCTACTTTCTATGCTTTTGGATACAGAAAAAAAACCGCACTGGCCTGCATGTGATGTGAACTGGCCCTTATATGGCATGCAGTGTTGTAGGATGTGCCGTTTCCAGCACATCGGCACCCTGCCTTCTCACCACACACCAGCATCTACTACCTTACAGGCCCTTAATGTATCAGAGCTGCAGGGGAAATATGCAGTAAATTCATAAAACAGGCAAACCACTTCATACACCGAGTCCAAGGAGTTTGAAAGAGTTAGGCCCCTTTCACACAGGGCAGACTTCAGCTGCGATCTGCTTTCTCAGCATGGAATCTGTCTGCTGATCCCCGCTGAGTAGGTGGATGACAGGTCCATGTCAGCTCCACCTAGGCAGAGCAGACACAGACTGCTCTCCTCTATGGGTGGCTGCTCTATGGTCTCCTCTATGGACCCTTGTCTGTTTACACCCGACTGGCATCCAATCTGATCTGCTGGTGGGAAGGGATCGACAGATGTTCATTTATACCCGCCGCTCTATAGAGAAGGATGGAGGTTCTGATCGTGTCCACCTGAAAAACAGACAGACCCGTTCAGACCGTCTCCGTGAAAGGGGCCTTAGTAGGGTTGCCACCTCATCCCTTTAAACAAGGACACATATTAATTACACAGGTTCTGAGGCTAATATAATGCACATAAGGCACCAAGTGAGTTTAATTACCACCTTAATTAGCCACAGAACCTGTGTAATTAATATGTGTCCTGGTTTAGAGGGATGAGGTGGCAATCCTAGGCCTTGTTTACACTGTGTGCGGTGACTGGCATTTTTCCCTACTGGCTAAACAACAGTCACACAAGGGCCCATAGAATACAGATTTTGCGAAAGGTTCTTGCTTGCATCCTAAAAGTGCTGCAACATGCGGCAAATTGAAGTACAAGCTCTAGACAGGTCCATGAATTTGCCACATGCTGCACCAATTTTACAGCACGAGAGACACTTTTGCAAATATATCAACACCAGTCTTTATAAATTCCGGGGACTGTGTGTTCAGATCTGTGCACCCGCTCCTGTCCTAACGTCAAACCTGGACATGTGATTTTTATCCATGCAGCCACTTCTATGGGCTGCCTGCACACAGCTCAGGGGTGGATGCACATGCGTCTGCCAGCAACTCAGCGCAGGGAAAGGGATTAATCGCCCATCTGAATGAGCCCTATCGGTTTCTAAATGCATATAAATGCATGCAACGATTTTATATTCTCACTGTACATTTAGCTGCGTTTAGACACATTTAATTTACTTGCATTTAGAGAAAACAGAAGTCTGGGCGTCCAGGGGCAGATTAGATGCCCTGAATGCTTCTAAATGTACGTACATTTAAATGCAGTCAAATTTAATTTGAAATTATATTGTTTGTTTATATTTTTCAGATAATTGCACAATGAATCTAAATGCAGGCGGTTAGTGTGACTGTAGCCTAAAGCGTGTGTGAGATTGTAGGAGAGTCTGAGCACATGGCTGTATATTATTACTATACCTCTGTGAAGTCCCCCATGGCTGTACTCATACACACTGCTGGCAGATCTCACAATGGAAGGAGGAGGAGAGGAGGGAGGAACTTCCTCATTACAACATGCTGCAGGATCTGTCACATGAATGGCTGCAGCGTTCTATACTAGATAAAAAGGGTTTTCCCAAGGACTACAACACGCAGTCAACGTATATACAATGTGCACATGTTCATTGTCATACATTACTGATCACCTGATTCTGGACACTGTCTCTAGACTCTTGATCCACAGTGTGCAGACGCAGATACAGAAAAATCTTAGATTGCGAGCATAATTCTTTCCAGAAACATGCTTGTAATCCAAAGCACTCCTAAATCAAAGCGAATTTCCCCATAAGAAATAATGGAGACTCAGATGATTCGTTCCACAACCATTTATTCATACGTCCTTCAATCAATAGTCCATATAAAAGGATTATAGCAATGTGATAGGTTGTGTAACCATAAAATAAATAAAATATCCATCCACAAATGGCAGCCTCCACAAGGGGGTTAGAAGCAAAATCCAGCGAGAGAATAAGAGTCGGTTCACACTATGGCGACACAACTCTGTACTACTTCGGGGGCGACTTGTGAAGTCCAGTGCACCGCGACTTCGGCGCGACTTGCACGGACTTCATATAATGAATGTCTATGCAAGTCGCTCCGATGTCACCCCGAGGTAGTACAGGACCCATTTTCTAAGTCGGGTCCTGTAGCAGTCAATGGACCGCAACTTGTCAGGCTGACAAGTCGCCTGACAAGTCGCGCTGGTGTGAATCGAGTCTAAAGGAGAAGAGAGGTGCCTCAAAGTGCAACAATATGGTTACATTTAATGAAGGTTCAATATTCAGCAACTCACATGGTTGAATAGTGTTGCCAACTGCCCGTAGATTTACGGGCAGCCCGTAAATGCCTGTAGCAGGAGAAAAGTGCACGTAAAACAATGACTGCAGCAGCATGGTCAGAACTGTGAGTTTGCGGAGTCACTGTCGGGCAGGACTCACTCGGACAAGTCCCGCCTGTGCAGTGCATGCCCTGCCTCCTGTGATGTCATTTTCCCCGCCAGTGCGGTCTCACTGCCCCCAGCCTATATAGCCAGGAGCCCGCCGAGTGGCTTTTGCTGGACAGAGGACCGTCTGGGACTGTGGTGGGAGCCGAGGCTGGGGAGCAGAGTGGACCGGATGGACTCTGAGCACAGACAGACGCCTGAGGCAGAGCAGAGCAGACTCCCTGGTGGTGGTGGTCATCGTCTAGACTGGTCTGGTGGTAAGTGGACTGAAAGAAGAATTATTATAAAGGAGGTAAATTAGGGATTAGGGAAACATTTTTTTTGTGGAAAGTGTGTAAACTGGACTGGTGTTTTTATGGCCTACCCTCCCCCTAAAATCTTGTCAAAGCACATTGCACTTTAAGCTTCGGACGGTCCTCTCTCTCTCTAGTGGTCTCTCTATCTCTCTCTCTAGTGGCCTCTCTCTCGTAGTGGTCTCTCTCTCTAGTGATCTCTCTCTCTGGTGGTCTCTCTCTCTCCCCCTCCCTCTTTCTCCCTCTCTCTCTCGTGGCCTCTCTCTCTGTGGGGTCAAAGTGGTTTGTGGTCTGTGTTGGGGACAGTCATTCTGTTTTATACATAGATTTTTCTGGATTTTCCTCCACCCCACTGTGACCAGCCTGCTACTTCCAGCCAGCTGTCTTGGACCAGCCTGCTCCTTTTTATCTAGCCATCTTGGACCAGCCTGCTCCTTCTAGCCAGCCGTCTCGGACCAGCCTGCTCCTTCCAGCCAGCTGTCTTGGACCAGCCTGCTCCTTCCATCCAGCCGTCTTGGACCAGCTTGCTCATTCCAGCCAGCCGGCTTGGACAAAGTTACCGCCCTGAGCAAAGGGCTACCTGCCGGCAAATACCACAGCTACATATTACGGTAAGTACACAACTTGTTTTGTGGGGTGTTTTTTATCCTTTAGGTGCTATATTCTCATTTTAGGTTTTCTCCCTCCAGTTTTTGTATAGGTAAATTTTACTAGACTTGCCATCTTGCACCAGCCTGCTCCTTCCAGCCATCCATCTTGGACCACCAGCCTGCTGCTTCTAGGTGTCTTGGATCACCAGCCTGCTCCTTCCAGGCTTCTTGGAAAACCAGCCTACTCCTTCCAGCCATTTTGGACCAGCCTGTTCCTTCCAGCCATCTTGGACTAAGTTCGACTTGGCTACCTGCCATCTGCCTTCAAATTCTACAGCTAAAACTCTTGTGAACATACACTACAGCTACATCTTATGGTAAGTACACTGTTCAGTTTTTGTTGTGTTTTTGGTTTTTAGCATTTAGTTGCTATGTCACATTTCAGGTTTTTCTCCTTCCTGTTTTGTATAGGTTGATTTTCCTGAACTCTCATCCACCACCGTGACCTCTGCTATTGACTCAATGCCATCTTCTGGACTGGTAAGTGCATGTCAATTTGCAAGCCTTTTTTTTTTTTTCGTTTACGGTTTACACACTGATCAATTTGTGTTGATTTTTTTTTTTTTTTTTTTTGGTTCTCCCCTAGAATTACTGTTATTATTATTATTATACAGGATTTATATAGCGCCAACAGTTTGCGCGGCGCTTTACAATGTGAGGGAAGACAATAGAGTTACAATACAATTCAATACAGGAGGAATTAGAGGGCCCTGCTCGTTAGAGCTTACAATCTAGAAGGGAGGGTCAAGTGAAACAAAAGGCAATAACCGTGGGGGATGGGCTGATGGAGAAAATGGAGGTATAGTTGTTAGGTGTGGGTAGGATAGGCTTCTCTGAAGACGAGAGTTTCCAGAGATCGCCTAAAAGCTAATAGAGTAGGAGATAATCGGACAGATAATGGTAAGGAGTTCCATAGGATTGGAGAGGCTCTGGTAAAGTCCTGGAGGTGAGCATGGGAGGAGGTGACGAGGGAGCTAGAGAGCAGGAGGTTTTGAGAAGAACGAAGAGAGCGATTAGGTTGGTATTTTGAGACTAGGCTAGAGATGTAGTTGGGGGCTAAGCTGTGGATGGCTATGTAAGATGTTGTTAGTATTTTGAATTTAATTTGTTGGGTAAGCGGAAGCCAGTAAAGGGCTTGACAGAGAGGAGCAGCGGACACTGAGCGATTGGTAAGGTGGATGAGTCTGGCGGCAGCATTCATGATGGATTGAAGTGGGGATAGCCTGTGTAGAGGTAAGCCAATGGGAAGGGAATTGCAGTAGTCGAGGCGCGAGATGACCAGGGAGTGAACTAAGAGCTTTGTTGTGTCTTTGGTTAGAAAGGGGCGTATTTTGGAGATGTTGCAGAGGTTGAGGTGGCAAGATTTGGACAGCGATTGGATTTGGGGCTTGAAGGAGAGTTCAGAGTCCAGGACAAAACCTAGGACCTTGGCATGCGGGGATGGGCTGATGGTAATGCCATCGAAATCAACATATTGAGAAGATAGCCAGCTGCATGGCTGTACAGCAGACACCACCACCACCTGCTTAGAGAAAATGATCCATTAAACTGTAAGTGGTTTTTGTATTATACTAACACCACACACATTTTAAGGAAAATGGGCAACACATAGACAATGTGATTTTTTTTCTTTTTTTTTGCAGACCTTCACATGTGATGCCTCTCAGTGCTATTAAACTTTCCTTAAATTTCTGTGATCAGTTAGCATGAACAGCTTTGGTTGGATTCCTCAGGCAGGCATCTGCAGCACACAAGGTAATTTTTATGTGCTAGCTCACCTTGTAATCAACACCTTTAAGGGCTTCTGATATTCGTAGGTAGCACTGTCTGTTCTCTGAAGTTCCACTTTAAACATGGAAGAGTCACCACCTCATGCAAAGAAACCTCAAAAAGTTAGGCTTTGTTCTTGGCTGACGGTTGTTCAGTTCAAATACTTGTTAAGAGCAGATGCTGAATCATCGTGAATTTTTGTGGTGCAAAAAAGTGTTTAGCATTGGATATGGTGGTGTTCGTAATGCACCCAGTCATTGCGCAAGTTCAAAACACAAGGCTATTGCTAAATACGTCTTTGATAACGCCCTGGAGGAGGGCGAAACACGTTGACGCAATTTCCGGTCCTACGCTTGCTGATACGTCACTGCCGGTCATGGTGGAACGCACACCAGGACCAAGCACAGCCCCGAGCGAGCACCGCAGTCCGGGAGTCTTACGAGAGCCACACATATTTTATACAAAGCCTGGTTTATTCAGCAACATGTGAGTGTTCTATTTTTGCTTTATTCAATAAAATCATCCAAACGTTATTACGCTATTGTGAGCCTTCCTTCCCTATGGTTCCATATCCTGCTGATGCACTCTTTGGAAGAATTGTTCCCCATTAGTCTTAAGGATATCCATCAAGTTCCATACCGGACTTAAAGAGGAAGTAAACCCTCCTCGGGAAGTTGTACCTATAGGTAAGCCTATGATAAGGCTTACCTATAGGTACTGTAAATATCTCCTAAACATGTACCGTTTAGGAGATATTTACCTTTAATGCAGCCAGTGATGTCACTGGCGCATGCGCTCTGAAGGAACGGCTGATCGTGCCGTTCCTTCAGAGCCCTGTGCCGTGACTGTCGGCTCCCGCGCGCGTGCGCGGGAGTGACGTCACCGCGGCTCCGGCCAATCAGATGGCCGGATGCCGCGATCCCGGAAGACGGGCGACTGAACATGTCGCTCGTCATACAGGTGAGTGAGCGGCACGGCGGGGGCTCATTCTAAGGTAAGTATTTCATAATGAGCTAGTATGCGAAGCATACTAGCTCATTATGTGTTTCTCTTGCAGGTTGTAAAAAAAAAAAAAAAATTTAAACGAGTTTACAACCTCTTTAAGCGTGCCTGACCCTTATGTAATATTGCCCAGGGGTCCATTTAGTCTGGTAAGTGGAACATCCAAAGGGGGTGGATCTTCACATAACTGTACCTGATTGTTGGCACGGATTTGCACAGATATTTGCACCTTTTCCAACACTCAAGCACTTTTTGGACATTTTCACTGGCCACTTGCTGAAACACTTTTTACACAATTTCTGGATTTTATTTGGGACTACTATTATTATCCATATTATTTATTATGATCAATATTGTTGTATTAATTTATGTGCTTGATATTTAGCATGTTTGCACATATAATTGCACTTTTTTTGCACATTTATAAGGTACTTTTCTGTATGCACCTTAGGGGTGAATGTTATTATTTAATTTTATTCAATTTAGCACAATTTACAA
The DNA here is from genome assembly GCF_965119305.1 of Pelophylax lessonae. Taxonomy (NCBI): domain Eukaryota; kingdom Metazoa; phylum Chordata; class Amphibia; order Anura; family Ranidae; genus Pelophylax; species Pelophylax lessonae. The sequence continues at coordinate 481,462,602 of NC_138769.1, forward strand.
CCTGTTTTGCGCTGTGTACTAGCACTTTTATATTTAAAATGTTTGAATTTTTGAACAGCAGCACTTTGGGTTTGATTATTATATCCATAGCGCAGAGCACCTTTCTTTATTTATAAGGCTATTGCTGCAGCTAGGCAAGCCAGCACTGGCATTGTTAGTTTTGCCAAACTAACGCCATTAGCTGCAGCAGTCTTGGCTCATAAGAAAATGACTTCTGAATCTGAGCTAAAAATAGTAAATTTTCTTGCACAAAAAATTTGCCATTAAGTTCGTTAAATGATCTTACTGATAATGTCACTGACTGGTTTCCAGACTCCAAAATAGCCAAATCCATAAAGCGAACTAAAGGTTCCATTTTGGTTAAGAATGCCATTGCTAAGTGTCTCAAAAAGACTTACATATTGTCACTTTTCATTACTGATTGATAAAAATATTAACATATCAACAAGCAAAAAATTAGCTATGGTTGTCATTTATTTTGATGAAGAAGTTGGTAGAACCCAATACCAGTTCTAACGCCTCCTTGATCTGACTGAAGCAACTGCTGATGCTATTTTGAGCATATTAAACAATCTTTTCTGGAGGATGGTATACCCCTAAGAAATGTAAAGGCTCTTGGTACAGATGGTGCAAGTGTCATGGTTGGTCCTAGGAACTCTGTACTATCCCGCTTCAAAGTAGAGCAGCCTTATATTTTTCACATTCACTGTACCTGTCATGTTGCTGCCGATGCCTGTAAAGTCATACCAAAAACTGTTGAGCAACTTTGCAGAGACATACATAGCCACTTTGCACATAGTTGTAAACGTTTACAGTTGTATCATGAATTTCAGGAATTTGTAGATGCAGATTGTCTAAAGAGTCTACAGCTTTGTGCTACCAGATGGCTTTCAATGCTTGATTTTGTCAACCGCATTCAGAATCAATATTATGCCCTGTTAGGTTATTTTCAGTCAAGTGATGATACTGATCACTTGTTAACTGTGGACAGAATAAGCATTAAGCTACAGGATCCTATCACTAAAGCCTCGTACACACACTCAGATTATTGAACAATCTGTCATCCGTTTTTTGTTGCATGCTAGTCTCATATGGAAAGTGAAGAGCTTACTTTCATACGAAAATTCCCTTACGACAGAATTAAACTTCAGAAGTGATGTCATGTGTTGAATTGTTTTGTATGTGTTCTTTGGTTTCTGAGCATGCCTAGTCTTGCTCTTACAATTTTTTTCAGACGAAAACTGTACTAATTAAACGTAAATCGAACGTTGTGTTGACGTACAATAAAAATTTCATAGCCTGCACATCAAATTTTCTTTCCGATTTTCCTATCATGTGTACAGGCCTTTAGGCCCTGTTCACACCTGAGCATATTTCAGCTCATAAAACGCTCATCTCTAAAGTCTCAAAACGCCCAACAAACAAAATCCCTTTAATTTCAATGGCCTCTGTTCACATCTGAGCGTTTTGTCTCCTGAACCAAAATGCCTGAAGCTTAAAAAGTACACAAGCTTCTTTTTTGGCTGATTATAAGTGTTTTTGTTAGAGGTCAATGCCTTCCTCCAAACACCTGCAAAAAACGCTTGTAAAAACCAAAAAAAACGCCTGTAAAAAGCCCAAATAAACGGCAATAAAACAATAGCTCAGGTGTGAATGGAGCCTAAGTGCAACGTTTTGTTTCTTCAAGCAGTGTTACCAAATTTCACACAGTTCAATAACATTTTCCAGAGCAATTGATCTATGTTGCTTGACTTGTACTTTAGGTACTGCCAACTGCTGAAAAGTCTTATGGGCTTCTTTATCAGGCCAGACCTGTTGGTTTCCATTCAAAATGATGCACTGATTCAGATTGACTACACTAATAGTGCAAACTTCAAATTGACAGATGGCATTTTTATTGGATACCAATCAAGAGAACATTTATCTACAGTAGATCATTTGTCAGCTGCTCACCAGTTCATGGTGCAAGTAATGACATTTTACACAAGAGCTGTAGCTGCAATTAAAAAATGGATGCCCATTGGAAACCGAATCATTCATCTGTTGGCTTTACTAAAACCTTCAAACAGGTCTATTGTAAATTCTGGAGACATTATAGAACTTGCCAAGCATTTTCCACAAATTGTTCCCCCATCTGAGTTTGACGCACTGCATACTAAATTTATAGAATACCAAGTGACAGACTTTAGTGATGATCCTGACACTCACACTTATGATTCTTATAGGCACATGGTAGGACAAAGCTGTAGTATCAATTCAGGCCGTCTGAAAATACCTAAATTCTCACACTCTGCTTTCCCTTCCCTATGGGACAGCTGAGGTAGAACGTGTGTTCTCATCTGTAAAGTTACTAAAAACTGATCACAGGAACAAACTTTCCACTCCAATGTTGGAAGGACTGCGGTCAGTAAAGAGTCGCCCAGGAAAGATTACTCAACACATGATTGAAAAGGTTGACATCACAATGTATGACCACAAGGTTGACACTTTATTAAACCGTAAATGTAAGCCATTGTGTATGTCTTCTGCTGCTGGTAAGGACAAAGATGTGGTGGTGGTGGAGGAAGAGGAATGGCTGCAGAAGATCCATTTGATTACTTTCAGATGTACAACACATTTTAGAAGACAGGAAGTATCTGTTCTGTTACATTTTTAAAACATTGTAAAAAATTATAGGGATAACGGTCTCTACAAAAGCTGCTAAATGTGTCTTTGCCAAAAAGTAATTTTGCTTCAGTTTTTCGAAGCAGTTATCTGTCACTATGTTAGGAAAGTTCACACTTCCTTCTATTGTCAAAGGGGCAAAAATGACACATTTACAAAATAGCAGTTGTCAGTGGAACAGGAGGTGAAGGAAAACCTGTTCCATTGTCCACTGCTGTAAGGTAGAAAGTACATTGTTTCTTTCTATTTTATAAAAATGCATTACTTTTGCCAGTTGATATGTTGAGGCCCCGTTCACACTGGGGCGATCCGACTTCCCGGGGCAACCTCCGAGGTCGCGGTGCGAGCAGCGCGCCGCGACCTCGGAGCGGCCGGCACGGACTTCATAACATTGAAGCTCCGGACCCTTTTTCTAAGTCGAAGCGACTTGTGTCGCTCCTATTAGAACGGGTCCACAGCTTCCCTATGGAAGGCGACCTGTGAGGCGACCAGGTCGCCTCACAGGTCACCCCAATGTGAACGGGGACTGAAAAGCCTGTGTTTATTGTTATCTGTGACCCAGACTAGGGAGATTTATTCTCTATTTTTGTCCTGTTTACTTCTATCACCAAAAGCAAATTTGATTACAGAACAGACATAGAGAGGTGAATCTTCAGAATTTTGTGGACATAAATACTGGTGATCCTGTCGGCTACCAGATTTTACCTTACTTTCTGTGGTGGCCATGCCATGGAACAGAAATTAAAAGGAAATATCTTCAGTTGGCTATACAGTGGGTATGGAAAATAATCTCCCTTCTTTAAAAATCTAATTTTTGTTGCTTTGCAGCCTGAAATGAAGACTGTCAGTTTTTGTTTTATCCAGGTGTATTTACTTATAGCACCCAAGTGAAAGATATACCAATAACATGTCAAAAAATAAAACCGAATCAGTGAGTTGGAAAAGATCGCACACCCCCTTGTATCAATAGAGTCTAGAGATGTGCAAAGTTAGGACCAGACCAGAAGTTCTCTTCAGGAACTCTCTTTCACAGCACGGTGTCCCAGGGTGGCAGCAGAAAAGGGTTTTGACTACAGATGGGCATCAAATACACTGTAAGAATTCTAGCATGCTTTAGTACAGAAGGGTGGAAAAATACAGTACCTCTTTCTCTTCAAGAATTCTCTTTTACTAGCTCTTCAAAAATCGAATTCTTGCTTATTTGTTCAACGTTTTAGAAAAGTGATAAATGCAATGCATCATCCTATCTTATTTCATCTGTACATCTGCAGAGTGCTGCATATACAAATCCATTTACTTTTTTGCAGATTAAACATTTCACACAAAACAGCAAATTTAGATTTGGTTTGCACATTTCTGTATTTTTTGCTGATTTCTCCTACATGCTGACATATGGAGAAACAGAGGAGAAGAAATTGCATTAGATGATAGGTTTGTTAACCACTTGCCGACCAGCCGCCGCAGTTATCGGGCAGCAGGTTCCCGCCAATCGCCGTACCTGTACGGCGGTCCCTGGGAGCGATTCTGGGGGCAGGCATGCCCCTACTCGCCAGCGGGGAAGCTGATCTACGGGGCCGGCGGCCATGATTGCTGCCAGGCACCCACGATCGCTCCCCGTGAAGAGAGAGCGGCGGTCTGTTGTAAACACAGCAGACCATTGTTCTCTCTGGTATCAAAGCAGAGCTCCCGTATTCCTCCTATTTAGGAACACAGGTCTCTGTATTGATATCACAAGCCCAACCCCCCCAGTTAGAAAACACCCCCTAGGCTCACATTTAACCTTTGATCGCCTCTGGGTTAACCCCTTCCTTGCCAGTGTCATTACAGTAGCAGTGTATATTTTTAGCACTGATTACTGTAGTAATGTCACTGTTCCCCCCAAAAGCATCAAAAATGTCAGTTAAGGGTCCGATCCATCCGCTGCAATGTCACAGTCCCGCTATAAATCGCTGATCAGTGCTGTTACTAGTAAAAAAATAAATAAATAAAAATTACATAAATCTTTCCCCTAGTTTGTAAACGCGATAACTTTTGCGCAAACCAATCAAAATACGCTTATTGGGATTTTTATTATACCAAAAATATGTAGCAGAACACAAATTGGCATAAAATGATGAAAAAAAAAATTAGATTTTTATTTTTTTTTGGGGAATGTTATATAGTAGAAAGTGAAAAGAAAAAAAAAAATTGGATTTTTGTAAGATCTTACCGTAAAATCCTTTTCTCTTAGCTCATTGACAGACGTAGTCCTCTTTGATTCTCATCAATAGGGTTATGCTGCCTCCGCAGGAGTAGGACTAGGCAGAAAGAAAAACGTTCTGGCTCCACCCTAGGGGCAGTCCCAGAGGGTATATCCTCCCTCTCTCTGCTACAGGATGTCAGTTATGTCACAAAGCAGTGTCAGAGAATTTAACCCAACCCAACTCAATGATAGAGGGGCGGGTACTACGTCTGTCAATGAGCTAAGAGAAAAGGATTTTACGGTAAGATCTTACAAAAATCCAATTTTCTCTGTCGCTCATTGACAGACGTAGTCCTCTTTGATTCTCATCAATAGGGACGTCCCAAAGCAGTGACACAAATGAGGGGTGGGATTGACAGAAATCAAAATCCAATCTAGAAGGCCCAGCCCAACCGGAGCCAACCAGAAGTATCAAAGGACTCATCGAGTAAACAGATGAGACCTACCCAACAAACCCTCGAGGTAGACCAACAGTCTCCTCAAACAGCGGCCTGCAGGAACCTTGCGGCCAGAAGAGGCATCTGACGATGCCCTCACATAAACCTTATACAATCTTGTAAAGGTATGAACCGACGACTAGGTAGTCGCCTTGAAAACCTGAACCACTGACGCCTGATGGCGGAAGGTCCAGGAAACTCTAAGCGCCCGAGTAGAATGCGCCTTAACAGGGAACGGGGGATCCCGACCCTTAGATAGAATAAGCCTATACCACCGTCTGTCTGATCCATCTAAAGATGGTCGCGGCAGAAACAGGCAACCCCTTCTTAGGGCCATCCGTGATCTTACTCCTGACTAGACAGAAAAAAACTGACATCCTGTAGCAGAGAGAGGGAGGATATACCCTCTGGGACTGCCCCTAGGGTGGAGCCAGAACGTTTTTCTTTCTGCCTAGTCCTACTCCTGCGGAGGCAGCATAACCCTATTGATGAGAATCAAAGAGGACTACGTCTGTCAATGAGCGACAGAGAAATATATATATATATATATATTTTTTTCAGAATTGTCGCTTTTTTTTGTTTATAGTGCAAAAAATAAAAATCGCAGAGGTGATCAAATGCCACCAAAAGAAAGCTCTGTTTCTGGGAAAAAAAGGACATCAATTTTACTTGGGTACAATGTTGCACGATCACGCAATTGTCAGTAAAGTAACGCAGTACCGAATCACAAAAAATGGCCTAGTCATTAAGGGGGGACATTTTTCTGTCCAGAAGTGGTTAAAGAAGGAAAAGGGCCACAGAGGATTTACAAGATTTGCTAGTCTTTGAGAACACACAAGTTAGGACACAAAAAAAAAAAAACACATAATGCAGGCATAGTTTAAAGTAAACGGAAAGGCTCATTTTCGAAAGGCTCATTTATCTGATGTGAATCTACACATGTAGTGTATCTGCTAGACTAGAGTGTGCCTGCAAGAAACAATATTTTGGCAGGACCACCAGGAGACTACGAGATAGGCAGAGAGAACATGTGTATAATATTAAAAAGGGATATAAACACCACAGCTTATCTGCCCATTACAGGACACACCATAATAAGGACCCTAGCTCCTTAAAATGTACTGGCAATGCTAAACTTAAACCCCATTGGAGGGGCTGCCATTTGACTAGGGCAGGGCTCGACAAACCCCGGGCGCCAGGTCGCATTGGCGACTAGAATAAGCGACCTGGTGCCTGGGGTGCACGGCAGGAGGTGTCCTGTCCCTTTTGCGCCCCCCCCCCCAACCACTCACCGAGTGCACGGACTTCCGCGCCATCCGAAAATTGAGGCCGCGGCTTTTCGGCCTTCTTCAGTGAGAGAATGGGGAACTGACGCCCTCTTGTGGTGGCTGGGAGTTTGACAAGCAGTAATGAATGGCTGTTTCCCCTGCCTGTCCTCAATGCCTGTCCATCTCCTTCCCCAAGAGGAGATGAGAGGGAAGTTTTTGCAGGCTTCATCTCCCTGTCCACTTACCTTTGCTTAAAAGGTAAGTTGACAGGGAGTGTGGTTGTTATTATTATTATTAATTTATTTTTTTAAATTTATTAAAAAAAAATAATTTTTCTTTTTTTTTTTAATTAAAAAAAATGTATTTTTCTTTTTTCAATTATAAAAAGAAAAAAATTATATAATAATATAATTTTTTTTTCCTCATCGCCATGCCACAGCCGAAGGACCCTTTCACAGGGGCTGTCTGATCAGGACCGCCTATCAGTTTTTCAGGCAGACCTGATCGGACCCTTCAGTCTCCTCTATGGAGCTGTAATCTGCCGCCATCTGATCCTGTCTGCCAAAAACAGACGGATGGTGGTTCTATTTTCTATCCATCCCTGGGATTGGATCAGATGGAAACAGACAGACAGTCTGTTTCCATCCGATTGCGCAATAGAGGAGAGTGGGGTTCTAATCGTCTTTATGTGTAAATTTAGTATGTTATTTTTTGGGAAATAAACCTTGGTTGTTTGTTTAAAAAAAAAAAAAAAACTGGCTCCTAACTTTTTTAGCTGGCTCCTAGATTTCAGGAAAATTTGTCAAGCCCTGGACTAGGGAAATGTATAAATTAGAAATGTGGTGGGCATATGAACTCTAAATGCTTTACCTCAATGGGGTTACATTTAAATGGGATGTCAATTGTTTTATTGACAATAGGTGAGTTCTGTGTGGATAATTGACATCACATTCTAATTGTTTCTCTTGTGTGACATGTAAATAATTAGCCCACATTTCAGATCCGTGTATAATAAAAATCCCCATATACACACTAGTATTTTTATGTAGAATATATACTTTTTTTATATTTTATCCGTAGGTTTTCTATCCCATATTCTTTATCCCTTCATGGAATATTTTTATCCAGACCCAATCTGGTAATTCTGTCTTGAATGTGAGTAGATGTCTTTTTAATAAATAAAATGGGTGTTTATTCCTTCCTGGTCTCCTTTAAAACGGCATCCAGACCACTTCCCGTTCCTTGACCTATTTAATCAGGACAGGAAGTGATATATTAGACTACAAGAAAACGGTTCCAGCAATGGGAATGACATCACAGACTTCAAAAAAATGGGCCTGGGACAGGAAGTGATGTTCTACTGCCCGTGCTGTCTTCATATGATGGAATATGAACATCTTGTGAGGGTTACTTATATATAAGAGGTATAGTGGAAGATATTGTCATGCTCCTGATGATGCACTTGGCACGAAATGGCCATAGAGCTTGACTTGTACGCCAGAGGTCCTGCCCCCCATTCTGTGCTCAGTTTGGCGGGATACTATGTAGGTTTATGTGCCTCATGTTTTCTTATGCACTTTATATGGACTGCTTGCACACATGTAGAGTCCAAAACACCATTCCCTGCTATTTGTGGTTTGGTGGTGTTTTTTACATATTTAAATAAATAAATACTACACTATGAGCAATTTTTTCTGGTGTCGGTGATCCTACTGTCTGGCTTGATGAAATGAAGCGGTTTCTCTGATGACTTCACCTGTGAGGTTGGATGATCCACCACAGCCATAGAGTATCATAAGACCATTGAATACTGAATGAACGTTTGCTGTCCTATAACTTAGACAGCAACTGGTTCTGGTGAGTGTGCACTTCTTATATTTGGTGGAGGCAACACACAGACATTGATTCACTGAAATTGTGGAGTAATAACATTGGAACTATTTTTTTACACGTATGGACTTCTATTTACTTTATTGTGACCTATTTTTATTTGATTAAAATCTGTTTTGTTTATGGAGATTTGTATACTTGTTGAAGAGTATTACTATTATCCATACAGTGCTGCTTTTTTTATTTTTTTATATAGACACACACAGCCCGGTTCAGGAGCAAGCAAGCACTTGCTATGGGGACAGACACAGTTGAGGAGGAGCAGACAGCACCAGCGGGGGACCCCAGAATAGGAGGTTCGGGGCCACTCTGTACAAAACTACTGCACAGAGCAGGAATGTACAATATGTTTTTTATTTTAAATGAAAACAAGCTGAGCCTTTGCAGCCAATTATAACCACCAACTACTTTTTTCACATTTAAACTATGGACCTAATGACTGAGAAATAATGTACTATTTTTTTACGATATCAAAGTTATACATACATTGTTTTAAGGCATCAAGGCTTTCTTTTGGTGGCATTTTTTCACAAATGATTATTTGATTTTCTAGGAGAAAAAAGTCAGAATTGTCTTGCCAATGGAGTCCTCAAAGGAAGTAGGAAGCCAGCAGGTGACTTAGATCAGTAGGTTCCATCTATTAACTAAAATATCACTTCCAAGTAAACTGACCAATACGCTTCATCACAACCTATCTATAGGTGATTCAACTCATGCTTGCCATGTTAATGCCAAAAAGACAAATCATCCACTGAGAAATTACAGTTCAAAACAGGGTATAGGGAAAAAAACACATTTATTATTAAAAGTTTTATCATTAAAAAGTAGCAATCCCTATAAAGTTTATTTAAAAATCTCAGTTAATCCACATAATACTGTGTAATAAAGGAAGTCCATATCTAGTCAAAGCTCATCCTTCACCTGCAAGAGATAAATATGTGTTAGAAATACTTAAGTATTGCAAAATGTTAACATATTGCTATGATATATTAAAGTGTATTTCAAACTAAAACCCAAATGTAATATATTGCAGCTTACCAGCCCATAGATGTGGTGGCTGCATTTGTTTTCTTTTTTTATTTTCCCCCTTATTTTCACCTGGTGATCCTGTCATAACACACTTCCTGTTATAGGGTGACAACACTCACTTACTGTTCTGTATCTATGGAGAAGCAGAACAGAGGCGTGTTACAACTACAGAATACCTCCCCTTCTTTTCTCCATAACATAGGGGTGAGGTGTTCTGTAAAACACTTCCTGATATTATTGCTTGGGATAAGACTGCAGAGTACACAGGCCAGTGCTGAATTTCTGACAGGATCAACAGGTTTTCTTTTTTTTTGCACTTATTAAACATATAATAAAACTCATTAAACTGTATATTTAAAAGACCAAAAGAGACCAAATGGGATGTTAATTGTTAGAGTTTACATACACTTTAGTGCATTATCAGTGCAGCCTGTAAAAACTTTTTTTGCTTTATTATTACATTAACTTAATGTGGAGCTGTACTCAAAATGTGAAAGTTTAATAGGTTTCATGGAACATCTAGAAAAAAAAATGTTGTCCAAGTAGTACCCTGAAAGACTTACCTTTTCAGACCAGAACACTTCCTAGTATGTGAGTGTGCTTAGGCACTCCTGTGAATACAGCTTCATAGCTGTATGTCTGCAGCAGTGGTGGCTGGTGCTCGGTAATTTGGGGGGGGGGGGGGAGGTGGGGCATCAAACCAATTCAGGGGGCCGCCCGTACGGCCAGACAGCCGACCTCCTCCTGTCCGAGCCGGGGAGTGCTGGATGGCTGATCCGCCTGCCGTGTGTCTCCTTCCTCTTCCTGGCCAGTGGCCAATAAGATCGCTTCTCTTTTTGGCCAATAGGGAAAGGGGTCTCACAACCCTCTTCCTGATTGGCTGGGAGGAGAATCAGTGTGACAATAGCATATATTTATTCACTATTGCCATACAACTGGGTGGGCTCAGGGCGCAGTGCTCTAATCATGCTTAAAAAAAAAAAAAAATTCCCCTATTGGAATCCGTGTGTCCGGCGCCCTGCATGTAGATTAGGGGGGGCCGGATGCCTGGATAAGGGGGGGCCCCTAATGGACGGGCCGCAACTGGTCTGTAGTGTGAATCTAAGAAACTGCCACCTCTGACAGCTATTCTAGCACGATTTGGAGTTAGATTTGTCTCTACAAGATGACCACCTTCACACATGGAAACAATGTAGAAGAAGGCATGGTAAGTCAGTAATGAGGAAAAGATCAGCCTCAGAGAGGCCACAGGTAAAAATAAGTCTTTTGGTCTCTGTCTATCCTTTTTTTTTTTTTGGACACAGCATCCAGAGTTCAGTTCCTCTTTAATGGTAAATTTTTGGAACTGTGTAAAGATTTACATAGATCAAGCAATGATCAGGAGTATACTAAAAACAAATCAGCAACAACAAATGCACTGATCATCTCTTCACATAAGTACATAAGTGACCAAAACACAATGGTTGTGGACTGCACCAGAGTGTGTTAGCTTGGAACCCAAATTATACATAGCTGCAAAAAGGAAAACAAGTTCCTAAACCACTCTAGTGCACAATGTAAATTATGTACAGCGGGTAAATTAAGTATTGGACACATCACCATTTCCTTAAGTAAATATATTTCTAAAGGTGCTATTAACATGAAATGTTCACCACATGTCTGTAACAACCTATGCAATCCATACATACAAAGAAACGAAAACAAATACGTTCAGAAATTAAGTTATGTGTAATAAAATGCAATGACACAAGGAAAAAGTATTGAACACATAAGAAAGGGAGGTGCAAAAAGGCATGGGAAGCCAAGACACCAGCTGAAATCTATCAGTAATTAGAAAGCCATCTTGCTTTCAGTGCAAATTATTATGAGCTGGTTCAGTCTCAACTGATGGCCTATAAAAAGGTGTCTCATTACCAAGGTGTCACACATGAAACATCTCATAATGGGTAAAAGCAAAGAGCTCTCTCAAGACCTTCACAACTTTATTGTTGCAAAACCTACTGATGGCATTAGTTACAGAAGGATTTCTAAACTTCTGAATGTTCTAGTGAGCACTGTTGGGGGTATAATCCAGAAGTGGAAAGAACATAATTTCACCATAAACAGGCCACAACCAGGTGCTCCTCGCAAGATTTCTGACAGAGTGAAAAGAATTATCAGAAGAGTTTGTCCGAGAGCCAAGGACCACTTATGGAGAGCTTTAGAAAGACCTGGAATTAGCTGGTACAATCATTTCAAAGAAAAAAAATAAGTAATGCACTCTTCCGCCATGGCCTGCCATGGCCTGTATGCACACCCACCACGCAAGACTCCACTGCTGAAGAAAAAGCATATTAAAGCTTGTTTAAAGTTTACTGCACAACATGTAGACAAGCCTGTGAAATACTAGGAGAATATAGTCTGGTCAGATGAGACCAAATTTTAAGTCTTTGGATGCTATAATAAACACTATGTTTGGAGGTCAAATGGCATTGCACAAAACCTTACCAATAGTGAAGTTTGGCCGTGGGAACATCATGATGTGGGGCTGTTTTTCATATCATTCATATCTTTATATCATTGAAGGAAGGATGAATAGAATGTACCAAGACATTCTTGATAAAAATCTGCTGCCATCTATCAGGATAATGAAGATAAAACAAAGGTGGACATTGCAGCAAGACAATGATCTCAAACACAAAGCCAATGAAACTCTCCATTGGTTTCAAATAAAGAAAATAATGCTGCTAGAATGGACCAGAAAATCCACCATCCTCCAAAATCCATGAGTCCTCCATCCACCTCCTATTTGGCATGGTATTCTGGCAGGGGGGAGCCTTCCCTGCCATCAGGATAAATTATCAGCGTTGCGGGCTACGGCCGGATGGCACTGGCTATTCAGGAAAAACCTGACAGGCTGGTTGAACACAAGTCGATCAATAGATCAACTTGTGTACAATCAGCCTGCCCATACATGGTTTGAAATTCGTCTGGTCTATACTGAGCCGGACATATTTCGATCCATGTATGGCTGGCTTTAGGAGAGAAGAGAGAGAGTTATTTAGGACTGATTAGAATAAACTAAGGGTTGATAAAGGATGAATATAAACAAATGTAATCTAAAAAAGTGAGTTTTCCTTTAACTGACACAATGGGGTTTATTTACTAAAGGCAAATCCACTGTGCACTGCAAGTGTACTTGGAAGTGCAGTCACTGTGGATCTGAGGGGGGACATGCAAGGAAAATAAAAAACAGCATTTTTGCTTGCAAATGATTGGATGATAGAATTCAGCAGATCTTCCCCTCAGATCTACAGCGACTGCACTTACAAGTGCACTTGCAGTGCACTTGGATGTGCACAGTGCATTTGCCTTTAGTAAATCAACCCCAATATGCAGATGAATGAATAGATACAAAGGTTACTTTGTATCTCATTATCCTGCATCTGAACAGTGTTTATAAACACAGTGTCAGCCTGTTTTTGACAGTAGCAGGTTTTAATTACCGGAAGATGCAAGGGGGAGCAGTAGTGAGTGTTCTACACATGCCTAGTGTATTTCAAAAAGAGTTCTTTTGGCATGTGTAGCATGCCCATTGTCAACATCTGGTTAATGAACATTGTGCTGTAGAGTGGTTCAACCTGTGTCATAGGAACTTGTTTCTACGTTCTCAGTGTCATATATATGAATGTAAGTGTTTTGCTCACCAAACTTCTGTGGCATTGGCATGGGAAGAGGTTATCTGTAGGGTGTTCAACAATTTCCATCCCTTCTCTTATTTTGGGTTCGCTCACCTGCAGCTTTGCATAAGTCTAAAATAATAGAAAAATCAAGTGCAATATTTAAACAAAGAAAATATTGCAGACATGTTATCGAATGCAGTTTTCCTAGGCACCCTACCCAGCAGTGCAGGTAGTCCATTTTAAAAATGCTGGTTAAAGATTCATTGACGCAATGACATCCTGTAGTTGTCTTAGCATGCATTTATATCTGTTTTGGAGCAGGAAGCTAAAAATAAACCAACATGGTGTAACTTGGGTACGATTTCTATCATAATTAACATTCTATTGGGTATCAGTGGTAATGCATGTGAAACAAACAAATGGCCTCTGCCCCCCCTATAACTGGCCTTCACAGCAAAGAGCACATGGAATGGAAAGGCATGCAAAACAAAACCAAATAAAATTCCCAGCTTAACTCACCAACTCACCTCTGTTTTAAACCATTTAATAAAATAGGTTTTGAGGATAATGCGCTAGGCCTACGTGCCTTCTTTGTTTCCTATACTCCTAACTCACCAACCAGTCTGCTACCAACTGAATTATCCTGTCTAACAGTTTACATTAAAAACAGGGGTTTAGTTAGCACACATTTGCAAATACATGGGTAAGCTGCAGAGCTGCTCGAAGGCACCCCAGTATTTCTGCAGTCCTAACTCTTGTAAATTGATGAGAGCCTCCACAGTGGAAGCACATGCATTCTAATAGATACATAGCGGGCAGGTGAGCCTGGAGGTAGCCCACCCCTCCTTAAAGGAACAGGAGCACACTGGACACCCAGCACATAGCACAATGGCAGCAAAGGTGTCCAGCATCTCCCCTCACCAATATTACATCAGTAACAAACAAATGGCCCCTGCCCCCGCCTACAACTGGCCTTCACAGTACGAGGCACATGGAAGCGCATGCAAAACAAAACCAAAGAAAATTCCCAGCTCAACTCACCAACCAGTCTGCTACCAACCAAATTATCCTGTCAAAGTTTGCCATTATGCTATGTGCTGGGTGTCCAGTGTGCCCTTGTGCCCTTAAGGAGGGGTGGGCTACCTCCAGGCTCACTTGCCCTCTATCTATTTGAATGCATGTGCTTCCACTGTGGAGGCTCATATAAATTTACAAGAGTTAGGACTGCAGAAATATTTGGGTGCCTTGGAGCGGCTCTGCAGCTTACACATTTATTTGCAAATGTGTGTTAACTTAACCGCTTTTCTTAATGCAAACTAGGTCGGGCAGGGGCCATTTGTTTGTTACTGATGTAAAATTGGTGAGGGGACACGCTGCCATTGTGCTATGTGCTGGGTGTCCAGTGTGCCCCTGTGCCCTTAAGGAGGAGTGGGCTACCTTCAGGCTCATCTGTCCTCTATCCATTAGAATGCATGTGCTTCCAATGAGGAGGCTCTCATAAATTTACAAGAGTTAGGACTGCAGAAATATTCGGGTGTCTTGGAGCGGCTCTGCAGTTCACGCGTGTATTTGCAAATGTGTGCTAACTAAACCCCTGTTTTTAATGCAAAGTGTTAGACAGGATAATTCAGTTGGTAGCAGACTGGTTGGTGAGTTCAGATGGGAATTTTCTTTGGTTTTGTTTTGTAATGCATGTGAAACCTGCTGACAAAATGCCAAAAATGCACTGCACCTTAACTCCCACCACACTTGCATACATTTGCCAAAACTGTTCTTTATACAACTACATGGAGCAATAAATATCTAGATTCCCATGCACTGCACATACAATTAGATACAGACATAGGAGGTTGGCTCCCTAATGCATTTATTATCTTGTATAAGAATTTTTGTAATTGGAAGAACAATAAGTGAATAAGGTAAGGTCAAACTTTACTGCGCTATACCCTATGCAATTTCAAATGTCATTGTGTGAATGAGTAGCAATACAGGTAACAAGAAAGTAAGTGCTGACAATAGACAGTTTACAGAGTTAGGTAATGGGTCCAGAAGTAACTGTTATGGTGCAATCATTACCCATACTGGCTTAAAAAACAATAAAGTGAACATATGTTTTGTTCATGCAGGGCAAAGCCACCATTTCACTTCAAGGACAGCCCCACCAGCATCTTGCACTTTCCTTCCCTGACCTCCCCTTGCCAATATTGAATCCCTGTGAAAAAGTGAATTTCTATCAGAGCTTTTACATGGTTGAGGAAGGTCTCCCTGCCTCCATATGAAAGTGCTGCCATTTACAGTAATGTTCCTAACCAGTTTAAAATAGCTCAAACACTTTTTTTTCTTTACTTGCTCAGATTTGAAAAGCATTTAGTCATACAGTACAGGACATATGGTCCTAAGTTAAGTTTAACCATGGATATTATGTAGCTACCTTCAGGTGATTAGATACAGTGATTCAATACAGATTCAATACAGTGTCACTCTTAAGCAGTATTCCATCAGAAAGCTTATAACCTGCCAGAGCACCCATGTCACCAACCTGCTTTCTTGTCCGTGCGCCTTCAATATGTGGGCCGCACTACACGAAGGCTGGCGGTGAGAATGGGTGAACACCCTAACAACATTAAGAAGGGATTTAGGAAGCACAGTGTTTCTAATCACTTAAGACTCAAACACAATAGGGACCTAGTCTACTTACATTATGCGCAACAGACAAAATAGATCAACATTGGAGAGATAACAATATGCACAAGGCAGTATCACAAAATGAGTCCCGCTGGATTTATGAGTTATGTACAATGAGCCCTCAGGGTATGAATATAGATATGGACATAAATTGTTTTATATCCAATTTTTAACGTTATTGTTATGTTTATTGTACCGGGCAGATCTTATTGTATGTTAGGATTAAACAAATACAATTTTGAATATATATTTTGACAATTTGATATATTTTCAATATATTGTTTGCCCATTGGGTGTTGCAGAGAATAGAGTGTAACCATCCCACTTTATGGCCACAAGGTTGCTACTGGGATGAGGACCAGCACAAAAATGGGTAAGTGTATATTAATTGGGGTACTGCAAGTGCAGACACTTGAGTAATGCACATATATATATATATATATATATATATATATATATATATATACATACATATACATACATACATACATACATATACACACACATTTTTAGATATTGTTATATGCATATTTTTTAATTTTATATATGCATTTTTAGACTCTCTACCACATAGATTGCTGCTGCCCACTGTATTCTGATAAAAACCTCCTGCATTTGCTAATGATTTGATTAGATCGATAGTGCCATGAGATCTGCTCGTTCTTTCCTCCTTTCTGTAGTTGGAGAGGGGCGGGCTCTGGGCGTGCCAGCGAGGATATGTATAGTGAGTGCACAGCGTGACCTTCAGCTTCTGAAGACGTCACACTGATGTTGAAATGCGTCAAGCTGGGACGCACGTTGCAACGCACTTGGTTGTAGGTGGAACGCATGCCATTATGTGGCGGGTCCGGCTTACATTTCTCCCATTGTACAGTGGGGAGTCCGCACAAGAGAGTTTACCTTTTTATGCTTAGCCCATACTCAGGGGATTTAAATAAAGGCCACCATACATTTTTACACTATGAGGAGTTTGCTCTCCATGTTTGTTTCCTCTCACCTGCATTCATCTTGGAGTTCTTATCACTGTGAGGAAGATGAACTGGAGGACTGGCTGGAGACTATATCCTGGTCACGGAGACCATCAAAGCTTTCCCTGATCCTCTTGACATATGGTAAGGAGGATCAGCATCGTCTAGTGAGTGGGGATTTTTACACTCACTATCCACGCAGGGTGCCACCTTTCTTAGAAGTGGGATTCACTTTTGGGATGCATCGATTCACTATGGCAGGAAGACTATGCCGTTCCTATTGATGAATACGGAGGATTACCGTTGGGACTGTTGTCACTGGACATTATTTTAAGTTTACGTGCACTGGGTTTTAGGGGTCACACATTTCTTTGTTGCACAAGCATTTATATTTTATTTATTTTCTCACACATGATTTAATTGTCATACTGTTTAGTTCCACACTTTGGGTGGGTTGATGGTTTTTATACATCTTTCAGAGCAAGCGCTGTTGATTGCATAGAGCATACCACTCTTGCAGATTTTTTAAATTTAAGCAGAGACATTGCCAGACACAGCAGAGGTCCCAGGTTCAAGTCCAGATCCTCTTAGTACTCCCCTCCTCCCAGGACGTCCGCTGGACGTCTTAGGGCCAGGTTTAAGAGGAAACCTCTGGTGAAATTCTCTTGTCAATCTAGGGGCATGAACATTCTCCTCCCAATAATTTTCTTCTGGTCCATATCCTTCCCATTGAACCAGGTAATGTAATTTGTTCCTAGAGATCCTAGAATCAAGAATTATTGTACCTCAATAGGTGGAGTTGGTGGAAGAATTCTTCCAGAAAAAAGATTTTTATTAAATGGTTTGAATAACGATATGTGAAAAACAGGGTGAATTCTCATACTGTCAGGAAGTTTTAAATGGAAGGTGAATGTGTTGATCTGAGCAGAAATCTGGAAAAGTCCCACAAATTTTTGTCCCAACTTTGCAGATGGAACATGGACCTTTACATTTTTGGTTGATAGCCAAACTTGTCACCCACATAAACGGTAGGAAGTGATCTGTGATGTCTATCAGCAGTCTTCTTGTAACATTCCTGAGCCTCCCTCAAAGTCTCATTTACTTTCTCCCGAATCTCTTGCAACATAGTTAATCTTTTGGTAACAGCAGGAATTGGAGTTGAGATTGGAAGATCAGGAATAAAAACTGGATGATACCCATTGTTTAAGAAAAATGGGCTTTGAGAGGTGGAGCGATGTCTAGAATTGTTATAAGAAAATCCTACCGTAGGGAGATAGTCCACCCAGTCATCCTGAAGATAACTAACAAAACATCAAAGGTACTGCTCTAAAGTTTAATTGGTCATCTCGGTCTGACTATTAGACTGAGGATGACAATCAGAAGGCAAATTAATTGCTACTCCTAAAGCTGAGCAAATGCTTTTCCAAAAGTTCAAAGTAAACTGTACTCCTCTGTCTGACACATCTTCAGGAATTCCATGTAGTCTAAAGACTTCTCGAACCATCAACTCTCCAGTTTGTTCAGAAAAGGATACCCCCCTAACAGGTATAAAGTGAGCCATCTTGGTAAGGCAGTCGATGACTACCAAGATAGTGGTCATTCCTTTTGAGGGGGGTCTGCTTCTTGCTCCACGGTTTCTAGGTGGATTGAAGTCATCATTTGGGCCTACGGTCTAAAACAGGGGTGGCCAAGCATCGGCCCTGCAGTTGTTGTGGAATCACAAATCACAAGTCTCATCATGCCTCTTGGAGTTGTGTTTGTGGCTATCAGTCTTGCAGTGTTTAATGGGACTTGTAGTTCAGCAACAGCTGAAGGTCCAATGTTTGCCCATCCCTGGTCTAAAGAATAGGATTTCTCTCTTCCCTGTGTAAGGCACGCTTCTCCAGATCTGCTTCAGAGGCCTTTATGCAACAAGAATTTGCTTCTTGGATTTGTAAGGCTGCCATCTGGTTTTCTGTTCACAAATGTGTTAAGTTCTACCAGGATTTTTGACTTACCAGTAAAATTTTGGAGTACAGTGCAGTATAGGACCTATATCTCCCCCCCCCCCCCCCGTTTTCTTTATTATCCCACTACTGCTTGCTACGAAACTGAGGCTAGCTGGGAGGGGAAAGGGTTATATAGGGGATATCCCTGCAGTTTATTTTTTGCCAATGTCACCTGAAGGTATATTACCCATGGTGAAAGACTAAAGATCCCATGTCCTGTAGTATTGTCACAGAAACAGATTTTACTGGTAAGGCAAAAATCCTGTTATATTATCTATGTTGTTACCTAAACTGTAAAAAGTACATTATACAGTTGTAATTACTGCTACGAAGTTCTAATTTCCAGCAAAACAACCAGTACATTCATATCTCATGACTTGGTATTATAAATGTGAAGGTTAAAGCAATAAACATAGGGTGTTAAATATTAAAATGTTTCAAGGTAATAGCTTTTACTTGGATGTCATAAAGAACTGAGAAGTATCAACATTTCATTGCTAAGTACCGGAGAAGCCTTAGTAAGCAAAAATATAATCAAATATAATGTCTGACCTAAACCAATAACGCAAAACATTAGTCCAGAGCAGGAAATGCATGACATTTTACTGCAATATTACATTTTGAGAGGAAGGTTAACTTCCATGTGAGGTTAATAAGGGTCTTAGTTTTAGGGAGGAGCAGAAAAGCTTAAAAGCTTTTGCTGTGATTTCTGTGCTAAGTGGGTGGTGGCAAAAATGACAGATAAAAACTAAAGACAGACACTTACTACACATAAGAAGACTGGCCATGATGTCTATTTTTGGACCTCTACAAAAGATATTTGCCTAAAGGAAAAACGACTTCACTTTTTATGAAGGTAACTAAGACATTTGCAGTATTATGATCACTCGGGAAGTGTAAACTTGGGAAAAAAAGTCAAATGGCCAATAAAGGAAAGGTGTAGTATGAGTCATTGACCCACAGGACAAGCTGTTTAAGAACGAACAGGGAGGGAAAATCCTCTCACGCAACATTTCTGAAGATTACAAAGTTACTTAATTTGGCAAAGCAGAATGGCAGATAGATGAGATGGCCTTGAAGTAGTTTAACGGCATAACAAAAAAAAAAAAAAAAAGAAATACAGAACTATGAAAGCGGTTTTCACATTCTACATACAGACGGATGGAATGTGTAGCTCTGCCCACAATACATTGTGCTTTCAGTAATAAACGGTTGCCGAAAAGTACCTTTAAGATTTAAAGCTCTTACGTGGTGATATATGTTGAAGACATAGTTGGGATTTCTCCATTCTGCATTAAAGTAAATATATCATATGATCTTTATTATTGTGGACTGTGGTCTCACATTTAATTTTTTTAATGTCAATGTCATGTTTTTTTGACAATTCTGAAAGTTGAATTATTGTTAAGGGCCAGTCTTAGCAATGAAATTTAAATTCCCAGCCACAAAGGCATACAGTGCCCACAGATGCTAGCTGCATTCATAGATATTTTACTAGGTCTATATGACAATCAAGCTTCCCGTGAAATACCAAACTCCAGCTCAACTTCAGGAGATCTATGACAGACCAGGTTCTACTGGGTTGGAAAATTTTGACCCAACACTGTATTATTATATTGTTCTTGAAAAGAAGTAGCTTGCTGATGCAGGGGTAAAAATATGCATGTTTATGTAACAATGAAAAGATCTTTCAGCTGACCTTCTTAATAGCAGCTCGTTAGCATCAATTAGAATCCTACACACAGGAAATTGCGTACTATTATAATCATTGCCTTTATTACTGCTACAGGTTAATAAATCATATCAACTGCAAAAAAAAAAAAAATCACTAATTTTATGTGATTAACTCACAGAAACACCTTTGACCTTTGATTTAGAAGATTATTGTGCAGTAACCCTTAGCAACCAGATAACTTTCTGTTGCAGTCTTCTTTAAAAGATTGGTATTGACAAATTCATCTTAGAGACAAAAAAAATCACCATTGTGTCTGCCGGTCTTACAATTTTCTGTAAAGGAGTTTATTGTATTTATTTTGAATATCTATAGGATCTAGATAATTGCAGAAGACCCAGCATATCACATTAATCTTATCTAGACTACTGTGCACAGATAACCCATAAGTGAGTATGTTAAACTAATCTTAAAATTGTGATATTAATCTAGCCTTTTTTAGCTAAATGAAGAACAAAGGTCAAGGTATCTTGATAGGACTGAAGATAAACCAAAATAAAACTACCGTAACGCACAACGCAAGCTGGTGTGTAAAAAATCATATAGATGAAACCTTGATTAAAGGAGGAGATAATGCAGCAGGCTATTGCACAATAACAGGCACAATTATGAAAAGGCTGTTCCAAAGCAATTACAGTAACAGCTGTTCCAGGGAAACAGGAGAATGGTGCAGAATATCCGAGAACATGGCATAAAGACTCTTTTTCCCCAGGGTTTCCAAAGCTAGTCACTTGTAAAATATTTTGGGCTGATCTTTTAAAGGAAACTTGTAGATACATAATATGTAGGCTGCCATTGCTGAACTCTCCTTTTGTAAATTCTGCTTGCCTTGCCAATCCAGAGACTTTTAGACGGAGACACTGACCTAGAACAAGTATGCAGGTCAAGCTTTCCGATTTTCTCTGCCTACTTGTTCTGGGTCAGTGACTTGAAATAAAATTAAAAGGCAAAACTTTTTTTTTTCTTTTTTACTTTGGATACAGAATGGGAGGGTTTCACCATCTGTGTCCCAGTCCGGAGATTTCCCTTGACTTCCTGTTGTATAGTCAAACAGGAAGTGAGAGGAAATCCCTTCAAATGCTGACCAGGCTTTTTCTGGCACTTTTTGTTTACAAGTTTAAAAAAGTATTTTTTGCTAAAAAATTATTTTAACCCCCATACATTTTTTTAGAACAGACTCTAGGGAATAAAATGGCGATTGTAGCAATTTTTTATGTCACGTGGTATTTGCGCAGAAGTTTTGCAAACGCAATTTTAAAAAAAAAAATACACTTTAATGATTTAAAAAAAAAAAATGGTTACCCCAATTTTCCTGTTTAATATAAATGTGAAAGGATTCGTGCTCGCTCATGGAATGGCAACAAACTATTGTATTAAAAAATCTCCATAGGTGGTGCTTTAAACGCCTTTACAGGTTACCTTTTTAGAGTTACAGAGGACGTACAGTACTAGAATTATTGCTCTTACTCTATTGTTTGCGGCAATACCTCACATGTGTTGTTCGAATATAATTTACATATGTGTTCGCGACCTAAATACACATTCAACTTCTGCGTGCGAGCACAGTGGGATGGAGACGCTTGAAATTTTTTATTAAGATTATTTAGTTTGCTTTTTATCTTTTACTCTTACACTGCCAATTTAAATGTTTTATTTTTTTTTATCACTTTTATTCCTATTACAAGGAATGCAATCATCCCTTGTAATAGAAATAAGGATGACCGGTCCTCTTTATGAGGAGATCTGGGGTCAAAACGACCCCAAATCTCTTATTCACCTTTAAAAGCAAAAGATTTAAAAACATTTTTTTTGATCTTTCGCTTTCATTTTTTTTTTTATTCCAGCCTGGACCGGAAGTGAGGTCATGACGTCACTCCGTTCCTCCAAGGCCATATAGTCGACTGAAGAGTATTAACATAATCCTGGTAAACCACTTGCAAACCACAACGTAAATATACGTATTGTGGTCAGCAAGTGGTTAAGAGAATTCCTTGTGGACCCCCACAATTTGGGGCAACCCACAATTTGGGATTTTCTTTTACTTTCACTATAAATGATAACGGTAAACAGGATAAAAAGAGAGGGTGCATCTCCTGAATGGGGGGTGGCACAGACCGCAATAAAAACTGACAAGCATTCTAATCCCTCTCCACTCTATCCAAAACTAAACAAAAAATGTTGCCTTTAGATATAATTAAAGAAATATTAACACCAGAGACACCTCAACAACTTTTTCACAAGAGTACAATAACAGTATTTTCTGAAGGAGGACAATGGCATACCTACCGTATTTTCCGGCGTATAAGACGACTGGGCGTATAAGACGACCCCCCTAATTTTCATCAACCGGTAATACTTATACTTAGGTTACCTTGGAGATATTATACTCGGCGTATAAGACGACCCCCCATTTTTGGGGGATTTTTTTGAGGTTCAAAAGTAGTCTTATACGCCAGAAAATACAGTATATTTCTCTTACTACAGGTTTCTTATCCAATATTAATAAATACAGCTGTTCTCCTTCCCAGAAGCTTGAACAACATGACCTTTTAATGAAGACCAGAGTGACAAAGCAAGGATTTGTCCAGTCATGAAAACTAGTACTATAGTGATTAAAATTCCAGAATACTATTGTTTTTGTGGTTGCAATATCAAGTAAAATCAAGAAATAAAAATGATCTTGCATAAATATTGCAGTTGGACTTATTTAGTAAGGTTGCCCAAGCTGCAATGATGGAGTGCAAACTGCAATAATCCATAGTAACCAATCAGAAATCATCACATATACAGTATAATATATTTTAACCTGCTGCATATTGCACATTGTCACTGTCTCATAGAATATGTTTCAACAAAAATGATGTTTGTTCTGGGGTGTACAGTTACAGCTAGGTCACAGTAGGCATCTTGTATCATAGGGGGATATTTACTTAAACTGGTGCACACAGAATCTGGTGTAGCTGTGCATCGTAACCAATCAGCTTCTAACTTCAGCTTGTTCAATTAAGCTTTGACAATAAACCTAAAAGCTGATTGGTTACTATGCACAGCAGCACCAGAATCTCCATGCACCAGTTTTAGTAAATCCCCATCACAGGGGTTGATGTATTAAAATTGAAAAGTGCAAAATCTGGTGCAACTGCAATCAGCTTTCAGGTTTTATTGCCAAAGCTATATTTTATTATACATAGTTTATTTTAATGGACGAACATACCTGAAAAAGTTTAAAATAATAGCAGAAAATATGCTCTCCCATTAGGTTATTCCTTGCAAATTCTTGCCCTGCTTCTGCAATTTTTTTGGCCTGAAAAATAAAAATGAAATGTATGATCTTTTATATGGTCATAAGCCAAACACAACTGTACAGTAATCCCCCGCTCCATCGCGGTTCAGTTTTTGCGGTCCCGGTAATTCGCGTTTTTTTTTGTAATGTTATTTTACTATATAAATCATTAAAAATGAAATATTTTTGTGTTTTTCACAGCTCTTGCTCTGTCTCTTAGTATCTTTTATGTGTTTAAATTAGTTTCTATTGTTTTAAAAGTGTGTTAAAAGACCTTAAAATGCTTTTACACGTACAGTGACAGTAAAAAAACATGCCTACAATGCATTTTAATAGGGTTTTTCTATTTCGCGGAATTTCACTTTTCGCGGCTGGGTCCGGAACGTAACCCCCGCAATGGAGGGGGGTTTACTGTATTGTATTTTACACAATTAATAGATTAAAAATACAGGATTCATCATTCCAATTGCATCGGTATCTTAGTTATACAGTGACTCATCACAAAGTTTAGGTGCTAAGAAGGGGGTTGCACTTAGTCTAAGAAGGGGGTTGACTTACCAGTCGGCTTCTAATCATTCTGAAACTGTGGGGCTTAAACTTCTCTAGTAGAATGCCTCTCCACCCATTTCCTCAAAGCCATACTGACAAGGTTCTGCTCTCACAGCTAGAATCCAAAGTTATATACTGTATTTGCCATTACAAGAATCTTATGTCATGGTGTTAAACTTTAATTTGTGCTACCTGCCAAATCATTTTTAATTTTCTTTAATCCAGGCGCCCTGCCAGACATCATAACTATATTCTGGACCTTTCAACAGACTACACTGTAGTTAAGTTGGCCATACATGGATTGCTTTTTTGACTAGCCAGTGAAAAAAACAAATAGATATCCCCATCCATACAAGCAAGGTAAATAGAGGAATCTTCCCCACTGTACTATTGTATTCTGACAGCAGGGACGGCTACATCGTCAGAATGCACTGATCAGTGCTGCAGCCAATAGAAATGAAAATTTTACAACTTTTCCACTTGAGAGAAGCCCACCATTAGATTGACTTCTCTCAAGTGGGAACGGCCAAAGATGGACAGATCGAAATTTAGCCGGTCTTTGCTAAACCAGCGAATCCATCTGTGGGCAGTTTTAAGCAATACAGTGTGGTCTAGGACCTGCCCCCAACCTGTGACTAGACAATGAAACAGCGACAGTACATTGATGCAATTGTCCCTCTGCTCTGCCATCTGTAGGCATGTTCATATATGCAAAACAAATAAATCCTGATTGGCTCACACTGTTACCACTCCCTCTCTCAATCTGAGTGCTAATGGGCATAGGATTACAGAAGACAGATATCAAGATTTAGGTACTTACACTAGCTGTATGTAGTTTCAATTAACGTATAGCTCAATTAAATTGTGTTTAAGATTAAGATGACAACATAAAAAGGTGTAAAGAAAAAGGAGAGGGGTCTTGCTACACTTGCTATATCAATACTTGTTATATTATAACTTGCAATGCTTGCGCTTACAAGGAAAGTGACAAGTGTCTCTGTAAAGGCAACCTCCCTGATCCCTCTATACTCCCCTTATAAGTGATAACTTACTGTTCCTACCTCCTTAGTAGCCAATACTAAAATGAGCCTGGTAGTGGTGATGGCACTCCCTTGGCATGTGATAGCGCTCAGGTGTAATAATTAGCTGCTAGACCTGAGAACTTTTAGGCTCCTTTCACACACTCCGTCCGTTGGACGGAGTCCGTTTTTCTCAGCGGGGGATCGAGCCGCTGATCCCCCGCTGAGCAGCAGGAGGAAAGCTGTGTCTCCGCGCTGTGTGCGGAGACACAGCTGACAGTTCCCCATGCATCTCTATGGGGGAAATCGGATGTCAACGGACCGTCAGTCCGTTCTCACCCGATCCCATCCGATCCGATGGATGGATGGAAAATAGGGTTTCCATCTGTCCAGATTTGACGGATCAGATCGGGTCGGATGTCAGTGGACATGTCTCCGCTGACATCCGATGCCCCATAGGAATTCATGGGGGGACCGTTCAGATCCGCCAAAAAAACGGACAGGCGGATCTGAACGGTCCGCCTGTGTGAAAAGGGCCTTACAGAGGAGGAGATCATCTGCTCCTCCATAATTGGAAGTGCCTGGTATCGCTGACAGCTGCAGAGGAGGAGGAAACACTGGGGGAATTCTGTAAGGGGAGTGTAAGCAAGTTGTAGGTTGGGGTCAAATTCAAGGCTTTTGCAAAGACACTCTAAACTTTGGCTTTGCCTTGCATGGGTAGGGTGACAGTGGGCTTGATTTAATAGAACTGGAGTGTGCAAAATCTGGTGCAGCTCTGCATAGAAACCAATCAGCTTCTAACTTCAGCTTGTTCAATTAGGCTTTGACAAAAAAAAAAAAAAATTGGTTTCTATGCAGAGCTGCACCATATTTTGCACTCTCCAGTTTTAGAAAATCAACCCCAGTGTCTCTCTAAGGGAACAGTAGTGTAGTGTTTACCAAAAAAATTGGAAAATGTATTTCACATTCTCCTTGCTTGCTATTCCCTGTTTTAACAAGCATTTTTTAGATCCAGAAAAAAAGACCCTCCTCTAGTGGCTATCTGCATGTCTGAAAACTTCAGTAAGGATCCTTAGCGAATATATAGAATGAAGATAGGATGTGCTATCTACTGTATGTATTGTTTTTGGTCATTCTGAGTTGCACTAGGGATGGAACATTGATACACAGCCCCTGCAACTGTAGTTACAACTGTAGTAAGAAGAATGCACAACCTACATATGTTTTGAGAAATATATATGTGCACAGCCCTTACCAATAAACAAAAACATCTGTATAAGCATTAGTAGACATAAATAAGGATAACATTTTGGTGATGTATGTATGCTTACCTCAATATCATGATCTTTGACCCACTGGATCTTCTCAAGTAAATCACTAAGGTCTTTCTTAAAAGGCACATAATGTTTCCATGGTTGGAGCTCACTGTAGAAGTGTTCATAGTATATGGAATCCTGCTTAAGGATCACACTATTCCCAGCAAGTAGGTATGGCATTCTGTATGCTGCAACGGTTCCATCAATAAGGATTTGATATTTGTACTAAAATAAAAGGGGGAAAATAAAGCAATTCAATTATAATGATTTTCTTTTTCCATTTACTTTTCTTTAACTAACTTGGGAGTTTTAACTAATGAATGCAACATGTAAAACCTTTCTGTACTAACACTTGCTATAGGAAGGTGACAGCACTGATCTTTTATGAATACATACAGTATAATTATGAGCGATCTATGTTCAAAATGTACCCAAATTACAAACACAATATGATATCTATCCTTTAGCCATCTTTATATCCACTGAACCACCAAGGAATAGGCCCTAGCTTGTATAACTTTCTTATGAGATTAAATTATTTGCTAAAATCAAGATTGAAAGCACCGCTATAGTTCCAAACATTTGTAAAATAGTAAAAAATATAATTGGATTAGTCTGACATGATCCAACCTCAGTAAAGCCATGCTTCTTTGGGTCCAGCAAGTTGTGTGTTTTTAAATGATCACTGATTTTTCTTTTCAGGAGTAATTCCATTCATTTTACAAGAGTTGTTAAACTCACTGGACTGCCAGCTTTTTCCTTACTCTCCTTGTGGTTGGGTACAATATTAGCTGTAATAAAAGATTCAATAAGGCTAGGTTCACATCTATGCAGCTTGTGGTTGTGTTTTGCAGTGCATTTTTGAACACGTGTTTTGGGTTTTTTTTTTTTTTTTTTTTGGCTAAAGGGAAAGTATGACAGTTCTGTTTATGTAGGTGTGACTTTGATGCGACTTTACACTCTCTGGCATTCAAGTAGCATCAAAATAGTGCAGGAACCTTTATGTGTCCAAAGTCGCATGTTAGGGTTAGGAGCTAGGGTAAATGTTAGGGTTAGAGTTAAGGGCTAGGATCAAATTTTAGGGTTAGAGTTACAGTTAGCGGTAATCACTAGGGTTAGGGTTTGAGTTAGGTGTAACATTCTAACAATTACCACTAGCCCTAGTCCTTAACTAACATTTAACCCTAACCTCGGCCCTTAACTCCTAACTCTAGTTTTAGATGCATTTTGCATTTTTGTTTTTTTTAGGCTAAAGTAGGACAGTTCTGTTCATGTAGTGCGACTTAAAATTAACTTTACACTCTCTTTAGTGCAGGAACCTTTATGTGTCCAAAGTTCACATGTTAGGTTTAGGAATAAGGGCTAGGGTTAGGAGTAAATGTTAGGGTTAGAGTTAGCGGTAATCATTAGGGTTTGAGTTAGAGTTAGCAGTAATCATTAGGTGTTAAGGTTTGAGTTAGGGTTAGAGGTAATTGCTTGGGTTAGCCTTCAAACCCTAACAATTACCGTTAAGCCTAACCATTACTTTCAACTCTAATGCTTACTGCTAACCCTAAAATGTAACCCTAACCCTAGCCCTTAACATGTGACTTTAGACACATAAAGGTTCCTGCACTACTGTGATGCTACTTGAGTGCCAGAAAGTGTAAAGCCGCATCAAAATCGCACTACATGAACAGAACTGTCAAACTTTCCTAATAGCAAAAAAAAAAAAATGCAAAACACTTAAAAAATGTAGCACTTGCAATTTTGGTGCAGGTCCACATTGAAGTATATTACATGCAAAATGCAATCTTCTGCGGGACCTGATACAAATGCACCAGCTCAAAAGAAGAAGATCCATAGGAAACTATGTTAAATAGATTGTAGCACATTAAAAATGCATAACTGTGAACCAAGAGTAAAAATATAAGCTAATGGCCCTTCTTCTAAATTTCTACAATGAATACCATCAAGACCCATTGCTTTATGAAGCTTTAAAGGACTTGTAAAGTCAGAAGGTTTTCTATCCTATTGCATTCTATGCAATAAGATAAAAAAAAAAACATTTGTGTGCAGCAGCCCCCCAATACTTAGCTGAGCCTCTCTATCCAGTGATGTCCACGACTGTCCCAGCCGTCCGGATCTCCCCTCCTCATTGACTAAGACACAGCAGTGGCACCATTGGCTCCGGCTGCTGTCAATCAAAGTCAGTTAGCCAATCAGTGGAGGGGGGTGGGGCCAAACCGCAGCTCCATGTCTAAATGGATACACGGAGCTGTGACTCAGCTTGGGTCCCCCCATAGCAAGCTGCTTGCTGTGGGGGCACTCAAAAGGGAGGGAGGGGCCAGAGGAACTGAAGAGGGACCGAGACGAGGAGGATCCAGGCTCTGTGCAAAACCAACTGCGCAGAACAGGGAAGTATAACATGTTTTTTATTTTTATAGGAAAAAAGAAAAACTAGACTTTATGTACAATCACTTTAGGCTTTAAGAGAAACAGTTCACCTGCTGCCTCTGCCCCAAGAAAGCCTGAAAATGAACTTTCTCTGCGAGAAACAAAAAAATCCTCCAACTCACTTTTGTTAGTGTCAGGTACCTATCCCCACCCAGATATTTGGTTGATAAATAAATCATAACATTTTAAAAAAGTTTAAGGACCTAGTTTGCTATATACTGCAGATAAGGAACACCTATTCCCTTGGCACTACTATAGTCAATAGTATTTCTTTAACTTTTATATTATAAAATATATGTATAACTTTTTAAAAATGATATTAAAGCTAAGCTCCTGACTTAGGTTAAATATAATAATTTCATATTTAAAGCCATATAATAACCCCCATGCAATGAAGGAAAGAAGGGTAGATAGAAAAAGGACAGAAAGACCAAACAGCTTAGAAAACTGGAGTTTGTTAAAAGGAAATGATTACAGCACTTTTCTCAGAGTATTAGATATGACCGGTGCTTATTTAATAGACCCTTGCAGTCAGCTGTACTTCAGTAATTGCAGTTCCATATTCAGAAGAAACTTTAATTATGCTTATTTTTGGAATACATATTCTGGAGTTTGAATAAATATAGTTAATCTGCATATTGTACAAGGCAAGTGTATCACAGTAATAATTTAGATGAACTTGCACCATGCAACGCCTGTCCTTGTGCAGTACAAAAGGAGAAGGTTATAAGCCCGCGGTATGTTTCACTAACAGTTTATTGCAGGTACAAAATGTCCTTTAAAGGGTAGGGCTTGTGTAAAAATACCACAAGATATTCTTAGAAATAGCTGTCTCTGCTATAAAAGTTAGCTTTAAAACTGTATCACTTCTCCAGGATAAAAAAACATGAAACAGTCAATGCTTCATTAGCAAAGAGAGCATAGAAAAAAATATTAAAATGAATTATTTTTATCTTGCATAACACATTTCTGGAATTAATTTGAAAACATGTGCTGGTTTAACTACTTGACCTCCAGAAGGTATTACCCCCTCCATGACCAGGGCATTTTTTTGCTACTTGCGCTACTTTAACTGGCAAATGCACAGTCATGCAACACAGTACGCAAATTAAATTGATATTTTTATTACACAAATAGAGCTTTCTTTTGCTGCCATTTGATCACTGCTGAGTTTTTTATTTTTTAATCATAAAAAAAAAAAAAAGACAAAAAAGTTTGAAAAAAAAAAAAACAATAATTTTGACTTTCTTTTATAAAACAAATCAAAAATAGAAAATTAAATCTAATTTCTTTATAAATTTGGGACAAAATGTATTCTGCTACAGGTCTTTAATAAAAAAAAAAAAAGTCCCAATAAGTGTATATTAATTGGTTTGTGTAAAAGTTATAGCGCCTACAAACTATGGTAACTACAGTTGTGCTCATAAGTTTACATACCCTGGCAGAATTTATGATTTCTTGGCCATTTTTCAGAGAATATAAATGATAACACAAAAACTTTTTTCACTCATGGTTAGTGTTTGGATGAAGCCATTTATTATCAATCAACTTTGTTTACTCTTTTTAAATCATAATGACAACAGAAACTACCCAAATTACCCTGATCAAAAGTTTACATACCCCAGTTCTTAATACCGTGTATTGCACCCTTTAACATCAATGACAGCTTGAAGTCTTTTGTAGTATTTGTGGATGAGGCTCTTTATTTTCTCCGATGGTAAAGCTGCCCATTCTTCCTGGCAAAAAGCCTCCAGTTCCTGTAAATTCTTGGGCTGTCTTGCATGAACTGCACGTTTGAGATCTCCCCAGAGTGGCTCAATGATATTAAGGTCAGGAGACTGAGATGGCCACTCCAGAACCTTCACTTTATTCTTCTGTAGCCAATGACGGGTTGACTTGGCCTTGTGTTTAGGATCATTGTCATGTTGGAATGTTCAAGTACATCCCATGCGCAGCTTCTAGGCTGATGAATGCAAATTTTCCTCCAGTATTTCTTGATAACATACTGCATTCATCTTGTCATCATTTTTGACCAAATTTTCTGTGCCTTTGTAGCTCACACATCCCAAAAACATCAGCGATCCACCTCCGTGTTTCACAGTAGGAATGGTGTACCTTTCATCGTAAGCCTTGTTGACTGCTCTCCAAATGTAATGTTTATGGTTGTGGCAAAAAAGCTCAATTTTGGTCTCATCACTCCAAATGACTTTTTGCCAGAAGGTTTGAGGCTTATCTCTGTGCTGTTTAGCGTATTGTAAGCGGGATACTTTGTGGCATTTGCGTAGTAATGGCTTTCTTCTGGCGACTCGACCATGCAGCCCATCTTTCTTCAAGTGCCTCCTTATTGTGGACCTTGAAAAAGCCACACCACATGTTTTCAGAGTCCTGTATTTCACCTGAAGTTATTTATGGGTTTTTCTTTGCATCCTAAACAATTTTCCTGGCAGTTGTGGCTGA
Organism: Pelophylax lessonae; assembly: GCF_965119305.1. Lineage (NCBI taxonomy): Eukaryota > Metazoa > Chordata > Amphibia > Anura > Ranidae > Pelophylax > Pelophylax lessonae. The sequence continues at coordinate 481,494,227 of NC_138769.1, forward strand.
AATTTTAGTTGGTCTACCTGACCGTGGTTTGGTTTCAACAGAACTCCTCATTTTCCTCTTCTTGATTACAGTTTGAACACTGCTGATTGGCATTCTTAATTCCTTGGATATCTTTTTATACCCCCCTTCACTGTTTTATACAGTTCAACTACCTTTTCCCGCAGATCCTTTGACAGTTATTTTGCTTTCCCCATGACTCAGAATCCAGAAACGTCAGTGCGGCACTGGATGAAAGATGCAAGGGTCTGACAGCAGTCCAGAAACTCATTGACCTTTTATATACACACACTATTTACAAGCAAACAGATCACAGGTGATGATGGTTAACTTTAATAGTCATTCAAACCCCTTTGTGTCAACTTGTGTGCATCTTATCAGGCCAAAATCACCAGGGTATGTACATTTTTGATCAGGGTCATTGGGTAGTTTCTGTTGTCATTATGATTTAAAAAGAGTAAACACAGTTGATTGATAATAATTGGCTCCGGCCTAACACTAACCATGAGTAAAAGAAAAGTTTTTTTGTTATCATTCATTTTCTCTGAAAAATGGCCAAGAAATCATAAATTGTGCCAGGGTGAACTTATGAGGACAACTGTATACTGGAATTTACATAGCTATAAACGCTATACTGTAATGGCGGTGATCAGCCACTTCTAGTGGGACTGCGATAAGGGGGTGGGAAATCCGGTGCTAACAGACACTATCTAGAAGGGTCACTAACTGACACTGCTATTAACACTAATACAGTGATAATTTTGTACAATGACACTGTACTAATGACACTAGCTGGAAAAGCGTAATGTCTAGAAGCAATCAAGGGGTTAACTGTGTGCCTAACAATGTGTAATGTGTGCTGCTTTTATTTTCTGAACTGGCTGTTTCTTCTTCCTGCTTTTCAGGAGAATGAAACAGCCAGACCGCTGTACCTTTGTACACAATGTTCTGTGTGTTTGTAAACAAAACTCTGTGTGTGATTGGACACAGCCAATCAGCAGGTTTAAGCAGAAATAATTTGCTGAAATCTGCTGCCAACGGTTTAGACACAGCACAGGTTGACACGGGGCAGGCACATGCGTGTCCCAAACCCAGGATAAGGCCAATTACGTACATGAACGTGACTGTGCCTGCACCTGCCACCAACTCGTAGTATATATATGGTGAGAGGTCGGCAGGTGGTTAAGAATAAGGGAGTTTCACTATAAACTATAAGTGGCCCCCGCTAAAGACCTTTCTGTGTAGCAACAGAGAGGAGACCCCACCACCTATGCATGCTTCTTAATATGAATCTAAACCCAAAACCAAAATTTTTATATATTGCAGCTTACTAGTCCTTGGTGTGATGGCTGTACTAGTTTTCATTTTTTCAGGCTTCATCTGCTTTATTTTCACCTGGTATTCATGCAAATAACACACTCCCTGTCCCTAGGCGTTTATTGCATTCTCCCATTGTATCTATGTAGAGAGTCATGGTTGTCACCCTAGGCTGCTCTCCTGATATGGACTACAAACACGTTCATACCACTTCATCATCATTACATGGGAGGGAAGGGCTATCGGAAGTTTACAGAAGATAGCTAGGAAGGAAGATATTTTTCTGTGCAGCTCACAGGAAGTGACAAGGACACTGCATTTCTAGAAAGATAAACAGATATTTTCTAGTATTGGCTTAAAATGTTCCTAGTTTAAAAAAAAAAAAAAACACAAGGGAAGCCACTACACTTAAGGTCTGTAAGCTGCAATAATTACATTTTTGTTCTTACATTTAGCTATCCTTTAGGGTGAAATTTGATGTATTATGAATACATTAGTCCTTCAATCACACTATGATATCAAAACAGCCAGAGCCACATTTATGTTCAAGCAATTGTCAGCACCAAAGCACTAATTTTTGTGAGGCCTTTCCTGGTCAACTGGAGTCATCAGTATGTCAAGTCAGAACCTAAACAAAAAAAGAGTTGGTGAGAGGCACCACTAAAGGCACTTTTGCACTGCATGGAACCGAATGGTTCGGCTCGCTTTTGTGCTTTTCCACTGCATGGTACGGTGTTGGAACGGTTCGGTACGGTACGGTGCTTTTCCACTACATGGAACCAAACGGTACGGCTCACTTAAACAGTACCACCTCAGTTGTGGTTCCAAGAGGGCCATACAGGTACCATATCCCACAATCCTTTGCATGCAGCCTTGACTGTTTGTCACTACTAGCCACTGATTGGTCAGAGAATCATTGTTATCCCACCCACTTTACTTTAGTGGAAAAGCAAACTGTACCGAACCGTTCCAACACCGTACCATGTGGTACCATGCAGTGGAAAATCAAACAGGGCCAAGCAGGGCTGAGTGGAGCCGAGCCGGTACTTGCAGTAGAAAAGTGCCATAAGTAATCTGAAAAACATCTCTTTTTCTATGGAGGTCTTGACTAAGTGGACTACAGGTGCCACGATAAGTACCTTTTGGTGCTAAACGTGTCTAGGTCTGACTTCAATCTCACAATTGTTTATGCCTTGATTTCAGGATAAATAAAACCACCTCCGATTCAGCAAGCTAATCCCGAGACCTGTCTTTTACTTTGGATTTAATACAGATCACTGATTTATTCTCAAAACATTTAAAGTGAAAGTACTTCAAAACGGTAGCGCTGTGCTCAATGATGAACATACAATTAATAACCCCCTGTGACGAAGTCGGAAGTGATGAAACGCATCCGTACCTGGTTATGCATCAACAGCTGAAGGCATCAGAAAGTAAGGAAGGAGGAGGGATGCGAACACGGAGACGTGCGAGCTTAGCTTTAACTCCTGGAAGTGGTGAGACATCCAGCCTATCACTATACACCTAATGTCACAGTGTGATTTTAAAATATATGCAAGTTTTTATTTTGTACAAAGTTAGTAGTTTGGAATCATGGTTTTAATAAAATTGTGGATTATTTTGGTTACTGTACCATTGGAGTCTATCTCTGTTTCCTTTTCATATATCATTGGGTGGTATTTACGAATATGGAGCTACATAGGAACATCTCCTGATCTTAACAGCAGGACATCGGTTTATGCTATTTGTGCCAACCACAAGAGTGGAAGGCAATTGATTTTGGTAAGTGTGTACTCTGCTGGGGAGTGGGATCACTAACACACATGAGGAGGTGTGTGACGGAATTCAATCACATAATTGAAGATTTAGACACTCTTTTTTTCACTCTGTGGTGGACTATTTTACACTGATACACATTTTTATTTTCTTTGCCTCACTGTGATATGAGGAATATTTTGTTTGATATCAATATGGTTTTTGGTTTGAATAACATATGGTAATAATTGTATGTTTATCAGCAATTGAGCACAGCGCTACCGTTTAAAGTACTTTCACTTTTAATATTTTGAGATTAATTGCATTTTGATTTAAGGTGGCAGCAGTTTGCGAAAAAAAAAAAACATGTTTTTGAATTAGGATTTGTTTACTTAATATATTCCCATAGCAAGGGGATCTTTGCTTTTTTATATCACTGATTTAACAGAAAAAAACAGTTTTGTATTGGTTAAATAGGAATGTATTAATATAACTGTGTTATCGAATCATTAGCATACAGTATGTCATTTTAAAGCATATTACAGTTATGTGGCAAAACAGTAAAAATAAAAAAGAAACCAACAAATCAAAATCAAACTCCTAACTGTCAGCTGATTGCAAACTCATGATGGTTTATTACACAAGGGCTCGACAAATTCCAGGTGCCAGTTCACCGTGGCAACTAGAAATTGTGTCCCTGCGCCTGGGCTTTTTTCAGCTTATTCACTTTTGCAGGGATGCACAATTTGTTTCGCCTGATGCCCTGGACATGCAGTTCCGGGCACTGAGCAGGTAGTTTTTTTTCTACATTCTGTTAAATTGGAGGGGACATTATCAGCTTTCCAGCAATACAAGGAATCAAATAAGAAATGTAAATACGAAATGAAGAAGGCTAAAAATGACAATGAGAGACAAATAGCAGAAGAAAGGTTATATCTAGACCACGGTTCCGGATTTTTGCAGATAGTATTTTGACAGGAACTGTACCAGGTGACTGGAGATAAGCGAACGTGATACCAATATTCAAAAAAGGGCAGAGGCATATCCCGGGAAATTATAGGCCAGTCAGCCTGACGTCAATAGTATGTAAACTACTGGAAGGGGTGATACTATATCCAAGAATTTGCTAAAGTCAACAACATCATCAGCAGTAATCAGCACGGGTTTACAAAAGGACGTTCTTGTCAAACCAATCTGTTAATTTTCTAAGAGGTGATGAGCTGTTAACTAGATAGGGGGACCTGTGGATGTGTTGTATCTGGATTTTGCTAAGGCATTTGATACAGTTCCCCACAAATGCTTAATTTACAAACTAAGGTCTGCAGGCATAGACCACAATGTTTCCTCTTAGATAGAAAACTGGTTAAAGGGGCGTGTCCAAAGGGTGATAATAAATAATGCATACTCAAGACTGGTCTGGAGTGTTAAGTGGGGTCCCCCAAGGCTCAGTCCTGGAACCAATTTTGTTCAATTTATTCATAAATAGCATTGAAGGCGGGATCATTAGCTCAATCTCAGTTTTTGCAGATGACACAAAATGAAGCAGGGTAATAACTTCACACCATGATGTAGAAATCTTACAGAATGACCTGAACAAAATAACAGAGTGGGCAACTACATGGCAAATGAGGTTTAATGTGGAGAAGTGTAAGGTATTGCACTTGGGGACTAAAAACAAAAATGCATGTGTTGGAACTGGGGAGAGTCCAGAGAAGGGCAACTAAACTAATTAGGGGATTGGAAGACCTTCATTATAAAGAACGTTTACAAGCGCTTGATTTATTCTCCCTGGAGAAGAGACGCCTGAGAGGTGACATGAAAACGATTTACAAATACATTAATGGTGATCTCAGCATAGAAAAAAAATGGTTCAGTTGCAAGGAATGTAAGAGGACATGAGGCCATACAATGCGATTAGAGCGGTTTAACCTCAGGCTAGGCAGGGTTTTTGTTTTACAGTAAGGGCTTAAGATTGTTGAACTCTCTACTGCAAATGGTGGTAACTACGGGGAGTACGGCTACTTTTAAAAGACTCTTGGATGTACATCTCAAAGATCAAAACATTCAGGGGTATGGAAAATGAGAATTGTATGGAGGATGGTAGGCTGGGCAAACACAGGCACCGTTCCCGAAATATAAGTGGGAAGTAAAAAGGGTCCAGGTAAGGTAGTGAAAAAACAAGGGTAAAGGGTAGGGGAACTAAACGGGATGAGTTGTCTACCAGACCTGGGCAGTGGGGATTTGAGTGTGCCACATATCCACTAGAAAAAAATATTTTCATATAAAATTATATTATTTTATTTGTACAAAAAGTGAGATCAATTAAAACACATACAATCAGATTGTTGATACATATGCAAGAAGGAATCAGATAATTGGAATATATACAGTGGTTCACTGACGGATCAACACGTTTCGCTGACATAGCTTCTTCAGGATCCGACTGGTATGTACATATAACATAGAAAGAAATGCAAAGTATCAAGATATCTCATCGTACTCTCCGTCAGATTCTCGCTCAATGTATTCTACTTTCCCACGTTCATAAAAGCCACCTCCTTTTTATTTTGCATTGCCAGTCATCAGCACTGAACAATCCGTGACTCTGTTTTGCCAAAGTTTTCCCAATCTTTATCTCTCCAGCTCTTATCAGTTTCACATCGGTTGTTTTTTCTCGTCCACATTGGTTACAGTTTGTTCTTCTGTCACTTCCCTCACCCCGAGATATATGCATGTACAAACGTAAATGCAGCGTTGGGGTTCTTACGCATGAAGACTTCCATTTCGATACACATGTTACATATCGCTGCGCACAAACTTTGAACTTTTTTTTTTAGCTGGCTCCTAGATTTAAAGCAAATTTGTCAAGCCCTGTATTACACATTGCATATCTTCACTTGTTGTTGTACAGACTTACTAAATAAGCTTGATAGTTTTAAAAGTTCTTTTCTATAGAATTGGTGGGATTGTTGTGCAATATCTCAGCACGCAAATTAGAGCTGAAATTGGGGCGATACTTTTTATAGCCCAGCCTAAATGACACCAGCATAAGCAGAGCTCTTAACTGCCACCAAAGCGTTGGCATCACAGCTTGAAGTACCTGTAACTCTTGATAGCATCATGACTAAACAGTACGCATCCTAAGGACAACAATGTTCAGATGGTAATTTAATCAACATAGAAATGAGTTCTGCTTAATTGCAAATGAATTGGATTTTATATAGTTAATTTTCTAGCACAGCTGATTGCAACACTGATGAACTAGCACTCCAGACATGGCAGTGGTAATAATAATCCCATTCAATGTCACAAAAGATGCTCAGAGTCTGCTGCCCATAAAAAGCCATTTAGCCTGAACATCATCAACAGTCACTTGAGCTGCGGCAGATTCACAGACAGATAAAATGATGTACGAGCACAGACTAGGCACATATTCCCCATACCAATCTTTTCTATTATGACACAGCTTAAAGCATTTTCGCTGAAGAAAACTATATTGATCTATAAACGTCAGCAAACTCTGCTTTGACAACATAAAATGGAATTATGTGTTGCTTCAAGGAAGGGTAAACGTTTCTTTTAGTTTCCAAGAAACAATTTAGATTTATGGCTTGGGGAAAAGGAGACAAGTTTTGTTTAGTGATTCTGGAGTTTGCGTTTAAATGCTTATAAAAAGATCAATGACCTCAGAACTTTTCAGCATCAAGTAGCTGTGGCGAAAGGATGTTCTCAAGGAGAAGTCAGCACGAAATGTCAAACAAGCTTTGGCAACCGCGTCTACATCAAATGCTTTTCCCTCCATAACTGCGCTCCACGCTTTGCTCATAATTAAACAAAATTGAACTGGTATTATCATCCATTTCAGTTCATGACCACTAAGATGATGTGGAGAAGGCTTGTTTAAACAAAAGTATCAAACCACATCTTTAGAGAATTACACTTCTTGACTCTGAACATTGAGATCACCAAAGCTTGCTAAAGGCATTTGACCTCAGTTTTGTTTTGTTTTTTAAAGTTCCCTGTACATTCGTATTAGAGATGCTGCACTTATTCTGGAGAAACAATACTTTATCAGCCGGCACCGTCAAATTTTGCCAATAGACTTATCTTGCCATTTGTTCACAAGGTTGTCTGCTAAGTTTTTAAAGTCTTCCAGGGTCATTCCAGTTCTTGTAAAAGAGCACACAGGAGGGCGCACACGCGAGGGTTTTTTGTTTAAAACACAACAAACAGTCAAATTGATACTCACGAAAATAAATGTATAGACACAAAGGGGGGAATTTATCAAAACTGGATCAGCCTGAATCTGGAGCAGCTGTGGATGGCAACCAATCAGACTCTATCTTCAGCTTGTTTAGTTAAGCTTTGAAGATAGAAGCTGATTGGTTGCCATAAACAACTGTCCCAGATTCTGGCTGCTCCAGTTTTGATGAATTCCCTCTAAATCTCAATCCAGTGTGGAAATAGTGTGGTCAAACACATCCTAACGCTACACTGGCAAGATGATGCATTTTGGGGGACACACCCCCTTCTTCAGAGCTAAACCCACCAGGGAGACAAAAGGAAAGAGAAACTGGACTTTTCCGGTGCTTGGCTACCCCACTCAGCAAAAAGAAAAATTGATAAATCTTAAAAAAAAAAAAAACGTACTTTTTTAGTATCAAAAGAAGATTACAATTCATTATTCATATCAATCATAACAGGTATTCATACATCATAGTACACATATTTACGAGAAAGCACAGTACATTCCTGATAGTGGGATTTTGTTTTTGTAGAGGATAAGGTATGTCTCTGAATGTTCCAGAAGGGTGACTTAAAAATATATATGTAATCTGATGTAAGGATACATCATCCTTACATCAGATTACATATCTCCAAATCTCAAAATCAAATCTTCCTTGGGGGTGTGTTCCCTCATGGAATTGTTCTCTTTATGTAGGATCCATTTTGGAGCTTTGCTTGGTGATATATATTCATAGCCCTTCCCTCCTTGATTGGGTTGGACTCATGAATTTGGGTGGACTGCTCCTCTCCCTCTCTCTACATGGGATATGGATATACCCTGCCATGCTCTCCCCTCTTCGTACGTGACTCTCTATCATTGTTACATTGGCAGACCATCAGCCCGGGACAAAGCAAATACCTGCAATCCCCTCTGAAATCCCAATATAGGTTTTGTAAGTGAATGCTTCATTTTAAGGTCTTGAGATTTTATATTATATATATATATATATATATATATATATATATATATATATATATATATATATATATATATATATATATATATATATATATATATATATATAGTCAGTGATTACTGTGTAGATGTGAAAAATAGCATTTGATCATGCTATGCAAAGTAATATTGAATATAATTTTGTACTAGTATATTTTGTTGTTTTTTTTTTCTTTTTCTTCATAGTCACCTTTTTTGAACCCTCTTCATTCAATTCCCCTGAGGAAGCCGAATAGGCGAAACGCATCAGGAAAAGCTCTGCTCTCCTACATGTACAGTACATGGGTACACTGTACACACAGTGAATCTGTTGGAGAGATTGAGCCCCTTTATTGAGGGGGGTGATTCTTTTATTGATTGTAGTGTACAATAAATAGGATTACTATGATGTATGAATTATACCTGTTATGATTGATATGAATAATGATTTTTAATCTTCTTATGATACTCAGAAAGTAAGATTTTTTAGGATTTATGACATTTTCTTTTAGCTGAGTGGGGTAGCCAAGCACCGGAAAAGCCCCGTTTCTCTTTCCTCTTGTCTATCATATGCCTTTTGGGGTGTGGTGCTTGACATGACTGGCCAGGTCCACACAATAATATTTGATAAACCCACTATCACAACAAATGCCATATATGAACACTACAGTTGGCGACACCCAAAGGAAGGGGTGGTTACACAACCTCAAACAGGGTCAAAGGTGAACTACAATACTAATGGCCAGCGCAGTGTTATGGTGTGTTCGGCCATGCTAGTCCTGCACTGGATTAAGATTTAGGGTCATACAACGCCTGCATAAATTTATTTTTGTGAATGTGTCTATTTGGCTGTATGTTTTATTTTTACAATAAACCTTTGTTAAGAACTAGGCGTGTGCACCCTCCTGTGTGCTCTTTCACAGATGTCTACTAGATTCCCCAATCTGAGGAGGGCTGCATCGATGATGCATACCTGAAAGAAGTTATTTCATTTCTTTTGATGACACACTGCACAAAATGACTCTGAGGCTGAACTCTATGCGCTGGAAGTGTTTGTGTTTTGTGTCACTCCAGCTCTCATTCAAAGTCTGCCATTAGGCCTCATTCACACAGGTGTACCTATTCATACACTAGTGTGAAGGGCCAATTTTGCCCACACAGAAATTCTGTGCTTCCACATGCAGGCAGTCCCATTTATACCTCTTGGGACACATCAGCTGCACAGACACAGCAGCTGATCCCAATCTTGACAGCCATGTGGGTTTGTGTGTTCCTGAAGGCAAACTATCCGCATTTGGGGAGATGTACCCGCGCAACTGTCATATTAGGACCAGCAGCTGTGTCTGTGCAGCAACTGCGTAGCAAGAGACAAAAATGGGTCTGCGGGCATGAGGATGCAGATGGAACAAGTGTACATTCTATGCAGGTGAAGACAGCCCTTTGCACAGGCGTATGGTTAGGTATGCTCATGTGAATGAGGCCTAACTGTTATGCTTCTGCAAAGGCTAATGAGAGAGAAGGTAGATCTTCTGATCAGCATAGTTATTTCTAAACATTGAAAGAAAGTTTTAAAACAACTGACAGCAGGGAACTAACATTTGCAGAGGGAATAGTCAGCAATGAAAACCTATATATTTTGCTCAACATGAGTTTCCACTAGACACTAGGACAACTGCAAGAAAATGTGTTAACTAATTCTATTTATTGATTTCAACAGCTCCATATTTTAAATAATAGCCTACATCTTTTATTAGATTATAGAGAGGCTCTTTATTTTTGTGGTAGACCCTTTTCTACTGATGAGTACATTAAAGTAAATCTAAAACACATTTTTTATTTTTTTTTATTTAGCTTTGGATAGAGCAAGAATGTGGTTAAAACACTTAGAACTTCGGACATGGTTTTGTTTTTTAATTTGCAGTATTTGATCTATTAGTGGAAGTTTCCCTTAACTTCCTGTCCTGGAGACACAACAGTAAGTGAAGAAACTCCCTCTCTTAAGCCTGGTACACATGGCCTGAATATCGTAGGTAATCAGAAGGTTCAACAGAAACCAACTGAAATTCAGTCTGTGTGTACAGCAGCCTGTAAACCAGAAACCGGCAGAACGCCCAGCTTCTGTCAAACAGGCATGCTGGAAAAACAGCTGCAAACCAGTGGCTGCGAGCACTGACTGGTGTGCAGGACCCCTGTCAGAACACAATAGCTCAGCGTGGAGATCGCTTTACTAACATCGCATAGTTAGTACAACGAGCCCTCTTTTTTTTTTGTTCAGCCTGCTGGGTTGTACAAAAACAAAAAAAAAAAAAAAACTGCCTGTGTGTACCAGGCTTTAGACAGTTGTCACTGGAATAGGTGTTCCCATTGAAGGACTTCCTTTAACAGCCTGTTCCAGTGACAATTGTAAAATACTGGATTTCCTTTCACTGTCTGTCAAACTGAGAAAGAGGAAGGAAGAGAATGTTTTAAATAGTATGGCTTTAGATACACTACACATTAAAATCTAGAGTTCGTAGAAGAGGCCCACAAATCCTTCAAGTTTGTGTGGGAGAACGGGCCAAAATCACACCTGAGCAATGCATGCCACTAGTTTCTCCATACAGGAGGCATCTTGAAGCTGTTCTTATCAACAAAGGATTTTGTACACAGTATTAAATACATTTCAGTTAGTGTGTTCAATACTTTTTCCCTGTGTCATTCCATTTTATTACACATTACTTAATTTCTGAACTTATTTATTTTGGTTTCTTTGTTTTAGAGCTGCATGATTAATCGTTAAAAAAAAAAAAAAAAAAAAATCACAATCTCGATTCACTCCCCCTCATGATCTTAAAACGACATGTCCTCAACAAAATCCCCTCCCCCCCCTCAAGATCTTAAAACGGCATGTCCTCAACAATTCTTACAGAGCTGTTCTCTGCTCACTCACAGCTGTCAAAAAAGAAAAGAAGAGCCTCCAGCAAATGTTTATCAACATTGTTAGGGCTGCTAGATAAACTATAAACACAATGTTTTACAATGTATCATTTTGTTCTTTTAGATCAAAGGAATGAACTTCTGTCTGTAAGTGAGGGCAGTTTAACCTCTTGATTTCTTGGCCATTTTCAGAGCATATGAATGATAACACAAAAAACTTTTTTTTCACTCATGGTTAGTGTTTGGCTGAAGCCATTTATTATCAATCAACTGTGTTTACTCTTTTTAAATCATGACAACAGAAATTACCCAAATGACTCTGATAAAACGTTTACATACCCCAGTTCTTAACCACTTAAGCCCCAGCCCTATTTCTGACACTTGTTGCTTACATGTTAAAATCAGTATTTTTTGATAGAAATTACTTAGAACCCCCAAAACATTATATTTATAAATATACGTATATATATATATATATATATATATATATATATATACATATATACACACACACACATTTGTTTTATTAGAAGAGAACTTAGAGAATAAAATGGTGATTGTTGCAATCTTTTATGTCACACTGTATTTTCGCAGAAGTCTTTCAAATGCAGTTTTTTGGGAAAAATACACTTAAATGAATTCAAAAAAAATAAATAAACAGTAAAGTAAGCCCAATTTTTTTGTATAATGTAAAAGATGACGTTACGCCAAGAATTGTGAGAGAATCGTGATCTTTATTCTAAGAAAAAAAATTGTGATTCTCGTTTTATCCAGACTCGTGCAGCTCGACTTTGTATGTATGAATTGCATGGGTTGTTACCGACACGTGGTGAAAATTTCATGTCAATAGCATCTTTAGAAATAGATTTACCTAGAAAAATGGTGACATTTTCAATACCTTTTTTACCCACAGTGTACTGTAAGTTTCTATTTTAGATTTCCCTGCAAAGAATTATTGAAGGAATTTCGGCATTTATTCATATTTAACAGCAGAGATAGGTGCACAATACAGTAAAAATAGACAATGGTTCTAATGGTTTGCTATTATTGAAATATCAAACAAGATCATTTTATGGTTTACACAATAATAAAAAAAAAACACTGACCTAACCTTTACAATTCTAGCCTTTCACAATAACTTAGTGAGTGAATATTTGTAAAGCATTCATATTTAATCTGGTTGCAATCACTCCTTATGTATATCAATGTGTTCTTTTTATAAAACTGTTCACTGCTGACCAAAGTCTCCGTTGTGCAAGTGAAACACAGTCACATCTTACAGAGTTCATATGTACTTTTGAATATCATGAGTTTACAGGTCTGATGATTAATATACTGCACCTCAATTAAGATAACAATCTTTTTACAGTAAGCAAATTTTGCATTATCAGATTATGCATCAATGTTTTATTAGTCATGTAGAGATAATAGCTTCATCTCAGATATAAAAAAACTCAGCTATACCTTGAGATAAGGTGTCTAGATATTATTTGAGACTTGACAAAGAAAGGGTGCAAAAAAGCTCCATAAACACTGACCATGCAGCTCAAGACAGAACATGGTTGGGTGTTTACAGATTCACTATATATACTAAAATTCCCTTTGCAAAATGAACAGCCTCTACACTTTTTGTAAATCCCCTCAACTAAATAGGAACTTTCAATAGGTATCTCATGAACATATGGCTGTAATGCCACAGAGTTTTTTGTCCTGCCTGTTAACTTTTTGTGTGCTTATCCAATCATCTTTTGAGAATGGAAACTAATCTTTAAGGCTGGACATCAATACTTCTCATAGGCATTCATAGTTTGCCAATGAACGAAGATTAAGACTAGATTTATAAAAACAGGGAAAGGTAAAAGTTCAAAAGATCTACTAGCAGGATTGGAGAACGTTGACTAACATCTAAGATTATTGGAAGCAGACACATATTGTATACTGTATAAATTTACGCATTAAATGCCAGTTGGGGTTTATGGTTTACGAGTTAGCAGCAGCATTCTGAGAGAGCTCCATAGCTGCTCACCACATCTATCCAGTGATCCTGGGTATCGACTGCTGCGCCTCCCTGCCTTGTGCAATCCTTCCCTACCATCATGATGGTGAAGATCATGCAAAACAGAACCCATGGCCCGGATAAGAGGATGCTAAATTTGGCGTGGGAAAAAAGCATGATGGCACGGTCGCCATATTGTCTGATGATCCTGAGCCTCTCCCTTTACAGATGGAGCAGTTTTCAACCCCATCCTCACCTGGGACACTGTAGATTCTGGCTTTAGGGGAGACTAAAGGTAATTGTATCCCCCATGCACAAACAGACATGGCTGTTGAGCCCTCCTCATAACAAATTATTGAGGCCAAAAAAACTTTGTCAGTCATTGCTAACACAGCAGATTGAAACAGTATGGTTTGACATCTATTTGCTGAAATGCAATTTACAAAGAGTGAGGAGAATTCAGGAGGCAGAACAAAGAAATAGCACTCTGGAGGAATCTGTTCACCCCTTGACTGCAGACCTCATTCTTCCAAACAAGACATCACAGCCTGTGTTGATAAATCAAGTGATAGGAGACTGATAATGGTGAAGATAATATTTGTCTGCTGGGATTTCCTGAGTGTGCAGAGGAGAGGAATCCTAAGTTCTTTATTGAAAAACACTTCAGAAATATCATGGGTGAGCAATCCTCCTGTAAACTCTTTGCAGCTACAACCATGATCCTGGCACCATTTTCAGCTTTCGATTCTCTTTCTTGTAAAAGTGATCTAAGTGGCTATACAGCCGAGTAAATACTTTTAGGGTTCATGCACACTGCAGCACAAAAAAAAAAAAAAGCTGCATTTACAGGCATTTGAACTTTTAATTCAGCTTGAAGAAGCTTGTGCTTTTTTTGTGCTCTTGTGCACATTTTTATTGAGCTTCTTAAAGCTCCTTTGAGCTTTTTTGAGCATAAGCCTTTTTAACCTCATTAGTCTGTTTATGTTCTGGGACAGCGCCGGGCCATCCAAGGGAGCTCACACAGAAGTGGACGCGGTGGACATGGGCATGTGCACGGGGGGGGGGGGGGGGGGAATAAAGAACCTTGGCAGGGTGGGAGAGAACAGCTAGAGAAGGGGCCGCCCTGGACCAGGAGTATGCCAACAATCTGGTAGAGAACTGGGCCAACGGGCCGTCCGTGGAGGATGATGTTGGGGAAGCACGATGAGGATCACCCCAAGTGTCGGAGCAACATGCCCATTACTGAGGCAACATAGTGGCTACTGCTTTTAAAATGTGCTGATGTAGGCATTTTCTGACTATCACTACATGTCCCTCCAGATAAGCAACTAAAATTTGAGACATCAGCTATTGCCACTTTTGACACGCAGTTCTTTTTGCATTTACTAAAAACCTATTTGTGAATCTGCCCTTCCTTAACTGTACAGCAGCTAGTCTGAGCCTAATAACAGAGATGGCTTAACTTTCTTTCTAAAGCTTCTTTTTTTTGGTTTAGTTACCATGTCAGATGCTGGCAATACACACAGAAATTTCAAGCACATTTTGATTGCAAATAGTAACATTGCCAAGTTACCACTAACCTTTTTGTTCAATGTTGATAGAATTTACAGAGAAAACTTAAAAATATTGAGACAAAATAAAATCTGATAGGAAATGTCTGGATTTCCGGCTACATTTAAAAGGATAAGTTCACCTTATACTTCTATTTAGGGTGTAACATGTTCCAGCAAACTTTCAAACCCCCCCCCCCCTTCCTTCCCGTTCCTCCCCATGACAACGGGTGTGGGTTCTTCTTGCACTCGCTGTCACAATCTAAAAGTAGTACAGCTGGCTCAGCCCAGCCAGCCCCTCCATTCATTCACAGCGATCTGTGAGTGAATGGACTACAAGTCTTGAAGTCCTCAATGAACTGCAAGGGTGCTGGGGAGCGCTCTTTTAGTCCATTGATCTTCCTACTCTTCAGAACTGTCTGCCTGTACTTCCTGTATACTGACCTATTTACATAATTCCAAATGATTGATGAATTACAGTGACTACAGCAGGCTAAATATAAATAAAAGACATTGAGGAAACAGTCCGGGCCTGGAAGAGGGGATGCTACTCAGCAGTAAACATGACCCTGTCCTAACATTTTTGAGACGTGTTTCTGCTATCAATTTAAAAAAAAAAAAAAATTTTTCCTCAAAATGGTGCATTTTCTCAGTTTAAACATTTTGATGCGTTTCTATTTCTATTAACTTTTTTGGAATTGGGGTTGTATATGACAGAGGTAAAGTTTCAAAACTCTGGACACAATGCCCTCCCACCCAGTAACATTTTTTTTCAAGTATACTGTATGTGCATTAAGCATGCTGTTGTAGCCCAATCTGACTCCCCACCATCACACTTTAAATTTTCCTTTAGAAGTTATCCTTATTCTAATCATACATAACTTGTCTCCCATTACTACTCTATGCTCATGCACGCGCAAGATTCTAGACTTCAAAAAGTTGTAGACCGTGGTGAGGAGACATTGCTGACGTTGATGAACACAACTGAAAGGATTTTTCCAAATCCTTTTTTTTTTTTTGTTGTTAGAGAGGTAGACATTTTCAACTTGGGTACTTTCATAGAGTTTACTTCACACCACTGAGACTATTCAAAATAGGTAAATGAACCATGCCTATTTTTCACGAATGTCAAGGAGTAGAGGGTGATTTGCTGCATACAATTTGAAGCAGTGGTAAAATTTGACTTTTTTTTCACAGAGTTTATGTTTAATAATTTCTGTATCCCTAACATCTGCAACCCCAAACAATGTTTGGGTCTTCTGGGAGACATTGGTATGAGCTCTGGCAAAAAGCAATTCCTCTGTCTACTTTTTTATGCCAAGAAAACTGTGGTCTTTCAGTGGACAAAATACTAATTTTATACAACTTTCCAATTGGAAGAGGATTAAGTCCTACCATTATATAGACTGACTTATGAGGACAGAGGCTGCCTTGCTAAATGTGAAAAAACATGGGCAGAATGGGAAGCTATCACCAACACCCGTGAAACTTCATATTCTTCTCATCTATTATTAGGAAGGCCTTTTTAATCAAGACTGTTGTGTCCTATATTTAGCAATTGTGTATTAAATGATGGAAGTAAAGGATTGTAATCTCTCTCTCAGAATGTGCTTTAAACGAGGTCCTAACTCCCCTGCAGCCATCACTGTTTAACATTTCACAACTTCTTTGTTGGTTGTTTTACTTCATTTTGCTGTATGACAAAACTGGCATTGCAATATTATGTCTTATATCCTGATCGGTACAACACTGCATTATCTTTATTTTCAGAATTTTCAGATTATATCGCCCAAGTAACAGACTGTATATATGTATTACTGAAATAAAAGTTTTAACACAAATATTATTGGAGATTTTCCATTGAGAGTTATACTCGTGCAGGTGAATTAACTCAAAGAAAAAGAAACATGTTCTAAGGGCCTATGTAACCTGCTACTGAAGATCCCTTCTAAAAATTCTGCCTAAGATAATTTTTGCCTCACTGAGCAAGGACAAGGAGTTCTGGCTTTGCTTTGATTTAATAGACAACTATCCTTTGGTACAACTGTCCCTTAATTAAAATCCCCCATCCCTCTAAGCATTGCCCACCTTGATCTTCCTCCTCTATCTTTAGCAGGTTGAATTAAAAAAAAAAAAACTCACAGCTCAGATTGGAGCTGCTGTACTAACAATCCAATGTTAGTACAGCAATTTCCCTACTGTGCTATTGTGTTCTCACAGGGGGATAGCCCCTCCACCAGAACAATCTGGTAAGCGTCTCAGCCATTGGCTGAGAGCACTGATCGGGAGTTGGTAGGTGGCTGGTTTTCCAGCATGCTGTCCGACTGGCTGCCATACACACAGGCCGAATGTCGGACTGTTTTTATTGAACAAGCTGATGATGCTTGACATACGACCCATGTGTACAGCACTTTACTGTGTGACCCTGTCCAGAATCACAGGTTTTACCACACAATCATCCCCACCCAGTCCTCTTCTGCATGAATGCTGCAGTCCCATTTATTTCTATGGGTAACCCATGATGGCCTCTACCAGTCCAGCAGAGCACAACTTACCCATAAGAATAAATGGGAGGATAATACATGTATAATAACTAATATAATCGATACTAATAAAATGCAAGTGTCTCTGCGTCCAGTTTCCCTGTGTCCGTGGGATTGCGCTACTGCGCATGTGCCCCACGGACAGCCGTTGGGACGCAGAGAGACTTCGAGCGGCCAGCCGGCACTGGGTGGGCGTGTTACACAGGAGCGGATCCGAGCGGATCCCCGCCCACTTCACTTCCTCCTCAGGATTGGCTGGCGTTCCGATCTGTGGAGACTCCCACCCCCTGGAGTGCGGAGACTGCGGCCTTTAGGAGAGCCCGGGGATCGGGCCTGCACGGGGCACCCAGGATGATGGACACCCTACGGCGGGTGAAGGTCTATACCCTGAACGAGGACCGGCAGTGGGATGACCGGGGCACGGGACACGTCTCCTCCGGATATGTGGACTGCCTGAAGGGCATGTCTCTGCTGGTGAGGGCCGAGAGCGACGGTGAGTGACCGGAGGAGCAATACCGGCACCACACTGAGGGGGGCGCTACAGGGAGATTACACCGAGGATCAGCCACAGAGAGAATGGGGATCACCCTAAGAGAGCAGAGAGAGAGAGGGATCATGAGAGAGAGAGGGATCATGAGAGAGAGAGGGATCATGAGAGAGAGAGGGATCATGAGAGAGGGAGAGAGGGAGAGAGGGAGAGAGGGAGAGAGGGAGAGAGGGAGAGAGGGAGAGAGGGAGAGAGGGAGAGAGGGAGAGAGGGAGAGAGGGAGAGAGAGAGAGAGAGAGAGAGAGAGAGAGAGGGAGAGAGAGGGAGAGAGAGGGAGAGAGGGAGAGAGAGGGAGAGGGAGAGGGAGAGAGGGAGAGAGGGGGAGAGGGAGAGGGAGAGGGAGAGGGAGAGGGAGAGGGAGAGGGAGAGGGAGAGGGAGAGAGAGAGAGAGAGAGAGAGAGAGAGAGAGAGAGAGAGAGAGAGAGAGAGAGAGAGATCATGAGAGAGGGATCATGAGAGAGATCGAGAGAGATCGAAATCGAGAGAGATCGAAATCGAGAGAGATCGAAATCGAGAGAGATTGAAATCGAGAGAGATCGAGAGAGATCGAAATCGAGAGAGATCGAGAGAGAGAGATCGATCGAGAGAGAGAGATTGATCGATCGAGATCGATCGAGAGAGATCGATCGAGAGAGATCGAGAGAGAGATCGAGAGAGAGATCGAGAGAGAGAGAGAGAAGTCTGCTGATAGTTTTTATTTTCGATGAGCCCGCTGTCCCTCCCCCTTCTCCCGTTACCTGCCGCCCGGTGTACTGCTGAAAACTCCAACCTGCCAAAATCTCCAACCATGTTATTTCCGGTGAGTGTACACTGGGAATAATCGGAGATTTTGAGCAATTGGTGTTTTCACACAACACCGGCAGCCTATACACCCGAGTACATGGTATAATTAATGCAGATTCTTACTCCGCCCGGCAGTTGTCGCCGCCTTGGAGGCGACCATGTTTTTGGTTACTAGCGGGCGTTGTAAGAATCTGCACTAATTATACCATGTACTTGGGTGTATAGGCTGCCGGTGTTGTGTGAAAACACCAAGTGCTCAAAATCTCCAATTATTCCCAGTGTACACTCACCGGAAATAACGTGGTTGGATATTTCGGCAGGTTGGAGTTTTCGGCAGGACACCGGCCTGCACACCCGACATCCGTCTACAATCTGGGGGAGGAGCCAGGCTCTGCACTGCCCCCTACCGGGCATGCCAGACACAGCACTTCCGGGAATATCGCCGACCTATACCGCCACTCCTCCGCACCATACATGATATCACCGAAATATACCACGATCCCTCCACACTATACATGATATCACTGACATATACTGCCACATTGTATCATTATATACTGCCACAATTATTATATTACCGATGTATATCACTTCCTCATTGTATCTCCAACATATACCGTCAATCCTGATAATATTATCAGTATACATCTCCACCGGGTGTGCAGATACCATATAAACATTGGGGGAAGGGAGATACCTCCACCTATAATGGCAATGACCTCCCTCCCCATAGCAGGGTATGGTGGGGGGGGGGGGCTGAGGTGGATGTGTGGGAATAAATATGCGCCCCATCCCCCATAGATTGGACTTGGCATGTGCAAATGTGATTTTATTGTCACCTTATCATCCTCCATCACCATCATCCTTCACCATCATCCTCTATTATCATCCTTCACCATCATCTACTATAAGTACAAGTGTCCAGTCCCTGTGTCCGTGGGATTGAGCTACTGCGCATGTGCCCCACGGACAGCCGTTGGGACTTGGAGCGCAGAGACTTTGGGCGGCCGGGCACTCTTCTTCAGCACAACCTCCTCCAGCAAGCAGCCGGCAGCCAACCAAAACGTGGCGTACTCCCCTCTACAAAACAATTAAAACACCACTGACAACACTTATGCACCAATCACGGCCCGACGCTACGGAAAGCCGGCCAATCAAAAAAGCTCCTGACAAAAACATGGCCGCCTCGGCTTCAAGGCTGTGCGAGACTGGGAAAAGGGCTGGTGAGCATGCGCAGAAGTCTCAGCTTACTTCCCGGGTCGTCACTCCGGGATTGGTCTCGGCTTGAGGAACAAGAGAAAAAGGGAAGGAAACAGGAAGTGCGTGAAGCTGTGGGGGAAGCCTGGTAATGGTAAGGAGCGCCTGGCAGCATGGCTGTGCCCTGCCCGTCATTGTGTGTGTTTGCTCTTTGTCTCATGTCTCCGCACAGAAGCCTGCCATCACACACAATGACATCACGTAGGGAGGGGAATTATTATCATTATCTATACATATAAAGTACAAGTGTCTCTGCGTCCAGTCCCTGTGTCCGTTGGATTGCGCTACTGCGCATGTGCCCCACGGACAGCCGTTGGGACTTGGAGCGCAGAGACTTCGGGCGGCCGGGCGAAACTGTTGAAGCGGCGGGTGTGCGCGGGCACGCGCTCGCGTGGACTTACTGCTAAGCGGCAGCAGCCGTTACAAGTGGCGGCGGGCGAGAGATGTCACGCTTGGTCAGCTCTGCGCATGTCCCCAATGTTGCTAGGGCAACAGGGACGCTATGCGCAGAACTGGCTACGTCATGCGGCTCTCGCGTTGTTAGAAAAAAAGAACGAGATAAGCGAGAGCTGCGCATGTCCCCGACGTTGCTAGGGCAACAGGGATGCAGAGCTGACAGAGGCTCTCACTTAACTGGAACAAGTCTTTTTTTACAAATGTTTGACCACATATGTTCTAGCGCCCGTTAATTTAACGGGCTTAATGTCTAGTATATAATAATAACATAATAAATGTATAATAACTGCACTTTAGCCTTGTAGGAGACTTCATTTTTAGACTGTAACCACAACTCACTTTTTACATAGTTAATAAATGAGGCTGACAAAATGTCCATGTAACACTGTGTGTGGCTGCACAGCTTCTGTATGTAAAGGTAACATATTTGGTACACATATTTACTACTCAAGCTGTGCTTTTCATAAAACATAAGCTGACTGGTTATTGGGAAAACAGACACACCAAAGGAAAATAACACCAAACAATGAAGCAACATTTATATTATAGAACGTTTGTGTTTAGGAAAAATGAAGCAGATGTTTACAGAACTAATAATGTGTATTATAAAAGCTTTGTTTTATTTAAATAGCTTGATTACAAGGGATATTAAATATTTAATATTTGCTAGAAAACTTAGGTTTTATTTAAGTGTTTATTGATCATGTTCCCTTAAAAAAAATCATTTTCCCTTTTTCCCCTTTGATCTATAAATGCATTATCAGACCTGTTTCTGTGGAAAAGCCACAATAGAAAATGTCTAGAGGTGCAAAATTTCATATGCATAGCGGTCAATGCTTTTATATAAATTCTTATTACATTTATTTCCGATGCACATCTTTCAGAAGAAAAACTAGAAATGTATTTTTAACCAGAAAAATAATTCACTGTATATTATACAGTATCTCACAAAAGTGAATACACCCCTCACATTTTTGTGAATATTTTATTATATCTTTTCATGTGACAACACTGAAGAAATTACACTTTGCTACAATGTAAAGTAGTGAGTGTACAGCTTGTATAACTGTAAATTTTCTGTCCCCTCAAAATAACCCAACACACAGCTATTAATGTCTAAACCGCTGGCAACAAAAGTGAGTACACCCCTAAGTAAAAATGTCCAAATTGGGCCCAATTAGCCATTTTCCTGACCCCGTGTCGTGTGACTCGTTAGTGTCACAAGGTCTCAGGTGTGAATGGGGAGCAGGTGTGTTAAATTTGGTGTTATCGCTCTCACTCTCTCATGCTGATCACTGGAAGTTCAACATGGCATCTCATGGCAAAGAACTCTCTGAGGATCTGAACAAAAAAAAAAAAAAAAAAATTGTTGTTCTACATAAAGATGGCCTAGGCTATAAGAAGATTGCCAAGATCCTGAAACTGAGCTGCAGACCATACAGCGGTTTAGCAGGACAGGTTCCACTCAGAATAGGCCTCGCCATTGTCGACCAAAGAAGTTGGATGCACGTGCTCAGTGTCATATCCACAGGTTGTCTTTGGGAAATAGACGCGTGAGAGCTGCTAGCATTGCTGCAGAGGTTGAAGGGGTGGGGAGTCAGCCTGTCAGTGCTCAGACCATACGCTGCACACTGCATCAAATTGGTCTGCATGGCTGTAATTCCAGAAGGAAGCCTCTTCTAAAGATGATGCACAAGAAAGCCCCCAAACAGTTTGCTGAAGACAAGCAGACTAAGGACATGGATTACTGGAACCATGTCCTCTGGTATGATGAGACCAAGATAAACATTTTTGGTTCAGATGGTGTCAAGCGTGTGTGCCGGCAACCAGGTGAGGAATACAAAGACAAGTGTGTCTTGCCTACAGTCAAGCATGGTGGTGGGAGTGTCATAGTCTGGGGCTGCATGAGTGCTGCCGACACTGAGGAGCTATAGTTCATTGAGGGAACCATGAATGCCAACATGTACTGTGACATACTGAAGCAGAGAATGAGCCCCTCCCTTTGGAGACTGGGCCGCAGGGCAGTATTTCAACATGATAACGACTCCAAACACACCTCCAAGATGACCACTGCCTTGCTAAAGGAGCTGAGGGTAAAGGTGATGGACTGGCCAAGCATGACTCCAGACCTAAACCCTATTGAGCATCTGTGGGGCATCCTCGAACGGAAGATGGAGGAGCGCAAGGTCTCTAACATCCACCAGCTCCGTGATGTTGTCATGGAGGAGTGGAAGAGGACTCCAGAGGCAACCTTTGAACCTCCGGTGAACTCCATGCCCAAGAGGGTTAAGGCAGTGCTGGAAAATAATGGTGGCCACACAAAATATTGACACTTTTGGTTGAATTTGGACATTTCCACTTAGGGGTGTACTAACTTTTGTTGCCAGCGGTTTAGACATTAATGGCTGTGTGTTGAGTTATTTTGAGGGGACAGCAAATGTACAATGTTATACAAGCTGTACGCTCACTACTTTACATTGTAGCCAAGGGTAATTTCTTCAGTGTTGTCACATGAAAAGATAGAATAAAATATTTACAAAAATGTGAGGGGTGTACTCACTTTTGTGAGATACTGTATATTTGTGGGAACCGCAGGGAAATCACATGATGCAAAAGTACCATGCGATTTCCCGGCCGCTGTTTTTCAAAATGCTGCAGGAAACTTTTTCAAATAAATGGGCTGCCGTGCCCATGCAAACGTGGCCTGCAAAACCGCAACGGTATAAACCTAGCCTAAAGCCCTAAAACTGTATTTTGTGATAAAAAATATGTTCACAAATAATTCCAAGCTCTGAAGTAGATAAAAGCAGTGCAGCAATAGTCGCTTACCTTAAAGAAGTCAAAAAAAGATATAGGCTGTACAATAGGGCCATAGAGGCTTTCGTCATGTTTGAAGAAAAAAAAGTTTGTGAAAGCAGCATCTATTAGGTCAGGATGTTTTCTGCTCATCTTCACCAGCTCCAGCCTCTCTTTACAACTGTCTCGGCCTCTCCAAAAAGCTGTATTGTTTTTCTCTTCCCATTTTGGGCCAGTGTTTCCCTGGACAGAGGTCATGTCTAGGCTCACCCTATGCAAAATAAAGCCAACCATGAATGAAATGCCACCTTATAAAAAAGGTAAAATACATGTTACAATACATGTTTAATGTTCATTTTTATTTCCAAATAGCTGAGAAATAAAGACCCAAATTCTTTATGTATGAAGGAAATAAACTGCACTAGTTAAAGTTCCAACATTTAAAGCCTTATCTCTAACTTACAGTGTTTGCAAACTAGGTACTCTAGTATTACAATAAAATTTGGTCACATGTCCACAAAAAAAAAAAAAAAAAAAGTTTAATTTGCCTGTACTGAAGACACCAGCGATTTTTCATCTACAATATAATACAGTGTCCCTAAAAGCATACAAAAAAATAGATGGTGAGACACTTAATGCAGAATGCTCTTGCATCCTGAAAGATCTCTTCCCCATTGTCAATACAGTAGTGAATCCGTTACATTGAAGATACTGGGCATATGGAGGATTTGACAAGTTCTATGAAGGAAACATGCTAGGTTCCATACTACTTGGTTAACTGGATAGAATACTCCCCCACAAAGGAATTCAAACAGATCTTGTCTGTCTGAGTTCCTCATACTCAGCTTATATTCCCACTATTACTGAATAATACATCTTTTACCCCCTCATCTTTTTACCTTCCTAACTGTCCAGTTTTCACAGCTTAGTCACACCTTGTGGTAAGGGCTAATATCTTCCCTCATGTGGCATACCTTCTTCCATCCTTTGTCTTTCTCCCGCATTCCCCTGCCTACCCATACTTGCCCATTTGGATCAATTCTCTTCCCTCATTTACCCTCCTTGTTAGCTTCACTTCCCCTTCCAATTGGCCCCTACTACCCCTGTTTCTGTGTCCCTATACTGTCATGGTAACCTCCCATTCCAGTAGCCGACTACCTAAACCAGATTCACTGCTGCAATGATGTCCTACAGTTGAAACCAGTGACTCATTAATTGTCTGTTCAATTTAGCTGCCCTTGGGCATTTCATAGTACATAAAGATTGTTTATGGAAGCTTTCCGTATACAAGATATTTTATATGGCATCTTATTCTTCTACTACTTCTCATACTTGATTATCCTGGTGTCAGTAATGGTCATTATATTTTTTTTTGTACTACATATTGGTTTGTGAATTTTGTCCATTCTGGGAATGATAAAAACTATAAAAAAAAGAAAAAAAAAAAAAGAATGAAGCTTAAAAAGGAGCACCCAAAATTAAACCTAGCCTCTGGTTTACTTAACAGATGTACTGTATATCATTTATATGATTTGAACAGTTGCCTAGGGGTCAGACTATACTGTCTACACACTATCTGAACACTTCTCTTCTACAAACCTTGTATTTCTGGTTAATATCACAAAGCTGTATAACGTAAACTCGCCATGATAGAAATTTGGTGCAAGCTATTACTGGTCTTTCTGAAAATGCTTGTTGGCTATTAAGCTGGCCATACATAGATTGAAATTAGGCCAGTTCAGCAGGACCGGACAAATTTCGATCCATGTATGGACTAGCTGTAGGCCGAATGACTTCTGTACAACCACCGTTGGATTTTTGCAGCTCGATCAATGCTGCAGGCTATAGCCGGCACTGCTTATCAGTGTATTCTGATGACGGGGAAGTTTCCTTGCTATAAAAATACAATAGCTCAGCAGGAGGTTTCCTTCATCCACATTGAGTGTGTTGATGGGGGAATCAGGTCAGTTTTTTTTTGTTCAACCTGTTAGCTGAACTAAACAAACCGACTCATCTGACGATGTCTACTTGATGACGAAATGCAGTAGACAGGACTTGACAAATGACACAAGCACGCTACGAGCCACAACTTTTTTGATTGATCTTATTCTGATGCTCGTTTTTATTGGATGTTTGTAAGTACAATTTTAATAAAATATTTGCCATTTATGAACATGTTTTACATTATGCAACCTTTCATGTTTATTACATTGCTGTATGTCATATGATCGGGTATCTGAGTGCGTACATGATCATGGTACCAGTGGTGTAAATTCCTACATACAGCCCTAGATATTGTGATGGGAGCTGCTTCACCTGCCACCTAAATGCTGTGGATTGGGATAGTCTTGTGATATATGCCTATCTGACCACTCTATAACATGGGGGTCCAACTCCTCTGGTAATGAGACTTGCTGGAAACGCTGTGGTGTGATATTTTTTAATATTCACAATGAAGCTGGCTTTTCATCTGATCTTGTTATTATCTACTATAAGGTTCACCCATTCCATATTATATTTTAAAAACTGACTCATGTATGGGCTCCCCAATGCTGAGCCCATGGCTTCACTAAATTCCGAGCCACTGATCTGGAACAAGTAAGCTGATCAGGAAAGACAGAAAAGAAAATGTGATTTTTGACTTACCGTAAAATCCATTTCTCTGATGTTTGACGGACACAGCTCCTGATCTTGATAACCATTGGGTTATACTGCCCACTACAGGAGTAGGACAATAGGCAGAAGAAGAAACTGGCTACGCCTATGGGCAGTCCCAGGGGGTATACTCCCTGCTATAGGTACAAGCAGTGTCAGAAGAATTACAACTCCACAGAGGGGCAGGTGTTGTGTCTGTCAATGAACATCAGAGAAATTGATTTTACGGTAAGTCAAAAATCCCATTTTCTCTTTCGTTCATTGACGCACACAGCTCCTGATCTTCATAACCATTGGGACGTCGCAAAGCAGTGTCAAACATGAGGGGTGGGAAAAACAAAAAAATTCCCAAGGATAAACAGTAGCCAACTAGGCAACAGGAGCTCAACCAAAACTGGAGCCCACTTGAAAAAAAAAAAAAAAATATATATATACCCTCAAAGATGATCAGGTCCTCTAAACAGCAAAACCTTGCAGGCAAAAAGAAGTATACGCAGATGCCAACACATCCACCTTATAAAACTTTGTGAAAGTATGCACTGGCAATCAGGTGGCCACCTTGCAAACCTGTGTCACTAACCTCTGATGACAGAAGGCCCAGGAGGCACTAAGCGCCCGAGTAGAGTGCGCAGGGAAAGGAGGAACCTGGCCCTTGATGGAATAGGCCTGAATACCTGCCTGTCTGATCCATCTAGCAATGGTCGGAGGAAGCGGACAACCCTCTGAGGCCCATCCGTGAGAACAAAATAGTGAGTCTGACTTTCTGAAAGACTCCGTAGCTGTCAGGTACACCCTAATTGCCCGGACCACATCCCAGGCATGCAAGGCAATTTTCTTTGGATGTTTAGGCTTGGGACACAGGGAAGGCAACACAATGTCTTCATTCAAATGAAAATCAGAGACAACCTTTGGGAGGAACGACAAGGGCAAAGAACCACCTTGTCTCTGTGAATCACCAGGTAAGGAGAACGACAGGATAACGCCACCAGTTCCGACACCCTGCATGCAGAGGTAAAAGCCACAAAAAAAAAAAAAAAAAAAAAACACTTTCTGAAACAGTGTAAGCAAGAGAATCTCCTGAAGGTTCTCAAAGGGAGGCTTCTGGAGGACCAAAAGCACCAAATTGAGGTGGCAACAGAGACCGCACTGGAGGAACCAAATGTCGGACACCCTGAAGAAAAGGTACGCACCAGGGAGTGTGTGGCCAAGGGCCATTGGAAGAAGACCGCCAAAGCCGACACCTGGCCCTTGATGGTACTCAAGGCCAATTTCTGTTCAACCCCCATTAAAGGAAGGTCAAGATCCGAGCCACCGAGGAGGAGCGAGGATGAACCTCAAGAGACTCACACCACAAAATGTACGTCTTCCACATACAATGGTAGATCTTCCTAGAAGTAGATTTCCTAGCTTTTAATAGCGAAGGAATCACAGACTCCGATAAACCTCTATCCTTCAGCACCTGGCGCTCAACAGCCAAGCCGTCAAAGCCAACGACTGTAAAGCAGGAAGAAAAATTGTTCCTTGGGACAGCAGATCCTCTCTGAGAGGAAGCCTCCAAGGAACGTCGGCAACCAGCTGCACGAGATCAGCATACCAAGTCCGGCGAGGTCAGTCCAGAGCCACTAAGATGACCGAAATCCCTTCTGCTTCAATCCGGTGTAGAAATCTTGGCAGAAGCTTGAGAAGAGGGAAGGCATAAATCAGACGATACTGACCCCCCACGGTGCCAACAGCACGTCTGTGGCATCCGCCAAAGGATCCTGTAACCGAGCCACAAACCTCTGCACCTTTCTGTTGAGCTGAGACGCCAACAGATCCACTTCAGGGACACCCCCACCAAAGAAATAACTGATAAAACACCTCCGGATGAAGAGACCACTCCCCATGAACCACCGCCTGCTGACCGAGGTAATCCGCCTGCCAGTTTTCCACCCTTGGAATGTGTACCGCGGAGAGGGCTGGAATGAACCGTTCTTCCCACCTTAGAATGTTAGAAGGCTACCTCCAAAGCTGCCAGGACACTTCTTGTGCCGCCATGGTGATTAACATAAGCCCCAGCTGTGGCATTGTCTGCCTGAATGTGCGCTGGGCATCCCTGAAGACGATCAGTTCAATAGTCAAGACACAGTCTGATCAATTGGAGTTCCAAGACATTGATCAGTAGTCTGGATTCTTTCAGTGTCCTGATCCCCTGAGCAGAATTTTTGCAGAGGACGCCTCCCCGACCTGACAGGCTGGCATCCATGGTGACCACTGCCCAAACGAAGAGCAGGAGAGCGAAGCCACCATATCAGGGACTCCTTTTTTCCTCAGACTCAGCCGGATCGGATTGTCCAGAGACTGCAGAGTCTTGTCCCATTTCGCTAGAATCTCCCTTTGCAGGGACCTCGTATGGAACTGTGCAAACAAGACCACCTCAAAAAAGGTAGACCTCATCAGGCCCAGCACCCGCATGCAATTTCGGCGGGATGACCATCTGCTGGATAGCAGGAGACGAATTTCAGCCTTCAATTTCTGGAGTTTGTCCAGAGGAAGGAGAACTCTGGCTAAGGCTGAGTCCAGAGTCAGACCCAGATAGTCCAGTTTTTTGGACAGAATCAGAGCAGACTTCCGAAAATTCATAATCCAGCCGAACTACCGCAGAATTGGTATGGTGATCTCCAGGTTTTCCACTAGAGCAGTAGGAGACTCTGATCGCAGAGAGAGGTTGTCCAAGTAGCCCAGTACCATGATCCCCCTTTGGCGTAACAAAGCTAGCACCAGTGCTAACACTTTTGTGAAGACCCGAGGAGCAGAGGCGAGACCAAAGGGTAACACCACAAACTGATAATGCTCCTCTCCCGTGGCAAAGCAGAGGAAGCGCTGGTGACAGGCACATATTGAAATGTGAAGGTAAGCATCCTTGATGTCGATAGAAGCAAGAAAATCCTCCTGACGCAGGGATGCCCCCACCCTGCGATTGGCCTCCATTCTGAACTTCTGCATCCGCACAAAGCAGTTCAGTGCCTTAAGGTTCAGTATTAGACGCACCTTGCCTTCCTTCCTGGGAAGTGTAAACAGGTTTAAGCAAAACCCTGACAACGTTCCAAAATCAGAACCGAGTAATCACCCCTTGAAGTAACAGGTCTTGTACCACCCCAAACAGACCCTGTAAAGTGTCTGGGAACAGGCACAAGTTGGAAGGAAAGAACCTTGCCAGGACACAAGAGCGAAACTTGATCTTGTAGCCAGACCGAATTACTTTGTGGACCCACTTGTCTTGTACCAGGAAAGTCCACAGGTCCGGAAACCAGCGAAGATGTCCCCCCACCCCCGATCCAGGTGAGGGCACACCTTTATGCTGAAGTCTGGAGAAGCCCGCTCTCGGCTTGGCAGACCAGGTTCATTTGGATGCTCCAGAGGAGGCCCTGAAAGGCTTCGAGCCCTTGTCAGTCGACCCTGAGGGATAAAAAAAATTCCTATGAGCTGAGACGGAGGGCCCACGTCTACGAAGAGGTTCCTTGCTCTTAGTAAATTGCGAAAGAAAGGGTACTCTTCCCCCCTGTTAGACCTTTAATGATGGCATCCAGGGTAGCTACAAACAGGCAATCTCCTTGAAAGGGTAGATCAGTCAAGCCCTTTCCAGAAGTCTGGTCCCCAGACCAGCACTTGAGCCAAAAGACACGCCGAAGGACCTCTCCTGAAAACAGAGAGCCGAGCCACTAGGGGAGCCGCATCCAAAGAGGCATCACAGATAAACTGAAACCAGCTGGTCTGCCAGCTCAGCAAAGGCAGGGGGAGCTGTTCTCGCTCCAGGTCATGGCGTAAAAGCTTAGCCCACTCGGTCAGAGTTTGTGACACCAGGGCAATGGTGAATCCTGGCCTCAGTGTCGAACTAGCCAGAGTTTACATATTGCGGGCCACAGCCTTCCTGTCAGCTGGATCCTTAAAGGCCGGGGACTCTTCAACCAGAATCATGGTTGCCTTGTTTGATCTGGAAACTGGATGGTCCGCCACTGGTGGAACAGTCCACTTCTAAATAATGGACTCCTTATAAGGGGAAACGCCTAGAAAATCCCTTAGGGACCCCAAGGGGACGCTTTGGTCGTCCCCACTCTTTAGCAACAATTTTTTCAAAATAGGCAGGGAAAGGAAACACCTTGGCCGCTCTGGATGGCTTGTGAGTGCCAAAGGAACTTGCGCAGCTGCAACCTTGTTCTCCATCTTCAAGGTCTCACGCACAGATACAATCAGTGCTTCCACCAGCGCCTTTTTGTGCGTGGTTGCAGATGTGGAGGAATCGTCCTCACTATCAGAGGATTCCGGGTATGTGGTTGCAGACCCAACAGGGTGACCCATGTTCAGGATCTGATAAGACAGTGTCAGGGTGCCAGGAAACCAGACCACACGGGGATGCAGGTAAAATAAAGCAGTTTATTGGAGCAAACAATGAACGCACAGCAAGAGTGAGGAAGTGGGAGCAGGTACAAGCTGGGGTAAGGTCCAGAAGCGGGTAATCATCCAAGCTGGGGTCGAGTCCAGAAGCGGGTAGTCTGCCAATGCTGGGTCAAGAGCCAGGAGAGTCATCAGCCAAGCCAGGTAATTTACAGAGGAACACAGAGAATAGAAGACTGCTAGCAAGCAGAGATGCACATTGGAGCACAAAAACCAAGGGCAAGGACTGCAACCTATCAGGTGATAGATATAGTCAGGTGTGCAGCAGCATCATCACTGTGCGACACCCAGGCAGCAGGCAAAAGATGATGCATTTAGAGTCTATAAGAGGCAGCAGTCTGCACATGTCCATGATGGCTTCCAACGGGAGGGCAAGGTAAGACCTTAACAGACAGATGAGGCAGGGGAAGTTGGGGGGTGCTTTTTGCTAGCCTGTCATCTGAAAGCTACCTTCACCCGGGACACAAAGGACTCCAGGACCGCCATCAGTGCATCGGTAGATGGTTGGGACCCTGAGGGTCCCACAGCCTCAGAAAGGGGATCAGGTGGGGAGATGTGCTCCAAAGACTCCATGAGTCAACAGGTGGACCCAATAAAAAAGGAGTATAACAGTGCAAGTGACAATCCCCACCGCGCTGGCAGCACCACCCCTTCGTCAGGTACAAAGCACCAAGCGATCCTCAGCATAGAAGAAGAGAACCCCACCAGACTACCCACCCAGCAGAAACAGGCACTTGCAGCTACCAGGATAATTTGCACTCCACGTGCGGCGTTTAGGAAATGAAAGGACCCAGGAGTCAGCACCAGGGGGTGAGGAGGGGCTCCCACCACCGAAATCGCAATGGCAAACCACCGCAAAAAGGCCCCCGTGCATACAAACACACAGGCTACAACAAAATGGCGGCCCCCGTGCGGCACCACAAGCCTTCCAGGGACCTAGGAGGGATCCCTAGGCCTCAAGGACAAACCCAGGCAGGACGCTTCCACCAGGTACAACCCCCCCCTCGCACAGCCGATCGTCCGGTCACCGGCGGCGCACCCCCCTAGCCCCCATCACCAGTATAGCACCCTGCCCCCACCCCAGGAGGTGGACCAGACCACCCAAAGAGCCCTAGCATAAGTGGAGGGGGGGTAGGATGGGGGCAAGATGAAAGGGGGGTGCCTGAGGGGAAGAAGGGAAACCGTCCCATGGAGGGGCCCACCTCCACCACAAAACCCTCCAGGGGGAGGGGGAGGGACAGCTACTCATCATACCAGGAACCGGGTGGGCACCGCTCCAGAGAGAACGTCTTTCCATTGAAACGGGGGCTGTCGACCAGGAGGAATGATGCGACTCGGGCCAAGACCTGGTCGTATGCGACCTCGCGAGGCATTTAACTCGCAGGCCAACCCCCATCCAGTGGGGCTATGTCACGGTCGACCTAGTGCGGAGTTGAGGTCTGCGCGCGCTCGCTGGCCATACTGGGGTGACCACTGGATCTAGATTATCCAGCCTGCCGCCCAGTCCGGCAGTTAATTGTAGATCTCACAGGAAAAATCCAGGAGAAAAAATTTGTATCTAAAAAGAAAAAATTTGCCAGGACCAGACATCCCAGCAAGGAACTAGGTTCTTTACTCCTGAATGAAAAAACTGAGTGCCTATAGCGAGAGGGAGTTTACCTTCTGGGACTGCTGACCATAAGCGTAGCCAGATTCTTTTTCTGCCTAGTGTTCTACTCCTGTAGAGGGCAGTATAACCCAATGGTTATAATAATCAGTAGTTGTGTTTGTCAATGAATGAAAGAGAAAGTCAGATTCCCAGGTCAGTGGCCCAATAAACTTAAGTTGGAAAGTCAGCATGACAGTGTGGCAAACAGCTTTGTCAAAAGAAGCCAGAAGTGATGTTCATGACACTCTTTAGTAAATCTACTTGTTTTAAATGTAACCACATGATATTTTTTCATAAACATCATTTTAACCACTTACCGACCAGGCTTTTTGTTTACAAGTTTAAATCAGTACTTTTTGCTGGAAAATTACTTATTACCCCCAAACATTATACGTTTTTTATAGCAGAGACATTAGGGAATAAAACGGCGATCGCTTTCATTTTTCATGTCACGGTATTTGCGCAGCGATTTGAAAACGTTTTTTTTGGAGAAAAAATACACTTTATTGAATTAAAAAAAAAATAAAATAGTTACCCCAGTTTTTTTTTGTTGTTAAATGTGAAATAGGATGTTACGCTGAGTAAATAGATACCCAACATGTCACGCTTAAAAAATGCACACGCTTGTGGGATGGCATCAAACTACTTTACAGGTTACAGGTTAGGCTATGGTGTTTATATTTTTAAACTTGTGTTTTAGAATATTTTAGGATTTATTTTAAAGTTTAAAAAAACAACCCTTATCGGTTATTTAAATACATTTGTATTTTAAAAATGCAGTGCTTTCTTGTTAATTGTTTCACTTTATTTGAAAGTCTGCATGGAAATAAAGGCTTTTTCCTCAGAAAAATAGTTTGAGCTGAACTTCAGGCAAATTGCTGAACACAAGTGAAATTTATATATTTTTATATATTATATATTTTATATATATATATATATATATATATATATATATATATATATATATATATATATATATATATATATATATATATATACATATACATATATAGTAAACCCCCGCTCCATCGCAGTTCAGTTTTTGCGGTCCCGGTATATTGCAGTTTTTTTTGTAATGTTATTTTACTATATAAATCATTAAAAATGAAATATTTTTGTGTTTTTCATAGCTCTTGCTATGTCTCTCAGTATCTTTTATGTGTTTAAATGAGTTTCTATTGTTTTAAAAGTGTGTTTAAAGACCTTAAAATGCTTCTACACGTACAGTGACAGTAAAAAAAACTTGCCTACAATGCATTTTAATAGGGTTTTTCTATTTCGCAGATTTTCACTTTTCGCGGCTGGGTCCGGAACGTAACCCCCGCAATGGAGGGGGGTTTAATGTATGTATATATATATATATATATATATATATATATATATATATATATATATATATACTAGCCTGGTGACCTGACATTCCTCTGTTGCAACTTTTATGTAGCTAAGTGACCCCCTGCCCGAAATAATTGGACAGTAATGAGCTCATCCGGTTGCTCTTTTCCCAGTTATGATATTCCTTTTCACTCTCTTTGCATTAACTACACCTGATTGACACCTTGGTTTGTCCCCTCCTTTCATTGGCCGTGTTCTACTGTAAAGAATATTGCCACAAGCTGATACAAAGTATAAAACAGGTACACTAGTTGCATGTAAAATTACATTTATGTATGGTATTTTTTTAACACTAAAGTGCAATTTTTAAAATCTGCTTTGGATTTGGTTTTACGATTAGTTAGAAGAAGAAAACATGAAAAGAAGCCTAGATCTCCACCTGCTGCCTAGAACAGGGAAATACAAAATGTCCATGAGAAAAATCATAATTATCTAACTCAAACTCAAAAAATTTTATTTTTAAGACCATAAATAACATTTATACAAAACACTATGGCAGTCAGCTATTCCCTGGATCAACAATCTATGGTGTTATTACCTATAAAAAATAATATACAGTTATGTTTTTTGCATTTGTTAATGTATCCAGCTGTTACAAACAAACAATCTACCAAAAGCGGAGTTCCACCCTAAAAAAACAGTGCACTAGCTTACACAAACCTGAAAAAGAATTGGATAATTAAATTTTATTTTTTTGTTTCACTTACCTTGTTTTTAATGAAAATATACTTACCTTCCTCACTCTTCCTCCCTCTGTGGCCGCGGCCTGCGCCGTCACTTCCTCGTTTCATTGACTCCTGGGAGATGAGCCTCATCGATCCCAGGAGTCAAATGCGCCTGCACTGGCCCTGCTCGTCACTTCTGGTTCAGGCGTGTCATTCCCTGCTGAACAGCTTCTGGGCATGCCCAGAAGCTGTGCAGGGATGACACGCCTGCACCGGAAGTGGTGAGCAGGGCCGGTGCAGGGCATTCTGGGACCCACCGAAGAGGACGCTCCGGCTTCAGCTGCCCACACCTGAGATGGCAGCGCTGGACAAGACATTTTCAAGGTAAGTATTTATTCTAAAAAGGTAAGTGAAACAAGAGAGACAGTTCAGAGGCTATTGTTGCTTAAATGCACTTGCCCTGACTGTCCCAGGGGTCTTTTTAGGTAAAAATTGTTTTTTTTTGTTTTTTGGCCGGAACTCCGCTTTAGGGCCAGATTGTCTTCACTAGAGCCTAGGCACACAGCCTTTATAGCTCAAAGCAACACCTCTTTTCCAGGATGACTTATTTTAAGAAAAACTTTTGTTTTATTGTTTCTGCCTGAGCTTGGAACACTGTGACAATGTGTAAATCAGAATATAGAATATGACTGTATTTCTACTGATGATGGTAAAAAAAAAAAAAAAAAAATGTGTGGCTGATAGCTATACAAGGAAACGTCGCCTCTCTGTTTCTGCTGCCTCTAGGTAAAGGCCTAATGTTAATAATAATAAATCTGGCCCATGCTTTAGCTTTGATGAGAAAAAAATCCTATGTACTGTACTCTCCAAAGAGTAAAACCTGAAAAACAGAATTAAGATTACATTTAGAAAATGTCCAATTTTGGTTTATTCTGGATATCTATTCTCTCACTAATTGAATTAAAATTGGTATATGTCATAAAAACAATTCATCAATAAAGATACTTTACATATCCAACACATAGAAAAATAAAAACTTCATATTACCTTCCCATAGTCTCTAGCATAGAATCTGTCAGGTCATAAGTGGGCATCACAATGTCCTTTGTTTCTGTGGATCCACACCAAGAAAAGATGGGGTGAATGGGCTGAACCTTCCTTTTCTCTAGTGGCCAATCCCCTAAATTTACAAAGAATTCCACATCAGGGACTTTCACCTGTAGAATAATATAGATTCAGTTGAAATGTATTACTTTATTATAGTAAAAAAAAAAAAAAAATACATAATTGACAGTAGAACCTGTGTACAATTTACGAGAAGTGTTAATGTGCATTTATGCATTCTTTGCAGAACTGTTACTAATGTGTATTTAATACTTTGCCACAAACTCATTTTTGGTTTTCCAACAAACATACAGTTCAAGAGAGAGGCATAGCATAGCATCTAGGAGTTTGTACATCTTGGCATTTTCCAAAAAGGAGTAATTACATACACAGGAATAACCATAGAAATAGCAGTCAAATACACAAAAATGTGAGTCAGTTACTGACAAAAAGGTTTCTAAACTTTTAGATCGCCTGTGGCCAAAGTATAGATGCTCTCTCCAGCTGTATTGCTCAACTTTCTATACAAGTCTGAGAAAATAGAAATGAAGCTACATACAAATTTTGCTTGGAATGGTATATACTGACATCTACTGGATTTTTTGCATTAGACTAAAATCAAGAACTAAATAACATAACTGATTTTTTATTTTTTAAAGAAAATCATGATATAAGCACCAGTGGTTTCTTGTTGGTTAGGGTGATCCTATGGCTTCAATGGGTTTTGGGCCAGCAGCTTAGAAATGATAGGATCAGCATTTTCATATGGAGGTTAGCAATGGAACAATAGCCGTTTTTTTTTCCTGTGCAGAAAACTGCATACATGACATGATGACAACGACAACAACACATTGCACATTCCTGCGCAGAAAAAAATCTGCATGTTGTGGTGTGAAAAGGGCACATAGAGAAGAAGAGTAGAGAGAAGAACCATTGTTTTTTTTGTGCACTTGCAGAACGTGTGCAGCAAAACGGACGTCTCTGTCTACACCATGGTGTGAATGAATGAGGCCTAGAAGTAGACAACTGTGAAAAATAAAGTGCTTGAAAATATTAACTTATTAAAGGCTTCCCAAAACATAGAAAAAAAAAGAAAAATCGCATAAACTGCTGCAGCAGGATTCAATTTAAAACTCTACTGCAGTGCAAAAGCTAGACAGTGGACACTACAATTACTTCAATACTCCCAGTTAAGTAGAACAATATTATAGTGCAAAAACCATAGCATTTCAGCATGTTCATCTGTTAAACAGCTTCTGTTTTTTTCACATATTGCTGCCACTTCACTAAAAACATGCTCATTTGGTACAGTGGAAGGAGGAGCAGAAAGGTACTTTTAGCATGAGAGGCAAGTCTTTTGCAGCATGCCTCATTTTCTTTCCACCAATGAAGAGAATCACCACTTCTGTCAATTACTGGTTCCTTCAAATAGAGATGAAGTTCATCATCCAGGATGATTATCGCAGATTCAGAAGAATCCTCTGCATGAGGCCCCAATAAAAACACTGACCATGGCATCAATTCAGGCCACGATGAAGATCTTCTTCTCTTTGTTTTCTTTTTGAATGTTTGTTTTTGCAGCATCCTGCTTTGCCTTAGCCAATACATCATCAGAAGAGAAAGCATGATTCTTGTATCCAGGATTCAAAAGACATGCCAGCACAACAAATGTATTCTCTTCATGGTTCTCAAAACGTTTGGTGAGGTTGTCCCTCATGACCTGCCTACATGTTTTATTGCCACGTGTGTTGGGTCCTTCATTCTCTTGAAGAAGCATCTTCAGCACTCTAACACATGGGATGACAGATCACCCAGATGAGTCGTAATGACTCACCTCTAGGGTCTCAATGACATTGGCTAAAATGTCCCACTGATCAGCAGTAACACAAGAATATCCTCCATGTTCACCAGAAAAGTTGCTAAGTGCTCGCTTCTGTTCCAGCATTTTGTACAGCATGTGAAGTGTTGAGTTCCATTGTGTTGGAAGAGCCTGAATCAAGTTGTTTTCAGGTAGGCCAAGATCTTCCTGAATGCACCTCAGTCGCTGCTTGGCAAGGATTCAAGGATTGAATGGTGGAAATGGCCTGCACACCTCTTTAGCATGCCATATATATCAATCAAAGCTCTCTGGCTTGACAGACCATCATTTACTACAAGTTGCAGGGTGTGTGCCATGCAAATGAGGTCTGACACTTCAGCAAGCCCCATTCCTTTCACAATGTTTGCTCCTCTGTTTTGAAGCACAAGCATCACTCAGTCTTTGTTTATTCCCCAGTCTTCAAGCATACCTAGAAACATTTCTGTAATGTACTCCCCCAGTGTACTTGCATCACTTTTGTATTCAACACCAATTGCCTTTTTTGCCATCTGCTGTCAATGAAGTGGCATGTAAGACTTATTAGTGACTCTGTTTGTCCTGACCAGCAATCAGTCGAGAATGAGAGCGAGTTGCCAGCATTCCCTGGTTGCAGCATAGTCTTTACTTTCTCAACTACCTTTTGGTAAATCTGTCCCAGCATTTTGGTTTAGTAATACTTTTCACTCTTCAGTGTGTACCTTGGCTCAGCTATAGCCATCAATCACTTAAATCCAGAGTCAGACACCATTGTAAATGGCTGGTTATCAGTGACCATCATCTCTCTGATTACTTTGTCCAGCAGTTGGGATCTTCTATCTGAATTTAGCCACCTGTTTTTTTTTTCTGATACATATCTATTGTTGTCTGGGATAGAGTTATTTCACTTTGTGATTCAGTTTGTTTTTTCTGTGCTGCATTATATAATTCAACATGATAAATTCTTAGAGGAAGGTTTTTGCTGTTTCTGGTTCCATGCTCACATTATTTGTGCATGTGTTCCACACTGCTGCTCTTCCTGGGGATGGATGAGGTGAGAAATATTCCCAGACCACACCTTTACTTTTTCTGTCTGCATCCATCTCCATTTAAATTTTAAAGAGAGTTTATAGAATACAGATAAGGTTAAAACTCTATGGCTGGCACCCTGCTGTGAGTGGCTGGCTGGCACCTTGCTGTGGGTGGGTGGCTGGCAAGCACCTTGCTGTGGGTGGCTGGCTGACTGGCACAGGGGCTGTGGGTGACTGGCTGGCACCCTGCTGTCGGTGGCTGGCTGGCTCGCACCTTGCTGTGGGTGGCTGGCTGCCTAGCACCCTGCTGAGGGTGGCTGGCTGCCTGGTACTCTGCTGTGGGTGGGTGGCTGCCTGGCACCCCGCTGTGGGTGGGTGGGTGGTCGGCTGGCTGGCACAGGGGCTGTACCCTGCTGCGGATAGTTGCTGGCTGGCGTATCCTCTCAGATCCAGCCATGGATTGTCTGAGGCGAGGAAGGCGGAGGCCTTTACCCTATCCGGGTAGAAGCCAGAACGTGCAGGCCCAGCGCTCGGAACATGCCACAACATACGTAATGATGTTGTGTGCTCCGTGCACTGAGCCTGAAAAACCTTCTTCGAGTCCTGGCTTCTTCTACCCGGGCTGATGACAAAGTGGGCCCTAAAAATATGGCCGCCACAGCAAGAGACGACTAATATCGATCATATCGGTAAGTTTGTGACCGATAACGATTCTTTAAAAAAAGTGAATATCAGCCCTCGATAATTGGCCCCACCGATAATCGGTCAATCTCTAATATATA
This sequence comes from Pelophylax lessonae, assembly GCF_965119305.1. NCBI lineage: Eukaryota > Metazoa > Chordata > Amphibia > Anura > Ranidae > Pelophylax > Pelophylax lessonae. The sequence goes on from NC_138769.1 coordinate 481,532,909, forward strand.
TATTTATTGTGCATTCACATCAGTCCTCATCAGTGCTGAAAATACTTACTAGAAGGTAAAAGTCAGCGGATTTTAATTCATTTAATTTGAACATTGCATCCTGCATTATAAATAACTAAGTGACATTGGGTTCTTTGCAGATTTAAGGCTCTACAATTATTTCAATAACAGTTTTTTCTTTTTTTAAATCTTTGTAAATAGGCCCCACAATGTGTACACCATTCTCCTGAACTATCATTAAAACTATTTTGTATTCTTTGCACTGTGTATGAATAAATTATAAATACAGAGCAAAGACTAAAACAATTGGTTACATTTATTACCTTTTCGAGAAAAAAGCCATTTGAAGCTCAATAGCCACTTGACAATTGAGGGTAATGTAATGAAATATTTGGTTTATAGGAAAAGATCCAGAAAAATCTGGAAACAGCAGTAGACCACTCTTTGACCTAGCCACAGTTTTCTTCTCAAAATGCTTTGCCTGGCTTTAAATTTCCCTGAAATGAGAATCATTAAGGCACAAGTTTTCTTTTTTCTGTTACCAGAAGTCCTGCAAATATTACATATTTCTTTTATCTGGGAGGAATAACTGTTAAAATGTACAATATATTAAAAAGTTCTTACTGAAATCTCAGGTAGAAACGTGCCAAACCCCAAACAAACTTCAATAAGCAATTTATGTAAACCTCTGATTATTTTATTACATCTACTGCACTGGAGTCTACTTCAGCACCTTTTTGGGAAGCCAGAATAATAGCAAACTTCAAAGATACTGACTGCAAAATACATCTTTTAATAATCAACCTCTAATTGAATGTTTATACTCAGAGGACACATTGCATGCCATCTTTTCCAGCATTAGAGACCAGAGTGATGTGGGATTTTTGCTTTCACACCCACCAAACACACACAATTTTCATGATTTCATGTTTGATGTACTGTAATAGGAGTGTTCTGCTGTTGTTTCAAACAAGCAATATGCAAGACTAAATTATTGTGAGTAGATGTGTGTGAGGGTTATAAAAATGAACACGAAACCTAACAACAAAACCTTAGTAATGGACGTTATTTTGGGTAATGAGAGACACTGGTTGTTACCCTTCACAATTATTTATACAGGTGTTTATGGCAATGGAACTTTACCAGTCCGATGACCTGGTGAAAAGTTGTTCAGGATTTCTAGTACCAGTACTGTAGAATTGAAGCAGTCCTCAAATGTGGTACCAGCAGTGTTAAGTCGTGAAGTCAAGGTATCCTAATAGGATATTCTATTAGGTAAATGTGTACCTTTAAATAGTCTTTATTTGTAATTCTAAAATGATGTTTTTATACCTTTTTTATTCCTCAGAGCATCACGGACCTATGAGTGGGCATGTCCACATTGGGGCATAACTGGAAGACACTGCAGGTTCACAACGAAGAAGGGAATCGGCTGGCTGGGGAAGCCACTGTCAATCAAGAGAAAAGGGATTGGCAGGGGGCATGGCTAAACACTAACCACAGAAGATACAGGCACGCTTGTGCACAGCTTGCCTATATCTCTGAATGGAATGACAAACTGACAACACATTTATCGACTGCAGTGTTTAGCAAGATCAGTTTAAAACCGGGAAGTGGGGAACTGCCAGGATCAACCAGGTAATATAGTAGGATTACACGTTTAAATACCTAACTAATATCAAAAAGCACATATGAAATCCATTGACAGATTGACTAAAAGAGAAATATGGCCAAAGCTCTTTTAGCCATACTGTACTTCCCATGTGGGTCACAGGAGTGCACTTAGTTCTGTTCGGCGACCTGGTCTAGGGCCCACTGTAGACTGATGTCAGAGAGCTGCACCAGACTCTGAAGAGATCCCAACAATGTCAGGATCTACCCAGATGCCTTACAGGCAGCTTGCTCAGCCTCTCAGTGCAGCACCGAGAGCTTTAACCAGCCACTCCTGCCCTTTCTCCTGTCCAGCGCTCCAGTGAGCACTGGAAGGGCAGAGCACAGTGGTGACAGACAGGAATTAAATCAGCATGGAGATCTCTTGTCACTCTGATGTATTCATAACAGGTTATGGTGTAGTTGCTCCTTTGACAGTTTGCTATATATTCCTATGGAAAATACACTAGAGCAGTCTTTAACTTTTAACACAGAAGATCACTTGCCCCCTTGTCCCCGGTTATGCTAATGTTGCGATAGGATACTGGGAGGAGTTGTTCATCTGGAACAACAATCCCTTTGCCAGATATATCGTCTTTTATGGCAGGTACAATCGACAATATCCTGCTTATCTGGAATGGGACCATGGTCGACTTCTCCTCTTTTGCATTCCACTGCAATAACAATTATTTAGGCGTAGATTTTACCCATGTGTTGTACACCCCTGTTCACTAGTATTTTTGAATTTGGAGCTGTCCCATGAGGATAGTGTCATTGTTACTAAAAATTATTGCAAACCCGCAGGAGGCAACTCCCACTTACATTATTTCAGTTGTCAGCACTCTTCTTGGCGTAACAACATTTCTGTGGGGCAATTTCATAGATTGAGAAGAAATTGCTCCAAGCAGAAGGAATATAATGGTGACGCCACCCCATGAGAAGGATCTGACATTCCAGCCAGAGGCTATAGCGGAGCTTCATATTGATGTGGTCTAGTAAACCTTGGGCTTGCTGCCCTTTTATCACGAGAGCCACTGCACATTTCATCATCGTTACCAGCGGAGATACTGGCCCCTGTGGACTATGTAAGCACTATTTGGATTATATATATAATATTTAACCTGTATATTTAGAATGCATTAGCTGGAATGAACCTATGTGGTATACAATTAAGCTGGTTGCTAGTTTTTCTTACTTAATAAAATGGATGCTCAACAAGACAGTAACTGAATCATTTGGAGACTGATTTTACACATGCAAGAATTCATATAAGCAATTCTATTTGCCAGCAATACTGTCCCTAAATGCTCTTTTAGGTATTTGGATTATGAGCCTATAACCACTGATCACCTTGTTGGATGCAGCACTGAGATCTCTCTGCATCTTAATCTGAAGTCTGTAAATATACTAGTTTAGTGAGCATCTCTTTTTCTGAGGTCTGTAAATATATGTGTTTGATGAGCAAGACAAGAGGGTGTTCCAAAGACATTTTTTGTAAAAAGTGTACCTATTCTTTAAAGGGGCCCTGTCATCAGTGAGTAATGTAAGAAACTACAACTGATCACACCTGTTAGTTACCTGGCTGTCATTCTGATGTTTTTACTTTATTACTTTGTGCCACGGACCTGGTATAAGGAATTCTCACACTCATTTACAGCATGCTTGTTCTAAGTCTGTGACTGAAACGTACTCAAGCCCTTCACAGCAAGAAAACTAGCATTGTTAGAATTATGCCAGCAACAGCAGCCCTTGTACAGTTGTGCTCATAAGTTTACATACCCTGGCAGAATTTATGATTTCTTGGCCATTTTACCGAGAATATGAATGATAACAAAAACTTTTCTTTCACTCATGGTTAGTGTTTGGCTGAAGCCATTTATTATCAATCAACTGTGTTTACTCTTTTTAAATCATAATGACAAGAGAAACTACCCAAATGACCCTGATCAAAAGTTCACATACCCTGGTGATTTTGGCCTGATAACATGCACACAGGCATACACAAAGGGGTTTGAATGGCTATCAAAGATAACCATCCTCACCTGTGATCTGTTTGCTTGTAATTAGTGTGTGTGTATAAAAGGTCAATGAGTTTCTGGACTACTGACACACCCTTGCATCTTTCATCCAGTGCTGCACTGACGTTTCTGGATTCTGAGTCATGGGGAAAGCAAAATAACTGTCAAAGGATCTGCGGGAAAAGGCAGTTGAATTGTATAAAACAGGAAAGGGATATGAAAAGATATCCAAGGAATTGAGAATGCCATTCAGCAGTGTTCAAACTCTAATCAAGAAGTGGAAAATGAGGGGTTCTGTTGAAACCAAACCATGGTCAGGTAGACCAACTAAAATTTCAGTCACAACTGCCAGGAAAATTGTTCAGAATGCAAAGAAAAACCCACAAATAACTTCAGGTGAAATACAGGACTCTGAAAACATGTGGCGTGGCTGTTTCAAGATGCTCAATAAGAAAGCACTTGAAGAAAGATGGGCTGCATGGCCGAGTCGCCAGAAGAAAACCATTACTACGCAAATGCCACAAAGTATCCCGCTTATAATAAGCCAAACAGCACAGAGATAAGCCTCAAACCTTCTGGCACAAAGTCATTTAGAGTGATGAGACCAAAATGGAGCTTTTTGGCCACAACCATAAACATTACATTTGGAGAGGAGTCAACAAGGCCTATGATGAAAGGTACACCATTCCTACTGTGAAACACAGAGGTGGATCGCTGATGTTTTGGGGATGTGTGAGCCTACAAAGGCACAGGAAATTTGGTCAGAATTGATGGCAAGATGAATGCAGTATGTTAACCACAAATACTGGAGGAAACTTTGTATTCATCAGCCCGGAAGCCGCTCACGGGGTTTACTGGGACATTCCAACATGACAATGATCCTGAACACAAGGACAAGTTAACCTGTCATTGGCTACAGCAGAATAAAGTGAAGGTTCTGGAGTGGCCATCTCAGTCTCCTGAACTCAATATCATTGAGCTACTCTGAGATCTCAAAAACGTGCCGTTCATGCAAGACAGCCCAAGAATTTACAGGAACTGGAGGCTTTTTGCCAGGAAGAATGGGCAGCTTTACCATCTAAAAAGATAAAGAGCCTCATCCACAAATGCCACAAAAGACTTCAAGCTGTCATTGATGTTAAAGGGGGCAATACACGGTATTAAGAACTGGGGTATGTAAACGTTTTATCAGGGTCATTTAGGTAGTTTCTGTTGTCATGATTTAAAAAGAGTAAACACAGTTGATTGATAATAAATGGCTTCAGCCAAACACTAACCATGAGTGAAAGAAAAGTTTTTGTGTTATCATTCATATGCTCTGAAAAATGGCCAAGAAATCATAAATTCTGTCAGGGTATGTAAACTTATGAGCACAACTGCATTTCTTTTTTTACTTTAAGAGCAGTGGTTCCTAATTAAAATCTCAGGAGCCACATATAGTTAAGTTTGATATTGCTTAGTGGGTCCTCGGTAACTTTTCACACTTGCACTAGACAAAATTATAGATATTTCAAGTTGTGCCACTACAATACACAGTAATGTAGCATTGTTTAATAAGGTTTTACGTTACTTGTTAGGAATATAAGAACTTACTTTACTTGTTAAAGACAGAAGAAAGGAATCCATGAATATTCTGAATCCCACGTGCTCTCCATAAGTCTTTATATAGACCTAATAAAATAAAGAAAAAAAACCTGAGTAATATTAGGTATGTCTATAATTCATGCAATTATATCAAAGCACTTCAACTATGTTCTAAAAAAACAGATGGGTACTCAGGTATAATTGTTGCCAATGGTATTGCATGGGTTGTGTTGTTTTTCAATGACTCTTGATAATGACCAGTAGTAGACATAAAGAGTATGCAGTATGCATAGGTAGTTAACACAAAATAAAGTTTAGAAAAAGCCCCAAACAAAAAGGAACATTAAGGGCCGATTCACACCAGATTAGCACAGGAACGCGGTCCACGTGCCTGTGAATTTCCTGTGCAATTTAGTGTGGTGTGATTTTCAATCTATTCATTTAAATAAGCTGATATTGCACTGGATCGCCCCAAAAGTACTGCATACACTACTTTTAAAAACGCACTGCACCCGGATATGCAGTACCATGCGATCTGGTGCAGGCAAACGCACTGCAAATGCAATGTCATTTGGAATACATTGCCACCCGCAGCAGATAACGCACCCCATATGTTTTGAGCACGGTGCGGGTTCTGGTGTGAACAAACCCTAAGGACTTATTTACACCACAATCTCTGTGTTCACTATGCGTTTCTGCATGCATGCTTGTAATAGTTTTCTGTTTGTTTGTACTGCATTTTCAGGAATATTTTTGTTCATTTATTTCAATGTATTTTATTTTCTAAGTTGCATTTACATGCATTTGCATGTGTTTGCGCTCCTTTTTGTTGCATTCTGATGCAGACAAATGTAGCATGCTGTACTTTTTGTAAACACAAATGAAAGCACTGCAGTGGTCTAACTTAGGCTCACTAGAATACGTTCATTTTTGAATGAGCCCTTAATAACATTCCAATGCCTAAAGTGAATACACCCATGTCCACTTAAAATCAAAGCCTATAGTACCATGTGCCCACAGCACAAGTCCTGGTTCACCAACAGATCCAAGCGTTATTGCTTAATGAAGGCTTTTTAAAGCCTTTGGTCCCTTGGAAATCTCAAACTGAACAAACAGGTCAAGATGAAACCTTGTACATCTAATGAGTCACTTTTTTTTTTTCTTGCAAGCAAAAAGCAACAGTTTATGTACTATTAATGTAAAGGTCACTGTATGTGTTGGTTAAATGCAAAGTATTTGTTGACTCATTACTTATTAGTCTAGATCTCCTGTGTTCAGATCTTTAACCTCCTCCTGCTGCTGATTTTATGCATTTATGAGGCAGTGCTGAGGTGGTCATTCTTTCATGCTGCCACATTTATGTGTAGCTGTTATGTAGGGGGGCCCAGGCAGCAGGGGAATTCTATGTGGACATGGAAGGTGATCGGTGCCGGGGGGTGGGGGGGGGGGGTGGAGGGCAAGTTACAGGAACTGGTCCCGTTTGTCTCTCTCTGCAGCAAGTGAAACTGGCTTCACCTCCTCTCCCTCTCACTGGCTTTCAGCAGGAGACACGCAGTAGATCGGTTCCTGCAATTATCCCTAACTGCACCTATTACCCTCCAAGTCCAGGATTTGATTCCCCCTGCTGCCCAGGCCCCCCAGCTACGCTGCCAGCTTTCCTTCTTCAGCTGCTGCAGGCACACAGTGCGGGGGATATTTTCAGGATGGAGAGCAAAAGAGACCAGTTAGGCCCCTCTCACACTTGTGTGACTTGTAATGCGATTTCGGACTGCAAAATCACATGACAAGTCGTTCTCCATTATTTCCAATGAATACCATTCATATCTGTGCGACTTGAAGTCGCACCTACTTCAAAGTAGTCCCTGCACTACTTTGGCACGATTTTGATGCATTTTGAGGTCCAATTCAAGCCCAGTCAAACTCGCATCAAAATCGCGGCAACAAAGTCGCAGCAAAATCGCGGTAAAGTGTGAAAGGGGCCTAAATATGTCATGTTTACCTTTCCCTTCCTTTTCTGAATGAAAACAAGGGGGAGATTACTAAAACGAGTGCACACAGATACTGCGGCAGCTGTGCATAGTAAAAAATCAGCTTCTAGGTCTTATTGTCAAACCTTAATAGAACAAGTATTCACGCAAGTGCTGTGATTTAGAATATGCGGTGTCTCTAAATGCACTATTCTTCCCACTAACAACAATGATGAGGCATTGTTTATCCCATTGACACCAATGATAGGGCCCTATTTCTTCCACTGACACCAACAATGGGGCAAAATTCCTCCCACTGATATACTTAATTGATGGATAGAACACTATTCCCTGAAACCAAAAATGGGGACTGTTCCTCCCACTGATCCAAATGATGGGATGCTATTCCTCTCACTGATACCAACAATGGGACACTATTCCCCACTAATACCAATGACGGGGCACTATTCTTCTCACTGACAACAATGATGGGGTACTATTCCTCCTGCTGCTGACTACAGGCAGACAATTCCTCCCAATGACACCAAAGATGGGGCACAATTTTCCTTCTAAGGACACCAACAATGGGGCGTAATTCCTTCCACTGAAACCAACAATAGGATGCTATTCCTCCCATTGACACCAAAGATGGGGCATGGTTTATCCCCACTGATGTCAGGACCTTTTCAAATCCCAATGACCACAGTCTGGCCACCTTTAAGTCTGAAGGACAGTAAAATGGCCCTTTGTTTGGAAGGTTTCAGAACTTGATCTAGGCATAAGAGCACCAACACTCTGGGACAGATTTTATGGGAACAAACCCTGCGCCTACCTGGAAGATATCCTTACAATCTGGGAAGGATTTAAAGGAGCAGACCCCATACTGGCTTTACCCTCCAAGATGAGCACTCTCCCCAAAGAGGTTTTTAGAGATAGGGCTCCACTGCTGGCAGACCATGGCCCTAGACCTGTACATTACCCTGCAGCTAACTCAATGCAATGTACCACGTGCCAAGATGTGCATCCACGCAGGATTCAGTGCCCGAAGGAACATTACTGGCTGATCCCACATCTTCTCCAGATGGGGTCCATGTACAGTCCTCCAAGGCTCAGCAAAACCAGACGCTGCAAATAAAAGCCCCAGGGGCTTTGGTGCAGACAGGAATCCTAAAAGAAGGATCCCTAAAAGAAAAAACTCCTAAAAAGTGGTAAGCTTGTTTGGATTTTGGTTAATGACAAGGTTGCTTTGAAGCAAACGGTACGGATTCTGCTTCTTGGTGAAAGGTAAGTTTTACAGACAAACTTTTTGGAATCTATCAATGTCTGTAGGAAGTATAACTTACTTTGTTGTCTTTGATGGTGTAATGACATAAACTCTGTCGATGACCAAACCTTTCAGGAATTTCCACAGCAATCTTGTCAGGGTCCACAGTAGGAAATGGTTTGAGATCATGCTCAATTTGTGGGATGGATTTATTACAAGCCATGTGTTTTAACCAGAGGTTGCTGTCTGGTTCAGGGCAATAGCATTCTTCACTATATACTGGACCTGGAGAAAATAAGAATTATACACAGTTACTTTGTTGGTTCAGATAAAAACTGTAGCTATCCAACAAAGAATATATCTCTTTCTGATGATATAGGTTATTGAGCTCACAAGGATGTACGCGAATATTCAAACTGTTACGCTGATGATATACAGTATTAGTAGAAGTGTTCATACAAAAATTCTTGTCAAAACAATCTTTCTTGCCATCATGAAGTCAACTAATTTTGTTCAAAAGACCTTAAATTGTTGTCCAAATCTGGTATTTAAATGGAATCCCAGGTGTATTAAATAGGTTTCATTACAATATGACGAAAAACACATTTACAGTAGAATTTCATTTGCTCAAGAAAAAAATTCCATCTGGCTCCTTTTAATTTTTTCTTCGATACAGTCAAAGCGACTGAACATTTTGAAAATGAAAATATTCATACAAAATTCTACCAGTGCGTTTATTTTTGGAAAATGCTTGTCACTGAGTCTAACTATTAAAAAAAAAGTGAAAAACAACACTTTCATTCAAAATTCAACTGGTGTATGGCCAGCTTTAATCTTTGGAAAATGCTTGTCAATACTTTACCTTCTGAATTATTATAAACAAATAATGGTGGTCCAGAAAATTATAAATAATTTGTGCATTTCAGGTATTCATATCCAGTTTGCAATGAAGAAGACACCACTGCCTATTTTATTCACAATATTCAAATTTAGGTCCATTTGTGCTTTTGAATAGAAAGCCTTTTTGCAAACTTAAGAAGCAAATTGACTTTTGTTTAGAAAAAAAAAAAACGTATCTCTGGGTAATAAATCTACAGTATATTCCAGGGATTTTTGCTAACTTTGTAGCATATTCCTACCGTTTGTGGCTCTGAATAAATAGCCCTTTGTTTTACCAGATTGGTTGCATGCTCATTGTGAATGGAAGGAAGGAAGGATCTGGTTCATTATCAATCGGCTGATGCACTTTGTGTTAAAATGAGGAAAGCTGCAGTGTCTGCATCCCTTTAGAAATAATCAACCAATGGGGAGCATCTCACCAAAACTTACATTTTTTTTGCAGGTGCCTAAAATCTGACTTGTATCTTAGTATAGACATCTGGGAAAATCAGTGAGTCAATCACACAAGCAGGAAATTACATTTTTCAAGGCATACTGTATACCAACTTTGTACAGAGCGCCACCAGGTTGCCATATTGCATTGAAATTTTACAGAAAATTACAACGCTGAAGATTAAAAAGGAAAGGTAATTTTTATAACATAAAATTACAAACTGGCTTGTGTAGAAACTAGGGATAGACCGATATGGTTTTTCCCAGGGCCGATACCGATATTTTGGTCACAAAGTATTGGTATCGGTCGATATGGCCGATATTTTGTACATTTAAAGTTTTGAAAAATAAAAGACAATTTTTGACACAAATCTGGTACTGAACATGTTAAGGTTTGTTTTTTAACATTTTTAACATTAAAGAGGAAGTAAACCCTCCTCAGGAAGTTGTACCTATAGGTAAGCCTATATTAAGGCTTACCTATAGGTACTGTAAATATCTCCTAAACATGCACCGTTTAGGAGATATTTACCTTTAATGCAGCCAGTGACGTCACTGGCGCATGCGCTCTGAAGGAACGGCAGATCGTGCCGTTCCTTCAGAGCCCCGTGCCGTGACCATCGGCTCCCGCGCGCGTGCGCGGGAGTGTTGTCACCGCGGCTCCGGCCAATCAGATGGCCGGATGCCGCAATCCCGGAAGACGGGCGACTATACATGTCGCCCGTCATACAGGTAAGCGGACGGCACGGCGGGGGCTCGTTCTAAGGTAAGTATTTCATAATGAGCTACTATGCGATGCATACTAGCTCATTATGGGTTTCTCTTTCAGGATGTAAAGAAGAGAAAAAAATTTTTTCTCGGTTTACAACCTCTTTAAAGGCTCATTCTTCTTACCTGCATGAAAACTGATAGGAAAACCGCACAGCTTTCACTTGCAGGTACATCAGTTTCACATCATGTGAACGAAAGAGTCCTAGAAGAGTAGACAACTGTAGACAACTGTGAAAAATAAAGTGCTTGGAAAATAATAACTAAAGGCTTCCTAAAACAAAATTTACATCAACTGCTGCAGTAGTGCACTCACTGTCTCCAATGATTAAATCTAGTAGCTGCAGTGCAAAATACAGTGGACTGGACACTAATACTACTCACTTTCAATGCTCCCAGTTAAGTAGAACAATATTATAGTGCAGAAAGCATAACATTTCAGCATGTTCATCAGCTTCTGTTTTTTTTTTTTTCATATATTGCTGCCACTTCACTAAAAACACGACTTGGTTCCAAGGAAGGAGGAGCAGAAAGGTATCTTCTAGCATGAGAAGCAAGTCTTTTGTATCGTGCCTCATTTTCTTTCCACCACTGAAGAGAATCACCACTTCTGTCAATTACTGTTTGCTTCAAATAGAGATGAAGTTCATCATCCAGGGTCATTATTGCAGATTCAGAAGAATCCTCTGCATGAGGCCCCAATAAAACACTGAACATGGCATCTATTCGACCACAATGAAGTTTCTCTTCTGTCTATTGTCTTTTTGGACATTTATCTCTTTTTGAAGCATCCTGCTCTTCCAGATTAGAAACCTGCTCTTCCTGACTTGTCTTTTTCGGCAGGAACCTCCTGCACCTCCTGTTGAATATCTTCTGTCAGCCATTGTTTTGCCTTGGCCAATAGGTCATCAGAAGAGAAAGCAACCAGATCGCCGTACCAAGCCCTGCAAGGCCAGTCCAGAGCCATTAAGATGGCTGAAATCCCTTCTGCCTTGATCCTGCGTAGAAGTCTTGGCAGAAGCTTGAGAGGTGGGAAGGCGTAAATCAGATGATACTGACGGGGTCGGGGGACGGGGTCACCAGCGCGTCTGTGGCATCTACCAGAGGATACTGTGACTGAGCCACAAACCTCTGCACATTTCTGTTAAGCCTAGACTTGGTCCAACTCCTAAAGACTGAGATAATCTGCCTGCCAGTTTTCCACCCTGGGAATGTGTACAGCAGGGAGGGCTGGAACAAACCCTTCTGCGCACCTTAGAATGCTGGCTACCTCCAGAGCTGTCATGGCACTTTTTGTGCGCCCCTGGTGATTGACATAAGCCATGGCCATGGCACTGTCTGATTGAATGCGCACTGGACATCCCTGAAGACGATTCGTCCAATGGTCCAGGCACAGTTTGATTGCTTGCAGTTCCAAGACATTGATCGGTAGTCTGGTCTGGACTCTTCCAGTGTCCAGAGCCCCTGAGCAAAATTTTTGCCGAGGACGCCCCCCCCCCAGCCGGACAGGCTGGCATTTGTGGTGACCACTTTCCAATACAAGGGGAGGATGGAGTTGCCCAGCCAAACCGCCGAACGAATCCACCATATCTGCACGCACTGCCGGCCAGACTGGGGTGACCACTAGATCTAGATTTTCCAGTCAGTCGCCCAGTCCAGCAGTTGATTGTAGATCTTACAGGGAAAAACCAGAAGAAAAACTTCCATCTAAAAAGAAAAAATTGCCAGGACCAGAGATCCCAGCATGGAACTCGGTCCTTACTCCTGGCTAGGCAGAAAAAAACTGAGTACCTTTAGCAGAAAGAGGGAGTATACCCCCTACAACTGCCCATAGGCAGACTTTTTTCTGCCTAGTGTCCTACTCCTGTAGGGGGCAGTATAACTCAGTGGTTAAGAAGATCAGGAGCTGTGTCCATCAATGAACAAAAGAGAAATACTGAATGCTACTAAGAAAGTTAAAACTACTGTAAAAACCAAGAGGTTCTAATGCAAAATATAAGCCAGTGCATGCTCATGTCCCTCACAATCACTTTTCTTGCCTTTAAAAATAAGTAAGGGAGGTTGGTTTAAAACAGAAGGCACAAAAAGTGTCACTGCATACCCATAATTTTAAATCTTATCTATCTGCAGGGTGCCATTGGAACCCCAAAGAAACTTACACAAATACTGATATTCTCAATGCTTGTATTTCCATAGGATAAGGATTCCCTACCACAATGCTCAAGTCTAGTGATTGGTGTGGGAAGCATGTGCACTATCCATATACCCAAAGTGCCTCTAGCAGTGCTTTCAAGGTAGATGAGATGATATTTTAAAAAAGGGATCTTCTATTCAACACTACACCCACTTTGTATTTTACTAATGCAATACAGGTTTGCTTTAACCACAGATAAAAGAAAGAGGCTGGAAAGGAAAGAGAAATGATCAATGTTGATTTTCACAGGGCTAAGGCATCTAGAAAAAATATAGTTAAGGATTATTACCAGCATTAACATAAAGCAGTAGTCACTACTTAAGTGGCTGATAGATATTTACTCAGACACATTTTGTTTTTCTAATAAGTCAGATTGCTGCTTTGATCCCTGCCGCTGAGCTTTATTTTCAGGCTCCAGGTGCTATTCATTTCCAGAGGTAAGGGAGCAAGCAATGCTCATGAAATTTTTAGAGATGAAAAATGGCAGTGCTCAATAGTATCCAAACAAGGGGGAGCATGTTGTAGGCTGTATCTTGCCACTACAAAAGAACGCATTTCGGGGTATAATATTTAACTGACATCATAAAGCTGTGTAGCACCCCTGCTAAGCCAATCCCTGGGAAACTTGCTCAGAGGGTATGCCTGGGGGGGGGGGGGGGAGGAGGATAAATAATTGTGATGGTCTGGTTTAGGGCTCCCTCTTTCCTTCCCCTAGGACAGTGATAGCAAACCTTGGCACCCCAGATGTTTTGGAACTACATTTCCCATGATGCTCACCTACACAGCAGAGTGCATTAGCATTGTGGGAAATGTAGTTCCAAAACATCTGGTGTTCACCATTACTGCCCTAGGAGAAAACTAAAGCTGGCCATGGCCATACATGATGCAATTTTCTTGTCCAATTTCCTAGATTTATCTTCAACTATGTGGTGCAAGGGCCTGTCTGATTGAACACCAATTGAAAGGGTTTAGGTTTGACCTCAAATTATAATTGTACAAGAAAATTGTATAATGTATAGCCAGCCTTATGTATCAGGAAACTGCTGTTTACAATAGGTCTCAGTATGTGCAATGGGCTGGAGGCCTAAAGAAGAGACACCTGTTTATGCATAGCTAGAGAAGGGCCCTCAGACTGAAGAATGTTGCATGGTCTACAGTTCGAGATATCGTGGAACTTTCTGATTAGGGACAGAGGCCCCAAGCCACCGCCTTTAACGTTTTAAGGACCAGAACTAGATGTGGGACAGGCACATTCTGTGTGCATTTCCAGTGCGTTTTCAGGTACCATGTCACAAAAAACTGGATTTTTGTATTTACTGTAAAATCTTTTCCCTGAAGTCCATTGACAGACACAGCTCCATATCTTCTTAGTTTTGACTCTTCTGTCCAGGTTCCCTGGGCACAGAGCTGTCCCAGCACCCCTCCCCAGCCTGACAGGCTGGTGTACATGGTCACCACTGTCCAAAACAATGGCAGGAAAGTCTTGCCCTGGCACAGTGCTGGCGACTGAAGCCACCACAACAGAGCAGACTTTGTGTGGTGGCTCACCCGAATCAAATAGTACAATCCTGTACTGTAATGGATTCTTGTTCCATTTAACAAGAATCTCCTTTTGTAAAGGTGTCGTGTGAAACTGAGCAAATTGAACTGCCTCGAAGGTTGATACCATCAGACCCAAAGCCCGCATGCAAATCCGCAGAGAGGACAGATTGTTTGCCAACAGCAAACAAATCGCCCCCTGCAACTTCTGCAGCTTGGCTGGGGGAAGAAAAACCCTCGCCAAAAAGGAATCCAGAGTCAGGGCCAGATAATCCAGCTTTAAAGAAGGTATCAGGGCAGATTTTTTAAAATTGATCTTACACTCGAAGTCTTGCAGGATTCTGACAGTGATCGACAGATCGCCCAACAGAGCTGAATGAGAGTCCGCTCTCAATAGGAGATCGTCCAGGTACCCCAGTACTACAATCCCCCATTGGCACAGCAATGCCAACACCGGGGCCAGTACCTTGGTAAAAACCCTGGGAGCAGAGGCGAGACCAAAGGGTAACACAACAAATTGATAATGCTCCTCTGCTATGGCAAAGCAAAGAAACCACTGATGCCCAGTGTAGATAGGGATGTGTAAAAATACGTCCTTGATATCTATGGAGGCTAAAAAGTCTCCCTGGTGTAGAGAAGCCACTACCGTGCGGATGGAGATAGATTCCATCCAAAACTTCTGTACCCGCACAAAGCGGTTCAGAGCTTTGAGATCCAGAATTGGATGCACCTTGCCCTCTTTTCTGGGCACAGCAAACAGGTTTGAATTAAACCCTTGAAAGCGTTCCTGAGAGGGAACAGGCACAATCACTCTTTGTGCAAGCAGATCTTGTACTGCCTCTCGTAGTTCCCTTAACCGGTCTGGAGACAGATGTAGATAGGATGGGAAGAACCTGTCCGAGGGTCGAGACCGGAATTCAAACTTGTTACCTGATTGGGTCAGTTCATGAACCCATTTGCCCTGAATCAGGGAAGTCCATGGTTCCGGAAAGAAGTGAAGACGTTCCCCCACCCCAGAAGCAGGTGAGGGTGCCCGACGAGGATTTGTCTGCAGAACGGGACTGGCCAGTTTTGGATTTACCTGACCATGGCTTCTTGGAACCCCCAGAGGACCTGAACGGCTTTCCTTTTTCTTGCGACCCGGAGGTACGAAAAAATAGCTTATGAGCAGTGAAGGCAGGCCCTCGCTTGTGACGTGGCGCCTTGCTCTTAGAGGATTGAGGGAGAAGAGTACTCTTCCCACCCGAAAGCCCTTTGATCAGTTCATCCAGAGAAGATCCAAAGAACCTCTCTCCTGTAAAGGAAAGGTCCGTCAAGGCCTTCTTTGAAGCCTGGTCCGCCAACCAGCTTTTTAAGCACACCATGCGTCTAATGGCAATCCCCACTGCAGACACCCTGGCCACTAGGGGGGCCACATCCAAGGACGCATCACACATTAACACAAGGGCTTGGGCCATCTGGTCCAGGAGCTCAATCAGTTCAATCTGTTCAGATTCTAAGTTCCCCTTAATTAACTTTATCCATTCAGTGACTGTCTGAGACACCAGAACGTTCACAAAAATTGGTTCAAGTATGGAACCCGCCAACACGTGTAGATGGCAAGACAGAGACTCCACCCGTCTAGCCACAGGGTCTGTAAAAGCTGGGGATTCCTCCACCGAAACCACAGTAGACTTATTCAATCTTGAAACAGGGTAGTCCACGGTCCGTGGCACAGTCCATCAAGTGGAAACCGCCTCCGCAAAGGGGCAACGGCGCTTAAAGCGCTTGGGCACCACTAACATGTGCTTGATGTGCCGCCATTGTTCATTTACAATATTATAAAAAGCTCCAGACAAGGAAACACCTTGCCTGACTTCTAGGCTTTGCCATCCAATGGGGACACTAGTTGACTTGAGGCCCCCCTGAAAAACCTTACAGGGATTATAAACACTTTCATTTCTGGCTTTCTGTGTCCATTGGAGAGATTTCCCTTCACTTTGTGACCCAGATAAAGTATAAAAACCCTCTAAAGTGAAGGGATTTCCCATTTTAAACAGTGGTCACTGGAGCAGGTGCCCCTATTGGAAGATTTATTGACTGAGGAACAGTGCAGCGGTTTTAAAGAGAAAATGCAAACAAACCACTATCCCAGTGCTGCCAAATAACCAGAGATGTATAGTAACGAAGTAGAACTACTTAAGTACTGTACTTAAGTACCGAAATGCGGTATCTGTACTTTCCTAGAGTAGAATTTTTTTCTCCTACTTCTACTTTTACTTCACTACATTTTTTCGATGATTTCGATACTTCTACTCAAGTATTTTTTTTTTTTGCTGCATAGTTACTCGTTACTTTTAAAAAAATTACCACTGCCAGAACAGTAGATGGCAGGTTACATAAAGCTCAAAAAAATGTGTATAATGTCATTTGTAAATCAGCGCATATGAAAATAAAAGCTGTGTATAATAAAAGCTGCTATACCAAATCTTTCCAATAAAAAGAAAATATGAAACAAACAAATAAATGGTGCTACAGCGCATAAAGTGCATCAAGAAACTACTAACAAACACAGGTTAATCATTTGAATAAATCATTTGAAATAATAAAAAACAATATGATGTTCAAACTTTTGACTTCTTTCTTTAATAACTACATAACACAGTACTTGTACTTCTACTTTCAGTACTTGAGTAGAATTTTTTTTTCAAAACTACTGGTACTTTTTACTTTTAGTACTTAAGTAGCAAATTTTTTGAAAAAACTACTTGCAATACTTAAGTAAAAAAAATGTTGAATACTTTAGTACTTCTACTTAAGTAACTTTTTCTGTGAGCACTTCCACTTCTACTCAAGTCACTTTTTGATCGAGCACTTGTACTTTTACTCAAGTAGAAATTTCGAGTACTTTATACAAGTCTGCAAATAACTTTCACAATAAATCACACAGACATGTACATGGATTCTGCGGAAATATAACTGATTAACTGAATTCACCAAAATAACCACAAAACATAAATAACATGTAGGACAGTTATAAATAACAGCCCTATTCTGGCCAATCTGATCTTTATGCATAAAATATGTACAGAAAGAACAGTTCTTGTATCACATAGCAAACCATCAGTTTCTCTGTTTCACCGTTTCATATACTGCATGAAACATGAAAGAGTGACTAACTAGATGCTGTGGGTAACAAGAACAGTTCTTCTTTCAGAAACTTTGTGTAACCCCAGCCAACCATAACCATCACATCACAGCAGTTTATCTGGCTTGACTAGATTTACTATAAACACAAAAATGCTGAAAAACAATATACCTTCTAGAAAGTAAGGAGAGTCTGCAACATGTTTGCTGCTGAGTGTAACCTCGATTTGTAGGCTTTTGTAGCTGGCGTACATTCTGTACCGCACCAGGAAGGAGCCATCTCTCCGGTCAAGTAATTGTACTCCCACTCTGGTATACTGCTCCCCAGGAGCAGTTATACGGATTTGAAAAACATACTTTGTTGGTGAAAAAGTAAAGCTATACGTGAAAAGAAAAGAAAGCGTTATTAGCAAAAATAAATGTTACACTAGCCAAACAGTAAGCAAATACGTACAAGCATGTCTACTTAAAGGGATCCTGTGGTTTGCCTATAAAGGGCAAAGCCACAGCTTGATTTAAATGCCACTCTCCCTAGTTTTGCAAACATTTTTGGACAGTGAGGAAATATTTAACCGCTTGCCGCCCGCCCACCGTCAAATGACGGCGGAGCGGAGCGACCATTATCCTGGGCCGCCGTCATATGACGGCGGCACTTTAAGCAGGGCAGGCGCGCGATCGCGTGTGCGCGCCGCTCTGCACTGCCGGTGTCGGGGTGTCCCCGGGACACCCCCCCGTCACCGGCAGGGGGGAAACAGCCAATGGGCGTGGCTGTTTCCCACGTGATCGGCTGTGTTCCAATGACACAGCCGATCACAATGAAGGCGCCCACAAGATGACCGCGCATGCGCGATCGGGAGCGCGCAGCGCGGTCATGTCGGTGGCACTGTGTTCCGTAGGAACACAGCTGTCACCAGCGGTAGTAAACAGTCACTGACAGTGACTGTTTACTATGTGATCGGCTGTGAATCCATTCACAGCCGATCACAAAATGTAAACAAAGAGCAGTAACTCACTGTTACTAGCTCTTCTCTCCTCATACAGTTTCCAGTATGAGGGGAGAAGAGCTAGAAATAGTGAGTTACTGCTCTGTACACATGTCACAAAGTAAAAATCACACTAATAAAGGTCCCCACACAGTCCTCAGCCTCCCCCAATGTCACCTGTCACCCAACAGTCACCTCATCAGTGCCCAGAAATTGACACCCATAACGTTCACATGTGAGCGTAGCGATCGCAGGCAGAATCACTGGGATTCTGCCCGCAAACCGGAAATCATTGCAAATCGCGGGACGCCTGTGCGTTGCCCGTGATTTGCAATAGCACCCCAAACGCTGTGCGATGTTGCCGCCATTTCCGCCTGCCGAATCGCGGTAACATCGCGCAAACATCGCATGACGCCCAAAAAAGGTACAAGAGTTTCTTTGGAGCGTCATGCGTTGTTTGCGCGATGTTACCGCGATTCGGCAGGCGGAAATCGCAGCAACATCGCACAGCATTTGGGGTGCTATTGCAAATCACGGGCAACGCACAGGCGCCCTGCAATTTGCAATGATTTCTGGATCACGGGCAGAATCGCAGTGATTCTGCCCGTGATCGCTACGCTCACATGTGAACATAGCCTAAAGTTCACCGGTCACCAGAGACTGCCATCAGTACCGCCGTGCACCATTGCCCGTCACCTGTCACCCATCAGTGACCATCGCCCGTCAGCTGTCACCCCATCAATCACCGTCACCTGTCACCCCATCAATCATCGTCACCTGTCACCCCATCAATCATCGTCACCTGTCACCTCATCAATCATCGTCACCTGTCACCCCATCAGTCATCGTCACCTGTCACCCCCATCGGTCATCGTCACCTGTCACCCCATCGGTCATCGTCACCTGTTTGCCATATACATGCAATCACTTACTGACCGCCTAACGACTATATGCGTCGGCCATTAAAAGCTAAATACTGGGGTTATGGCAGCAGATAGCCCCCATAACCCCGGTATTTTTTGAAACGGCGGGCGGTCGGCTTTCAGATAAGGGTGGTCCCAGTGGCGGATTCGCCGCGGAATTACCCTTACGGTGCAGGGGAATAGGTGCCCCCCCCCTCCTGCCGCGTCCCAGACGTTTTCCCAGCTTACCGGACCCACCGGCAGCGGGGAAAACTATCCGGTCCCGGATCCTCAGAGACAGGAAGTCGAGTGAGGGCAAGATGGCCCTCATTCAACTCTATGGTCTTGGAGGACCGGAGCTACGTCAAAAGACGTTGCCTAGCAACCGGTTTAAAGGGCCGTTTTTTTTTTTGCTTTTTTTTTTTCCTCTTTCAACAATTTTTTTTTTTTTTTCTTTTTTAGTGTAGTTGTGAGGTGTGAGGTCTTTTTGACCCCAGATCTCACAATAAAGAGGACCTGTCATGCCTATTTCTATTACAAGGGATGTTTACATTCCTTGTAATAGGAATAAAAATGATCAAAACATTTTTTTTTTTTAAACTGTGTAAAAATAAAAAAATAATAAATAAAATAAATAGGAAAAAAAAAAAATTAAAGCGCCCTGTCCCCGTTAGCTCGCGCGCAGAAGCAACCGCATACACAAGTCCCGCCCACATATGTAAACGGTGTTCAAACCATACATGTGAGGTATCGCCGCGATCGTTAGAGTGAGTGCAATAATTTGAGCCCTAGACCTCCTCTGTAACTCTAAGCTAGTAACCTGCAGAAATTTTTAAAATGTTGCCTATGGGGATTTTTAAGTACCAATGTTTGGCGCCATTCTGTGAGCATGCGCAATTTTGAAGCATGACATGTTGGGTATCTAATTACTCGGCGTAACATTATCTTTCACATTATGGAAAAAAATTGGGCTAAATTCACTGTTTTCTTATTTTTTAGTTAAAAAAATTGAATTTTTTTCAAAAAAAAAATCGCATTTGGAAGACTGCTGCGCAAATATGGTGTGATAAAAAATATTGCAACGATCTCCATTTTATTCTCTAGGGTCTCTGCTAAAAAAAAATATATAATGTTTGGGGGTTCAACGTAGTTTTCTAGCAAAAAAAATGATTTTAGCTTGTAAACACCAAGTGTCAAAAATAGGCCCAGTCTTAAAGTGGATAAATGGACAACTTTGTGTAAAGCGCTACTTGGATGTGAGGCCTATGTATGTGGCCAGGCTGTGAAAAAGTGTTACACATATGGTATCGCCATACTCAGGAGGAATAGCAGAATGTATTTTGGGGTGCAAGTTTTGCTATGTACATGCTATGTGTTAGAAATATTGCATAAATGGACAGCTTTGTGTAAA
This sequence comes from Pelophylax lessonae, assembly GCF_965119305.1. Lineage (NCBI taxonomy): Eukaryota > Metazoa > Chordata > Amphibia > Anura > Ranidae > Pelophylax > Pelophylax lessonae. The sequence goes on from NC_138769.1 coordinate 481,553,647, forward strand.
AAAAATGTGTTTTCATTTTCTTTCCACATTTTCCAAAAACTTGTGGAAAAAAATGACATATTCAAAAGACTCATTATGCCTCAAAAATTATACGTTGGGCTGTTTGCTTTCTAAAATGGGGTCATTTTATGGGGGTTTCCATTGTCCTGGTGCTCCAGGGCCTTCAAAATTGCGATAGGTTGTCAGGAAATGATATGTGTAATTTGTGCTCCTAGAATGCCGGACGCTGCTACTTGGATGTTAGGCCTCTGTATGTGGCCAGGCTGTGAAAAAGTCTCACACATGCGGTATCGCCATACTCAGGAGGAGTAGTAGAATGTATTTTGGGGTGTAGTTGCAAGTATACATGTGCTGTGTGAGAGAAATAACCTGTTAATACGGCAATTTGTAAAAAATAAATAAATAAATAAATAAATCTTCATTTTGCAAAGCATTGTGGGAAAAAATTACAACTTCAAAAAACTTATCATGCCCCTTATTAAATACCTTGGAATGTTTACTTTCCAAAAAGGGGTCATTTGGGGGGTATTTGTACTTTCCTGACCTTTTAGTGTCTCAAGAAATGAGATAGGCCTTCAGTACATCAGGTGTGATCAAGTGTGATCAATTTTCAATGATTCGCACCATAGCTTGTGGACTCTATAACTTTCACAAAGACCAAATAATATACACTTATTTGGGTTTTTTTTTACCAAAGATAAGTAGCAGTATAAATTTTGGCCAAAATTTGTGAAGAAAAATGACTAATTTGCAAAATTTTATGACAGAAACAAAGAAAAATGCGTTTTTTCACGATATTTTCAGTCTTTTTTTATTTATAGCACAAAAAATAAAAAACCCAGTATTGATCAAATACCATCAAAAGAAAGCTCTATTTGTGTGAAAAAAAGGACACAATTTTTGTATGGGTACAGTGTTGCATGACTGAGTAATTCTCAGTCAAAGTGTGAGAGCGCTGAAAGCTGAAAATCGGTCTGGGCAGGAAGGGGGTGAAAGTGCACTGTAGGCAAGTGGTTAAACTGGCAGTTGAGGCCGGTGTGCCCCCCAGCAATCACCACCGGTAATCGCTGGCTGTGCATAGAGCTGCAAAGTGATTGGCTGCCGGCAACCTGTCATTATAGTGAATGAGACCGGTGGCCACACCTAGCCTCTGAGAGCCGCTGAGAACCACAGAAAGAATCAGAAGATTCCTGCTGCTACTTTGCACTGGCCTTAAAGTGGTTGTAAAGTCAGAAGGTTTTTTATCTTAAAGCATTTTATGCATTGAGATAAAAAGTCTTCTGTGAGCAGCAGCCCCCCTCAGCCCCTCTAATACTTTGATGAAGTATATCTAGATCCAGCGATGTTGCAGGAGTGTTTTGGCTGCCTGGGACTCCCCTCATTGGCTGAGACAGCAGCGCGGTGCCATTGGCTCAATGAATGTCAGTCAGTCAATGAGTAAAGAAAGGGGGCAGGGCCGAGCTGTGGCTCTATGTCTGAATAGACACAGGGAGCTGCAGCTCGGCTCGGGTGCCCCCATAGCAAGCTGCTTGCTGTGAAGGCACTCAACAGAAGGAAAGGGCCAGGAGCACCGAGGAGGGACCTGGGAATAGGAGGATCTGGGCTGCTCTGTGCAAAACCACTGTACAGAGCCGGTAAGCATATGGTTTGTTATGTTTATATAAAAAAAAAAAATATATGAGACTTTAGTATCACTTTAATCACCAGTGCGAATGTAGCTTTTGTCTTACAGTATAAGGGCTCTTTCACACGGGCGTTCCGTATGTCCGTTTTTCATCCCATCCGTTTGCGGATGAAAAACGGATATAATGTATCTCTATGTAAATACGGATGTCAGCGGATGATCAGTTTTTTTGAACGGAAGAGAAACCTATTTTTTCTTCCGTTCAAAAAACGGAACGGATGCAAAAACGGATGTCAGTGGTGTCATCCGCTGACATCCGTATTTACATAGACATACATTATGTCCGTTTTTCATCCGCAAACGGATGGGATGAAAAACGGATATACGGACCGGATGACACAAGTGTCATCCGTGTCCGTTTCAAAAAAAAAAAAGGAACTGATCGGGCATAAAAAACTGAACGCCCGTGTGAAAGAGCCCTAACAGTCAGTATTTCCAAGAGTCTTCCAGGAAAGCTATCTGAGAGATGATTGGCTTTACCTTCAACAGGAAACCCAAGCCAAAAAATGGTTAAAAGCCCCCTTCTCCTCAATTTCATAAAAGTAGAAACCCTCACTGCCCCAGGTTACTTGCACGGGTGAAGTCTCTTAAAGGAAAGTCCAAATTTGGCAACGCTTGAACAGAGAAGTTCATTGGAAAAAAAAAGAGAAGTTCATGTTACAAGTTTCTTCCAGCAAATCAGCTTTCCAGAGTGGTCCATAGGTCCCAGCAAGTCTTAAGCTTAGATTCCCCATGCATTTCCCAAGTGTTCCCCGTAGCCCCCTTAGGATCCGGACCTCTTCCCTGTCATAGAACACGGGAGGGAAGCTGAACCCCTGGACACACACCTGAGAAAAGGCAGCAAAACCATTAACCCCTTCCTGCTGACCTGGGCAGTCGGGTGCTAACTACACATACAGTAGACTACCGGCCTACATATGCAACAGTTGCATTGTCTGAAAACACTAGGACATCTCTGTCTGCAATATTTTCTTTGAAGGCAATTAATGCTTTCCCAGCAGCTAAAAATTCTCTTAAGTAAGAAGATTGATCTACTAAATCTGTACCCCAAATTCCCTGAGCCTGTAGAATTGCACGAGCACCCTCATCCCCAGGTGCTGGCATCCATGGTTATTTTGCATGGGTAAGTCTGAGCCCAGTGATGGCTCTTCACTGAGTTTAAGAGTATTGCCACATAAGAAGAGATCCTTAGAAACTTCTCTAAAAATGCTGTCAAGTTTAGTGAACCATGTCGCTGGTTCCACATCTCCAGCAAAATAATTAAATGCAAGTTGAGCCCATACCAAACCTGGAAGGCTGCCCTCATAGGACCTAAAATCTTTATGACTTGTCTGATAGTTACTTGTGAGAGATCCGTGATCATCTTTACGGAAATTATCTTTTTCACATTTCCCTCTGTGAGGAAGACCTTTTGCTGTACTGTATCTATTCTGTACCCCCAAAACACAGCTGACTGTGATGGATTCAGATTAGACTTCTGCAGATTCACCATTTACCCTAGTTTCTGGAATGGCTGAAAAATTAAATGGCGATCCAGGCATAATCTTTCCCTGTTCCGGGAAAAAAGCAAAATGGTTGTTCAGATAAGGAATGATCAATATTTTCTGTAATTGGAGAAAGGCCAAGAACGCAAAGATCATAGTGAAAATAGTCTGTGTAGGTGTGTGTGGACATATTAATTTTCCCATAACCCTGAATGTTTTGATCTTTGAGGTGTACCTCCAAGAGTCTTTTAAAAGTAGCCATACTCCCCGCAGTTACTACCATTTGTGGAAGAGAGTTCCACAATCTTATTGCCCTTACTGTAACAAAAAAAAAAAAAAAACCTTGCGTAGCCTGAGGTTAAATCGCTTCTCCTCTAATCGGATTATGTGGTCACGTGTCCTCTTACCTTCCTTGCGACTGAATATTTTTTTTTCTATGCTGAGATCACCATTGAGGTATTTGTAAATCGCAATCATGTCCCCTCTCAGGCGTCTCTTCTCCAGGTAGAATAATTAAACGCTCCTCATAATTAGGGTCCTCCAATCCCCTAATTAGTTTAGTTGCCCTTCTCTGGACTCTCTCCAGTTCCAGCACATCCTTTCTGAGGATTGGCGACCAGAAATGGACAGAATACTCCAGATGTGGTCGGACCAGAGTTTTATAAAGTGGTAGGATTATAGCTTTATCTCTGATATATATCCCCTTTCTTATGCATGCTAATATTCTGCAGCTTGACATTGCATGCTATTGCTTAGTTTATCTTCTACTAAGACTCCCAGATCTTTCTCCATTCTTGATTTCCCCAGAGGTTCCCCCCCTAAAGCGTATTTTGCGTTTGTTTTTAGTCCCCAAGTGCAGTACCTTACATTTCTCCACATTAAACCTCATTTGCCATGTAGTTGCCCACTCTGTTATTTTGTTCAGGTCATTCTGTAAGATCTGAACAAAATAACAGAGTGGGCAACTACATGGCAATCACAATTAGATTACAACCGAACATGAAGGGTGGGTGGCTTTTAGGAAGACGATCAGTGAAACACCCTGTACTTTCAGGTATTCTGAGTATGTGACAAGCAGTGTTAATTTCGTCGACTAAAACGTTTTTGTCTACTAAATTAACACAATTTTAGTCGACTAAAATACGACTAAAACTAAAATGGCATTTTAGTCAAAAGACTATAACTAAAACTAAATCAAAATTTGCTGCCAAAATTACCACTGGTGCATGCTCAGAGCTTAATACCATAAATAATAACATATTCGATTTTTCACTCCAGGACCAGCAGTAGTATATAATGAGTTTGGAAATTGTAGAGGAATGCTTAAATAATGCATTACAAATTACAATTGAACTACACCCATTCGATTATAGATGACTAAAATGAGTTATAGTCGACTAAAATGTAGGACGTTTTAGTCGACTAAAATGTACTGGAGTTTTAGTCGACTAAATACGACTAAAACTAAAAACACTTTTAGAAGACTAAAATGGGACTAAAACTAAAATGCCATTTTAGTCCTAAGACTAAGACTAAAACTAAATTGAAATTTGCTGCCAAAATTAACACTGGTGACAAGGCCAAGACTTTATTAACTAAAATCTTATATACCCCTAACCATGTTAATGTACTTTCAAATTTCCTTTTAGTTTTTTTATAACTGCAGGTTTCATTAAAAGATTACCTCATAATCCTGTCAGATCATTTGTTTTTGTTGTGAGGTGACAACATTATGCCCCTGTAATCCAACTGCTCTCCTGCGTTGCCAACCTGTCCAATACAATCCTGATGGAGACTAAAAGTGGCCATGCCAACACGTAGGCATATTTATAAAAAATGTGCAGAGCTAATTAACTCGTAAAGCTGCATGTACATTTATTCTGTGTGGATGGTAGGAAAATAATGAATGAATAGACAATTAATAGAAATTAGGTTATTTTCCCTCCACCTCAATAGTAATTTATTCATATAGAACAGAGTGAAGAATCAGGAAACTACATTATGGTCACTGGATGGAGCTCATGATTATCATTCTAAACAATATATGTTTTATTTAACCTTAATGCATTCTCTACATTAAAGCAGAGTTCCAACCCCCCCTCCAAAATGTAAAAGTCAAAGCTACACTTTATATATTGGGACGCTTACCTGTCCTGGAATCCAGCAATGTCGGCACCGCAGCAGATGTTTCCATTGGCTGTCAGATGCTGCCGCCGCCATTGCCGCTAAGGGAACCCGGCAGCTTCACGACCGGGTCCCTACTGCGCATGCGCGAAGCGTGCCATGCTCAGTTGCTGGTCTGGAAGCAGAGGAAGGAGGAGGGGGCGAACTTCTGACAGAAAAGGGGACAGGGTCAAAAACAGGTACCCACTCCCCCCCTCTCCCCTGAAAGGTGCCAAATGTGGCACCAGAGGGGGAAAAAAAACCCTTTCAAATGTTGCTTCCGGGCAAACAACCCCCCCATCCCAAATACTGTACTTACTTGAGCCTGATCTTGATCCAGCACTGTGCCCGAGAGCAGCAGCTCTCTCTCCTCACAGAACAGCTAGTGGCTTCTGCTGCTGTCAATTAAATCCTGAGATAGGGAGCAGAGGCAGGGCTGAGCCACGCTGTCTGTGACTATGGACACCGGCAGCACAACTCAGGATTGAGCCCACACGAGTACCACCATAGGAAACTGTTTCCCATGAGGGCACTCGCTGAACAGGAGGAGCCAGGAGCACCAGCGAGGGACCCCAGTAGAAGTGGTTCGGGGCTGCTCTGTGCAAAACCATTGCACAGAGTAGGTAAGTATAACACATTTATTATTTAAAAAGAAAAACAAGGTTTGTAATCATTTTAATAATTCATTAATCCACATCATCATCAGCTTCTTCTAATAACCATACTATAATATTTTCCTGATTCTGTCACAGTGAAGAACCCTTCTCTGAGCAATAGGGTAATGAACCCTGAAAATAAAATGTAAGTTATTGCAGCTTACCAATTCTTATGCTTCAATAGTTTTCTTTTTAAAGATTTTCTTCTTTCTTTTGACCTGGTGATATGGGCAGTAAAGCTAGCCACCCACTAGTAGAATTTTGTTCAAAATGTTTCACTTTATAATCATCAGTTGTGTCAAATCAATATTCATTTTCGACCACAGTGATGAAAAAAATTTGAAGGAGGATAGAAAATTTTTCTCGAACAAATGAATTTCTTTCTAGTTAGCTTTGTTTCGGGAAATTATATTCAAAGGAAATGATAAATTCATCAAGCCATTGAATGTTCTGAAAATTTTAGTATGAACGTTTGCTTGAGAATCTGAGTGTATGGCCAGCTTAAAGCAGAACTGAAGGCATTTTAACCACTTACCCGCCAGGCCTATTTTTGACACTTTGTGTTTACAAGCTTAAATCAGTTTCTTTTTTTGCTAGAAAACCACTTAGAACCAACAAACATTTTATATATATATATTTTTTTTTTTCAGTGACCCTATAGAATAAAATGGAGATCGTTGCAATATATTTTATCACACCATATTTGCGCAGCGGTCTTCCAAAGCAAATTTTTGGGAAAAAATTCACTTTTTTTAATTGAAAAATAAGAAAACGGTAAAGTTAGCCCAATTTTTTTCCATAATATGAAAGATAATGTTACGTCGAGTAAATAGATACCCAACATGTCATGCTTCAAAATTGCGCATGCTCTGGGAATGGCGACAAGCTTTGGTACTTAAAAATCCCATAGGCGACACTTTAAAAATTTCTGTAGGTTATCGGCTTAGAGTTACAGAGTTTACATATGTGGGCGGGACTTGCGTATGTGTTCGCTTCTGCTTGCGAGCTAACGGGGACAGAGCGCTTTAATTTTTTTATTTGTTTTTCCCCATTTATTTTATTATTTTTGATTTTTACACAGTTTAAAAAAAAACAAATGTGATCATTGTTATTCCTATTACAAGGAATGTAAGCATTCCTTGTTAGCCCCGGTTCACACTAGGGCGACCTGTGAGGCGACCTGGTCGCCTCACAGGTCGCCGCAGGTCGCCTCCCATAGGGAAGCTGCGGACCCGTTCTAATAGGAGCGACACAAGTCGCTCCGACCTAGAAAAAGGGTCCGGAGCTTCTTTGGGGCGACCAGGAGGCGACCGCCATAGACTTCAATGTTATGAAGTCCGTGGCGGCCGCTCCGAGGTCGCGGCGCGCTGCTCGCACAGCGATCTCGGAGGCACCGCGATCTCGGAGGTCGCCCCTGGAAGTAGCGTCGCGGTAGTGTGAACCGGCGCTAATAGAAATAGCCATAACAGGACACTTTTTTGTGAGATGTGTGGTCAAAAGGTCCTCAGATCTCACAAGGACACTAAAAAATCGGCTCTTTAAAGCCAGTTACTAGGCAATGACGTTTTACGCCGCTCCGGTCCTCCAAGACCATAGAGTCGAGTGAGGGCTATTTTGCCCTCACTCGACTTCCTGTCTGTGTGGAGAGAGGATCGGACCGTTTTCCCCGCTGCCAGCTGGTCCGATAAGCGGGGAAAACGACCGGGGCGCGGTGGGATGGGGGGGGGGTGGCACATCTTCCGCCGCACCGTAAGAGCGAATCCGCCGCTGGGACCACCCTTACCTGAAAACCGATCGCCCGCTGTTTTAAAAAATACCGGGTTTATGACGGCTATCTGCTGCCATAACCCCGGTATTAAGCATCAAAGTACCAACGTACAACTGCGGCAGGCGGTCGGTAAGTGGTTAATAAAACTTATGAGCAAGCAAGCTATTTATCAGAGATTAGACATGAAATGTCTCTTTAGCAATAAAATACACCTACCTGCCTGATCATAGGCTTCTGGGGCATGTAAACTGCACATGCGCAGCTCAGTTTACATCACCACCACAGTCTGTGTGCCAGGACAACTGATCCCAGCACATGTATAGGAGATACATCATTCTGTGCCAGCCAATGAAGATGCCTGAAGACTGGCACCCAGTAGTAGTGTGGGGGGGGGAAGATGCTGGCGCCAACAAGGAACCCCTCATGGAATTTAAAGTGTTAGGGAGGAGGTAGGTATGACTTTAGTCCTGCTTTGAAGTGGTTGCAAATCTTTACATACACCCAGGGAAGTGGCCAGCCTCAGATGATACACAGAGATGAAACAAAGCCTCCTATATAAGTTGTACCTGTTTATCTGCAGCTCTCTCTACAGTCTTCCAAAATACACAATTTACACAGCACACCTCAGCAGCATAAAGCAGATCTGATATCATGCACACTGCAGATCTAGAGCACAGAGCTGAGAGTAATCTGATAGCCAATTGGAGGAAAATGACAATTGGAGGAAAATGACATACTCCCCTCTACACAAGCTCAGTGAAGCATAGAGCTGAGGTTATGTGTCATTTGCTGTGTGCTGGAGGTGGTGTTGGCCATCTCCCTGTAGGCTGAGGGTTTGGCTTAATCTATTAGGAGTAAATCATGCAGATTTCAGCGAGACGAGAGCTCAGTGAGCAATCAGACTCGGTGCTTTGGAATCAGGTTAGTACATACTATAGGGATATGCTTTGTTCATTTTTCAAGTCTGAGACTTTTAACCACTTTAAAGCGGAACTTCACCCTAAAGGAGAAGTTTCACTTCATTCCCTCCTCCACCCTCCTCTTCCATTCTTGCCACTTTTTTTTGTATTGCGGGGGGGGGGGGGAATTAGCAGGTAAGTGGTCTTGACAGGTAACTACTCCCACTTCCAGATAGATCGCTGCTGGTGATACACTGTAAGTTCACCCCCCCCCCCCCCCCTCACCTAATCACCCAGCAGAAAAATATTTTTTATTGCACAAGAGACACAGGTCTCTTTTCCCAAAATGTTGCTGTAACTACTTCTTTTAAAGTGTAGACCTTTGGTTTTATTTGTTAGTCAAATCCATCTAAATCAGCAAACACTACACTAGATTGACAATGCTGCTGTCCAAGGGCGTCTCTAGTGCTCCTTCACTCAGAGTGGAGACATCCTAAGTCGAAGGCTTGTTTCACATGGGCTTTAGCTTGTATAAGACCAGAGTGAATAGCAAGACTTAACAAAGCTGCTAGCAGGCTTCAGCTCTTCTTGAAGCTTGTTAAAGGCCTTTTAGCAGCTTGTTTAAAGTGGCAATCCACTTTAAGGCCTCCTGACCCCCAGACATGCCACATTTAGCATGTCATTTTTTGGGGGGGAGCGGGTACCTAGTTTTGACAGCTACCTGCCCCCGCTTCCGCTCTGGCCCCCTAGGCGACTCGAGCGGAAACTCTCCTATCCCCCTTCCTCCCTTCAATCTTCTGGGACACAGGTCCCAGGAGATTGTCCGTCCACTCAGGACACGAAGCATAAATCGCACATGCACAGCCAGCTGGGAGGTTGCAAGCCGTCACAGCCAGGAGCCCACACTTGTGGCGCCAGGGCCAGGGAGAGAACCAAGGCTTTAGGCAGTCGCATTGCTGGATCGTGGGACAGGTAAGTGTGCTTATTAGAAGTCAGCAGTTACACTTTTTGTAGCTGCTGACTTTTAATAAACACAAAAACAACTGGAGCTCTGCTTTAAGACTGGTATATAACATTTTCAAACAGGAGCTGAAGGACGCTTTGAAGGCTTAGAGAAAGGCACTTGAAGCTTGCCAAAAGCTTGCTGTTCACACTCCTCTTATACAAGCTGAAGTTCATGTGAAACAAGCCTCAGGCAGCCTATACTGTGATCTTTTTTTTTTTTTTTAGCTCAACCAGCGGGCTGAATGAAAAAAAATCATCCAATTTTCCATCCACACATTTAAGGTGGATGGGGGAATCCTTTCCACTGTGTTATTGCATTCTGTACCTATACCATTCACCTATGCATTCTGTACCTATACCCCCCCCCTTTCAGAAGACACTGATCAGTGCCACTGGGTATAGCTGGCAGCACTGATCATTCAGAAAAAAACTGACAGGCTGGTTGTACCAAAGTTGATCAATAGATCGACTTGGGTACAACCAGCCGGGTCATACATGAATTGAAATTTAGCTGTATTGTAAAGTCTTGTTTTTTTTTTATTTTTGTTTTTAACCTCTTGCCACCCACGCTATAGCCAGGCCTAAATTGCCAGGAGGACTTCCATGTACGTCCCCCCATGCATTTAATGCCTGTGCGCCCCCTGTCCATGAGAGACTCGGCTGATCCCAGCCCCTTAACATGTGATCAGCTGTCAGCCAATCACAGCTAATCATGTGATGTAAACAGAGTCGGCAATCGGCTTTTGTTTTCCTCATGCTAACAACGTGAGGAGAAAATAAAGCCAATTACAGTCTGGAGTAAACAGGACGTCGGTCCCATACACTCCAGACCCGCTGCTGCTAAGTAGTGCCCACCAGTACCACTTACCAGTGCATATCAGAACTTCTAAGCAGTGCCCACCAGTGCCACCTATTAGTGCCCATCAGTGCTGCCTAGTAGTGTCACCTACCAGTGCCTATCAATATCCTTCAGTGCGGCCTATCAGTGCCCATCAGTGCAACCTACTAGTGCCCTCCAATGCTTCCTATCAGTGCTGCCTATCAGCGCCCATCAGGGCAGCCTCATCAGCGCACATCAATAAGGGGGAAACATTACCTGCTTGCAAATTTTATAACAAAACTATTAATTTTTTTGCAGAATTTTTAACCTTTTTATGTTTGTTTGGCAAAATATAAAAATCCAGTAGTGATTAAATACCACCAAAAGAAAGCACTATTTGTGTGAAAAAAAATGATAAAAATGTCATATGGGTACAGTGTACCATGACTGCACAATTGTCATTCAAAGAGTGACAGCGCTGAAAGCTGAAAATTGGCCTGGACAGGAAGGGGGCTTAAGTGCTCAGTAAGCAGGGCTGGCCCAAGACATTGTGCTGCCTGGTTTCGAAAATAAAATGCTGCCCCCCCCCCCCAAAAAAAAAAAAAAAAAAAAAAAAGAAAAATTCACGCCCTCCAAGAGGCCCCCACATTCTATAGGACTATGAAAGCAGTCAGAGGAGTGTGAGTGTGTACGGAGTGACAGCAAGAGCAGGACAGAGCAGTAGACACTGGGCAGATGAGCGCACCAGGCATTCTACTGTCTATAGTGCCACAGTGCCCTGCAGTGCTGCGGGCATGGTACAGGAGAATGCAGGGCTGCAGGCATGGTACAGGAGAATGCAGGGCTGCGGGCATGGTACAGGAGAATGCAGGGCTGCGGACATGGTACAGGAGAATGCAGGGCTGCGGACATGGTACAGGAGAGGAGAATGCAGGGCTGCAGGCATGGTACAGGAGAATGCAGGGTGCGGGCATGGTACAGGAGAATGCAGGGTGCGGGCATGGTACAGGAGAATGCAGGGCTGTGGGCATGGTGCATGAGAATGCGGCACTGCATCTTCTGTAGTATGCCTGCAGCCCCGCATAATGGCAGGTAGTGTGGCTGTGTGTGGAACAATCTCACTAACCTGTTCCTAAAGGGCACCTTAGGATTTAAAAATGGCGCCGCCCGGCGCCAAAAAAAGAGGTCCGCGGCCGGCCTGAAAATGCACACTGCGCATTCGCCGCAATCCGCTCGGTAAAGCCCGTACGCGTTCGGCTATTCCCGGAAATAGCTGAACGTTTACGGGCTTTTCCGAGAGGCAGCGGCGCATGCGCAGTGTGCACATCAGGCCGGCCGCGGACCTTTTTTTTTTTTAGCTAGCCAAAGAAGAGAAGAGGCTGCTGGGGGCCGCCCCTCTCTAAGTGCCGCCTGGGTCCCATGGTCCCACATGGAACCCATGGTAGGGCCGGCCCTGTCAGTAAGCAAGTGGTTAAATACCAAACATGTTATACTTACCTCCTCTGTGTAGTGGTTTTGCACAGAGCAGCCCAGATCCTCCTCTTCTCGGGTCCTTCTTCTCTGCTCCTGGCCCCTCCCTCCTGTCAAGTGCCCCCACAGCAAGCAGCTTCTGAGCTGCAGCTCCATGTGTCCATTTAGACATGGAGCTGCTGTTCAGCCCTGCCCCCTCTCTCCTAAATGGCTAACTGACTTTGATTGAAAGCAGTGGGAGCCAATGGCGCCGCTGCTGTGTTTCAACCAATCAGGAGGGAGGGTCCCAGACAGCCGAGGGACTCCTGGTAATTGTTGGATAGAGATGGGGCTCAGGTAACTATTAGGGGTACTGGGGGCTGAGGGGCTGCTACACACAGAAGGCTTTTTATCTTAATGCATAGAATACATTAAGATAAAAAACCTTCCTGAATTTACAACTCCTTTAACAACTTACAACCCCTTCCAGACCAATTTTCAGCTTTTAGTGCTTTCACATTTTGAATGAGAATTACTGACAACACTGTACGCATATGAAATTTCCGTCCTTTTTTTCACACAAACAGAACTTTCTTTTGGTGGTATTTAATCATTTGGTATTTAAAAAAAAAAAAAAATGCATTTTTTTTCCATTTGGCCAAAACTTATACTGCTACATATCTTTGGTAAAAATAACCCAAATTAGTATAATCTAGTCACACAAGCTATGGTGGCAATCATTGAAAATTGATCACACCTGATGTACCGACGGCCTATCTAATTTCTTGAGGCCCTGAAATGTCAGGAAAGTACAAATACCCCCCAAATGACCCCTTTTTGGAAAAGTAGACATTCCAAGGTATTTAGTAAGAGGCATGGTGAGTTTTTTGAAGTTGTAATTTTTTCACAATTCTTTGCAAAATGAAGATTTGTTTTTTTTTTTGTTTTTTTCACAAAATGGTCATATTGCCAAGTTACTTCTCACACACAGTATATGCATACTTGCAACTACACCCCAAAATACATTCTGCTACTCCTCCTGAGTATGGCGATACCACATGTCTGAGACTTTTACACAGCATAGCCACATACAGAGGCCCAACATTCAAGGAGCACCGTCATGTGTTCTAGGAGTATAAATTACACATAATTTCCTAACGACCTATCACACTTTTGAAGGCCCTGGAGCACCAGGACAATAGAATTACCCACAAAATGACCCCATTTTGGAAAGCAAACACCCCAATGTATATTCTATGAGGCATAATGAGTCTTTTGAACACGTCATTTTTTTTCCACAAGTTTTTGGAAAATATGGAAAGAAAATGAAAACGTATTATTTATTTATTTATTTTTTTACACAAAGTTGTCAATTTATAAGATATTTCTAACACATAGCATGTACATAGAAAAATTGGCACCCCAAAATAAATTTTTCTACTCTTCCTGAGTATGGCGATACCACATGTGTGAGACTTTTACACAGCCTGACCACATACAGAGGCCCAACATTCAGGGAGCACCGTCATTTCCTGACTTAACATTACAATTTTGTGAGGCACTGTAGTGGCACTGATGTGGCATGGATATGGCACAGATGAGCAATGATGTGGCATGGATATGGCACAGATGAGCACTGACATGATATGGACGTGGCATGGATGAGCACTGACGTGGCATGGGTGAGCACTGACGTGGCAGTGGCACGGATGAGCACTGATGTGGCATGGATGTGGCATGGGCGAACACTGATGTGGCATTGATGAGCAATGACGTGGCATGGATGTGGCATGGATGAGCACTGACATGGCATGTATTAGCACTGATGTGGCATGGATGAGCCACGGATGGGCACTGAGGTGGCATGGGAGGGCACAGATGTGGCATGGATGAGCACTGACATGGCATGTATTAGCACTGATGTGGCATGGATGAGCCACGGATGACCACTGACGTGGAATAGATGTGGCATGGATGAGCACGGACGTGGCATGGATGTGGTACGGGCGAGCACTGACATGGCATGGAAGAGCACTGACGTGGCATGGATGTGGCACGGATGAGCTCTGACGTGGAATGGATGAGCACTGGGGTGGCATGGATTTAGCACGGATGGGCATTGATGAGCACTGACATAGCATGGATGTGGCAGGGGCGAGCACTGACATGGCATGTATTAGCAGTGATGTGGCATGGATGAGCACTGAGGTGGCATGGGTGGACACATATGAGGCATGGATGTGGCACAGATGAGGCATTGTTGTGGGACGGATGAGGCATGGAGGAGGCAGAGGATGAGTGCAACTGCAGTTGCTCTCCTCTCCTTGCACGCTGTACCGATCGTTGTGTACAGTGTGCAAGGAGAGAACTGAACTGGACATGCGCCGGTTTGTTGACAACTGATGATGGAGCGATTCATGTTGTAAAGGGCCTCTGTCATTGGCCCTTTACCACGATCCGTGATGCGCCGGGTCCCTAGGACTCGGTGAGCATGGACACTTCCGTGTGTGTGCCCCGTGTGTGATTCTGGGAGGACGTCATAGTGCGCCCTCCCAGAATAAGCCGACCGCGCTGTAGTCATAATTCGGCTTTGGCCCGGACGGCAAGTAGTTAAAGTGATTCTAAAGGCAGAACTTTTTTTATCTCAATGGATGCAATGCGTTACAATAAAAACCCTTCTGTGTGCAGCAGTCCCCCCCTGATACTTACTTGAGCCCCATCTTGATCCAGTGATGTGCACGAGTCCCTCGGCCACCTGGGACTCTCCCTCCTGATTGGCTGAGACACAGTAGAGGTGCCATTGGCTCCTGCTGCTGTCAAAGTCAGTTAGCCAACCAGGAGAGAAAGGGGCTGGGGCCGAACTGTGGCTCTGTGTCTAAATGGACACACAGAGCTGTGACACAGCTCGGATAGCCCCACAGCAAGCGGTTTGCTGTGGTGGCACTTGACAGGAGGGAGGGGCCAGGAGCGCTGGCGAGGGACCTGAGAAGAGGAGGGATCAGGGCCACTCTCTGCAAAACCACTGCACAGAGCAGGTAAGTATAACATGTTTGTTATTTTTATAGGAAAAAAACAAACAAGAATTTACAATCACTTTAAGAAAGGAAGCGTGCATACCTCCCAACTTTTTTAGATGGAAATCAGGGGGAACACCCCCCCCCCCCATGCCTCTTAAAGGAGAATTACACAAAAATATGATTCATTAAACCAACAAGTGCTTGTTTTACCACTACTTTTCCTTTATATTGACTTTCGGAATTTACAAATTCAGCAATTTAGAAACGGGATGAAAGGTTTAGCACTAGGAAACACTGAAAGATAAAAAAGTGCATTTTACATACAACTATACAGATCAGACCAAAAGAAGGGACAAATAATGAGGAAAACGGGACTTTGTTCCAAATCAGGGACAGTCCCTTGAAATCAGGGACAGCTGGGAGCTATGAGTATGTTACTGGCCGGATCATCAGGTGACATAAAGGAAAAAATGGCTATAAAAAGAAAAAGAATGCAGCCAGCAGGCGTAAGGAATTAGTTTTAAGTCTTGAATAGCACGTTAACCCTTGCAGTGCGGGGGCAGCCCACTACAGGGAGCATTGTTTCCATCTTAGGATGGAAATCCTTCCCTGCTCCATACACTTTAGGAAAGCTTTGGCTGGTGTTGGGCTTAAAGCATGAGTAATAGTCTGGGCATGTGGAAAGGACTTTATCTATGGTAGCTGTGGTCCTTTCCTTCCTAGCACTCACTGATCCCTCCCTCCCCTCCTCCCAGCATGGTCCCTAGTGATCACTTACTTGTCCCCGTGTATGTCCACAGCCTGAATGTAGAAGTAGCGGGCAGGAAGTCGCACTTGTCCCTGGAGCCCCGGCCCCCATACCCTGCTGAGCCTGGCACTCAGTGTAGGGGTGCTGTCAGTGCAGTACACTGTAGCTGTGACTAATAACAGCTGCCAGATCATTGACAACATTCACAGGAGGGCACCCCACCAGTGTGACAGGCAGCCGGGGACCGCTCTTGGTCATGGAGTGCCAATAGGACGCTGTGTGTGCGCTCCAGATGACTGCGAGTCTCCGAGGATATGGGAGGGACACAGCAATGGGCAGCAGTCTCATGTGTTGGATGACATCCCTGCCTGGGAGCGGGCACAACATCAGCACGGCAAGCGCTAGTACCTACAATCCGTGCATTGGGACAACACACACATAGCTTTTCTTTTGTGTCCGCGAACCTGAATGGCAGACGACTGCCCCGCCCACTGAGCAGCTTTTGTCAGACGCCATCTGATTGGCTATTCCCTCAGCTCTAGTCAGGTGGGAGTATGAGGGCAAAGCATCTATTATGAATACTTTGTAACAAAACATGTACGCTGTGAATGCTATGTAACAGATTATACAGGGAAATGTAACACTTGTGCGACTTGGGACTGAAAAGTCGCATGACAAGTCATACTCCATGATTTCCAATGAGTACTCTTCATAGCTGTGCGACTAGGGTTGCAACCTCATCCCTTTAACCACTTACCCACTGGGCACTTAAAGTGGAGTTCCAGTCTCAAAACTAAAATTTGACATCCGCATGCTCTAAGTAACCTGAAAAAGAATTGGATAATCACATTTTTTTTCTTTACTTTACTTACCTTGTTTTTGAAGAAAATATACTTACATTCCTTTCACTTCCTCCCTCTGCGGCCGCGTCCCGCGCCGTGACTTCCTGCTTGCATTGACTCCAGGGAGATGGAACGTCATCGCACCCAGGAGTCAATGCACCTGCACCGGCCCTGCTCGTTACTACCGGTGCAGGCACGTCATTCCCTGATAAACAGCTTCTGGGCATGCAGGGATGACGCGCCTGCACCTGAAGTGACGAGCAGGGCCGGTGCAGGGCATTCTGGGACTCCGACGTCACCGAAAGAGGACACCGACGTCACCGAGAGGACGCTCTGGCTTCAGCTGCCCACACCTGAGATGGCAGCGCTGGACAAGACATTTTCAAGGTAAGTATTTCTTCTAAAAGGTAAGTGAACCAAGGCCAGTTCAGAGGCTATCATTGCTGAAATGCACTAGCCCTGACTGTCCCAGGGTATTTTTATCGAAAAAACATTTTTGAGGCCTGAACTCCCCTTTAATCACCCTTCCTTCCCAGACCAATTTTCAGCTTTCAGTGCTCTCACATTTTGAATGACAATTACTCAGTCATGCAACACTGTACCCACATGAAATTTGCGTCCTTTTTTTCCAACCAAATAGAGCTTTCTTTTGGTGGTATTTCACCTCTTGCCGACCGCCCACCGTAGTATTACTGCGACAGGGCAGCTCGGCTGTGAAAAATCGCGTAGTACTACGTGAGGTTTCCGCACCGCTGGAGCCACGCTCCCGCTGTGTTTAGACACAGCAGGAGGCGGGCCGCGGGAGGAGCGGTGGCGATTGCCGCCTTCCTCCCGCGATTGTCAGATAAACTGACAGAAGACCCGCCTGCTTATGTAAACAAAGCAGGGGAGTCTTCTGTCAGACAGGCAGGGAGAAATCAGGAGTTTCAGCTAAGCTGAAACTGTCATCTCTCTGTGCCCCCCCCAGTTAGTAAGCATATTTAGGCACACATTAACCCTTTTCTCACCCCCAGTTTTAACCCCTTCCCTGCCAGTGTCATTTATACAGTAACAGTGCATAATATTTAGCACTGATTACTGTATTAATGTCACTGGTCCCTAAAAAGTGTCAAAAATGTCAGTTAGGGGCCAGATGTGTCCGCCGCAATGTCGCAGTCCCGCTAAAAAACACTGATCGCCGCCATTACTAATAAAAACAAAAAAATAAATAAAAATTCCAAAAATCTATCCCATAGTTTGTAAACGCTATAACTTTTGCGCAAACCAATTAAAATACGCTTTTTGGGATTTTTTTGTTACCGAAAATATATAGCAGAATACAAATTGGCCTAAACTGATAAAAAAATTGATTTTTTTATTTTTTTTATTGGGAATGTTTTATAGCAGAAAGTAGAAAATATGTTTTTTTTTTTTTTTTTTTAAATTGTCGCTCTCTTTTTGTTTATAGCGCAAAATCTAAAAACCGCAGAGGTGATCAAATACCACCAAAAGAAAGTTCTATTTGTGGAAAAAAAAAAGGACATCAATTGTATTTGGGTACAGCGTTGCACGACAGCGCATTTTTTTGTTAATGTAACGCAGTGCCGAATCGTAAAAATATGGCCTGGTCATTAAGGGGGTAAAACATTCCAGAGCTGAAGTGGGTAACGATAGTTGGGTTTTTATTTTCTGCACTATAAATGAAAAAATACCAAAAATTTTGTAAGAAAAATGCATTTCTCTTTGTTTCGGTTTTAAAATTTGGCAGATTTAGTAATTTCTCTTCTTAAATGTTGGCCAAAATTTATACTGCTACATATCTTTAATAAAATAATAAGTGTATATTTTTTGGTCTTTGTGAAGGTTATACAGTCTACAAGCCATGGTGCCCATTATTGAAAATTGATCACACCTGATGTACTGATGGCCTGTCTCATTTCTTGAGACCCTAACAAGCCAGTGAAATGTCAGGACAGTACAAATACCCCCCAAATGACCGCTTTTTGGAAAGCAGACATTCCAAGGTAAGAGGCATGGTGAGCTTTTTGAAGTTGCAATTCTTTGCAAAATGAAGATTTTTTTTTTTCACAAAATGGTCATATTACCAAGTTATTTCTCACACACTGTATATGCATACTTGCAACTACACCCCAAAATACATTCTGCTACGCATTTTTTTTACACAAAGTTGTCCATTTATAAGATATTTCTAACAGATGGCATGTACATAGCAAAAGACACCCTAAAATACATTCTGCTACTCCTCCTGAGTATGGCGATACCACATGTGTGACACTTTTCCACAGCCTAGTCACATACTAGGCCCAACATGCAGGGAGCACAGTCATTTCCTGACTACCCATTACAATTTTGTGAAGCACTGATGTGGCATGGATGTGGCACGGATGAGCACTGATGTGGCATGAATGAGCACTGACGTGGCATGGATGTGGCATGGATGAGCACTGATGTGGCATGGATGTGGCACAGATGAGCACAGACGTGGCATGGTTGTGGCACTGATGAGTAGTGTTTTGGCATGGATGTGGCACAGATGAGCACTGACATGGCATGGATGTGGCACTGATGAGCACTGACGTGGCATGGATGTGGCACGGATGAGCACTTATGTGGTACGGATAAGCACTGATGTGTCACGGATGTGGCATTGATGTGGAACGGATAAGCACTGATGTGGCATGCCTGAGCACTGACGTGTTATGGATGTGGCACGGAGGAGCACTGACATAGCATTGATGTGCCCTGACATGGCATGGATGAGCAATGTGGCACAGATGAGCACTGGCGTGACATGTATGAGCACTGATGTGGCATGGATGAGCACTGAGGTAGCATTGGTGGGCACAGGTGGGCATGAATGTGGCAAGGATGTGGCATGGATGAGGCATGGATGAGTCGTAGGGCCACCCGACTCGGTGCCGATGGTTGTGTACAGTGTGCGAGGAGAGGAGAGAAATGAACCGGACATGCGCCGGTTTGTTGACAAGTGATCGCTCTGTCATTGGACGGAGCGATCACGTGGTAAAGGGCCGCTGTCATTGGCCCTTTACCACGATCCATGATGCACCGGGTCACGGGACCCAGCAAGCACAGACAACTCCGTGTGCGCGCCCCAAGGAGCGCGTTTCTGGGAGGACGTCATTGTACGCTGACGGGGGCCACCCTGCTGAGTCTGCAGCCACGCATCCGGCATCCTCAGATAGTGAGGATAATTCCTCCACGTCTGCAACCGCAAATGAAAAAGCGCTGGTGGAAGCACTGATTGTATCTGTGCATGAGACCTTAAAAATGGAGGACCCAGCTGCGGCTGCGACAGATGCTCAGGTTCCCTTTGGCACTCACAAGCCATCCAGTGCAGCAAAGGTGTTTCCTTTCCCCACCTATTTTGACAGAATTGTCACCAAAGAGTGGGGACGACCAAAGCGTCCCCATGGGGTCCCTAAGCGCTTTACTAGGCGTTACCCCTATGAGGAGTCCCTTCTTAAGACGTGGACTGTTCCACCGGGGCTGGACCCTCCAGTTTCCAGATTGAACAAGGCAAAAATGATTCCGGTTGAAGAGTCCCCGGCCTTTAAGGATCCGGCTGACAGGATGTCAGAGGCTGTGGCCCGCAATATGTACACTCTGGCTGGTTAGGCACTGAGGCCGGTATTCACCATTGCCCTGGTGTCTCAAACTCTGACCGAGTGAGCTAAGCTTTTGCGCTGTGACCTGGAGGGAGAACAGCTCCCCCCTGCCTTTGCTAAGCTGGCGGACCAGCTGGTCCAGGGGCTGCAGTTTATCTGTGATGCCTCTTTGGATGTGGCTCCCCTAGTGGCTTGGCTCTCTGTTTTGGCAGTGGTCCTTCGGCGTGTCTTTTGGCTCAAATGCTGGTCTGCGGACCAGACTTCTAAAAAGGAAAAAATGGATTTGACCAGCACTATGGAGTGTGTAAAAACAATTGTGTACAGGTAAGAAGCTGCCACCAACCAACCCCTAAGATAGGGGTCAACTAGATAAAGGGTATGGAAGGATTGGTAATGGCGCTAACCTGTTTTTTTTTCTTTAAGTTTTCTAGTGCAATACATTCTAAAAAGGTCTTGACTGATCTTCCTTTTCAAGGAGAATGCCTGTTTGGAGCTACCCTGGATGACATCATAAAAGGTCTCATGGGGGAAGAGTACCTTTCTTCCACAGGCTACTAAGAACAAGGAACCTCGTCGTACACGTGGGCCTTCCTTTTCGGCTCATAAGAAGTTTTTTCGTCCCTCAGGGTCAACTGACAAGGGCTTAGAGCCTTTCAGGGCCTCCTCTGGAGGATCCAAATTAACCTGGTCTGCCAAGCCGAGAGCGGGCTTCTCCAGACCCATGGACAAGGCTCCTTTAGCATGAAGGTGTGCCCTCAACCGTATCGGGGTGGGGGGACGTCTTTGCTGGTTTCCAGACCCATGGACTTCCCTGGTGCAAGACAAGCGGGTCCACAAAGTCATTTAGTCTGGCTACAATTTCGAGTCTCGCTCTTGTCCCCCTGCAAGGTCCTTTCCTTCCAACTTGCACCTGTCTCCGGACCGCTTACAGGGTCTGTTTGGGGCGTTACAAGACCTTTTACTTCAAGGGGTGATTGTCCCGGTTCCGACTTCAGAAAGTTTTCAGGGTTTTTACTCAAACCTGTTTACAGTTCCCAGGAAGGAAGGCAAAGTGTGTTCAATCCTGGGCCTCGAGGCGCTGAACTGCTTTGTGCAGGTGCAGAAGTTCAGGATGGAGTCCATTCGCACGGTGGTGGCTGTAAGATTCTGGTACCTTTGGTACCCTTATTGCCCATTTTTCATTGCATATTGCGTCCCACCTTTTCAGTTAGGTGGAACGCATATACCTTTAAGCCGCATGACATCATCACTGAGCGCCGCTCTGAGCGGCTATTTCAATCGCCGGCTTTCTCTCACAGGTTGTTCGTTCAAACCGCATGCTTAACAGTCTTGTCTTATGCTGCCGGAGCCTCCAGCTATTCTCTTTACCTGGAACAGACCTGAACCTCGCTACTGATCCCGTATCTCGCTACCGGATCACTCCCTTACTACCGGACCCTTCTACTTACTAATCTCACTAGTGATAAGTACCCCACAGGGGATTCCTTCATAACAACCTTACACTATCTACTTCTGCACATTAAGGACTGTTACTATCTATGCATTACTAATCCTATCATCTACACTGTTACATAGATTGCTAGCTCTTGAGTCTACTACCATCTATCCTTGCACTGGGTTAGTCTCTCCTGTATATGTCATCTGCTGTCCTTACCACCTGTTACTATACATGATTACTAACCTATCTGCATTCTACCTATTACCATCTACCACTCTCCTGAACATTACTATCAAGTGCTTATCATTGCTATCACTGCTCACGCCTGTCCCTTCAGCACATCACCTCTATACTGTCATATACATCCTATCACTCCAGGAACATCTTATAGAGTGTATGTGTATTTGTATGCTGAAGCAGGCGGGTCCACAGTGATGAGTCTGGAGAGTTGGATCTGGTAATTCAACACATCTCTACATGACTACTGAGTGGAGATTCTGCAGCTGCAAATCCAGCTCACTATAACAAAAACGCAGGAGCGTTACAGATTGAACGAACCCAAAAAATGGATTCAGCAGAATTACCCACTCAAGTGATACAATTAACACAAAAAGTAAATGCATTAATACTTGCTCTTACTGAAGTAAAAGATGAAAATCAGACTCTGAGACAGCAGATAGCCCGTCTTTCACAGCTTACTGCTGCTCAGCCCCCTGAACCTAAAATAAACCCTCCTCTAGTGTTTACAGGTGATCGGAAAAAATTTAGTGAATTCAAAAACGCATGTCAATTGCTTTTTTTGCTAAAACCTCGTACTTACCCTACTGATCAAATTAAAGTCTGTATGTAACGCTCCTGCGTTTCTTATATGGTGTGGATTTTCAGCTGCAGAAATAGTTCCACGTCAGTTGTCATGTAAGAGATATGCTGAGATACCATTCCCAACCTCAATGCATTAATCATGTGTGGAAGGTCTTATTTCAGCCAGTAAATACACACAATTAGCAAGCTGGTTCCTAGAGTGACTTTATATATGTGGTAACACAATGATGAAGGTCTGAGGGATAGGTTGAGTGGAGGTGGTAGGTGATAGACACTTGAAGGTGAGACAGTAGCAGATGGATGCAGGAAGGTTTAACAATGTTGTATGATAGCAGATGATAGAATAGCAGGTGGACATACAAAAGAGATCAACCCAGTGCAGAAAAGTAGCAGTAGTCTCAAGAGCTAGCAATCTAGTTTATGCAGATGTGATAAACAGTCTCTACTATGCAGAGCTAGATAGTGTAAGCTTAGTATAAGTTTATAGAGAATTCCCCTGTGGGGTACTTAGCACTATTAGCGATACAGCCGAAGGGTGGTTCAGGAGAGGCGGATGATCCAGTAGCGGGATACAGGGATCAGCGCAGCGAGGTTCCGTCAGCGAAGTAAGCTTGCAAGCATGGAAGCTTCAAGCAAGGTTAGCATCCAGATAAGGGTGTTTGAACGAACACATGTGAGTGAGAGCCGACGCCTTAAATAGCCATCTAGTCCGGCGCTGAGTGATGACAGCTCCAGTCTTAAAGGTGTATGCGCACCTTTCCAAAAGTAAATGGTAGGGCGCATACACTTGTGGAAAGTGTAATTTAGGGTACCAAAGGTACCGGAACATTACAATACCCCCCCTTTAAGGCCTGCTCCTGAAGGCCTCTGGAGCTGGTTTGTCTGGGTATCTCGCATGAAAATTGCGGATTAATCTAGGGGCATGTATGTCAGAGGTGTTTAGCCAGGTGTCGTCTTGGGGCCCATAGTTCTTCCATCTAACCAAGTACTGAAGTCTTCTTCTGTAGATACGAGAATCCAGAATCTCTTTTATCTCGTATTCTTCTCCACCTTCAACTTGTACAGGAGGGGGAGGTGGAATATTAGGCCTTATTCCTTGGTCCGGAACATGGGGTTTCAGTAGCGACACATGGAAAATGGGATGGATTTTTAGGTCCATTGGCAATGTAAGCTGCACTGCAGCTTTTCCAATAAGTTTCTTGATTGGGAAAGGTCCCAAGAACAGAGGTCCAAGCTTTTTGCTAGGGATCTTCAGTCTCAAGTTTTTTGTTGAGAGCCAAACGAGGTCCCCGATAGTATACTGTGGAGAAGGTCTTCTACGAAGATCATAGTACTTCTTTTGTTGACTGTGAGCGTGTGCAATGGTAGTATTTAGTAAACCCAGAGAATCCTTTATTTGGGAAAGATAGTCTGAGGCTACTGGGTTATTTGAAGGAAGGATGCGTGGAGGGAGAATAGAGGGATGGAACCCATAGTTCAAGTAGAACGGACTCTGCTTGGTTGTACTGTGAGTTGCGTTGTTGTAGGCAAATTCTGCCAGGGGGAGAAGATCCAACCAATCATCCTGTTGGTAAGAAGTGTAACAACGTAAATACTGCTCGATGCATTGGTTGACTCTTTCAGTCTGTCCGTTGGTCTGCGGATGGTAAGGAGAAGTGAGCTTCCGCTCAATCCGTAGTATGTGACATAGTTCTTGCCAGAATTTAGAAATAAATTGGGATCCACGGTCAGACAAAAGAGTTTTTGGGATACCATGTAATCTGAAGACATGTTTCATCAGGAGTTCTGCCGTTTGTTTGGACGAAGGTAGTCTGCGAATAGCAATGAAATGTGCCATCTTTGTCAGATGGTCCACTGACACCAAGATGGTATTAAATCCTTTGGAAGGAGGCAATTCTACGATGAAGTCCAATGACAGAACCTCCCATGGAGTTTGGGGTATTGGTAGACTGCATAGTAGGCCGGATGGTCTCGTAGTGTCAATTTTGGACCTGGCACAGACATTGCATGAAGAGACGAATTTTTGTATAGATGTTTTCATGTCAGGCCACCAGAATTGCCGAGAAATCAAATTGAAAGTCTTTGTCATACCCATATGTCCTGCCATAGGCACATCATGCGATAATTCCAAGATCTTGGTGCGTAGGGTAGGTGGTATGTAAAGTTTGTCGTTGTAGTAGAGGAAGCCTTCTGCATCGGTATTTAGTTGTGGTGGGGGTGAATCCAACCTTATACCATGCAGAACCTCTTCCTTCAAGGAACGGACAACTCCAATAATGCGTTTGTGAGGTATTATAGGAACGGAAGGAATTTCAAAGTAATTTTCTTCAGTTAGTCGTGATAATGCATCCGCCTTTTTGTTCTTATCTGCAGGTGTGTAGGTCACTAGGAAGTTAAACCTTAGAAAGAATAGTGACCATCGTACCTGTCGATGCGAGAGAGTTTTGCTAGTCTGAAGATATTGGAGGTTTTTATGGTCCGTGTATATAATTATTGGTAATTGGGTGCCTTCGAGTAAATGTCGCCAATTCTCCAGAGCCAATTTTATAGCAAGCAGTTCCTTCTCACCCACGGGGTAATTTATCTCGGGACTGCTCAGGGATTTAGAAAAAAAGGCGACTGGATGAAGTGGTGAAGTGGGGGTAGGTCGTTGGGAGAGTATTGCTCCTACTGCCAGGTTTGACGCATCTACCTCCAGAATGTATTGGAGGGATGGGTCTGGATGGCGTAATATGGGAGCGGAAGTAAACCTTGTCTTTAACAAGTGGAAAGCCTTATTTGCTTCTTCTGACCATTTAAATGGTATTTTTATGCTAGTGAGCTGTGTGAGGGGTCTCACAATAGCAGAAAAGTTTTTTATGAACTTCCTGTAGAAATTTGAAAATCCCAGGAATCGCTGTAGCGCCTTGCGTGTAGTTGGTGTAGGCCAATCCTGAATGCAGGATATTTTACTCATGTCCATCTCGATTCCTGTTTTGGATATGATGTAGCCTAGAAAGAGTACCTCATCTTTATGGAACAAGTATTTCTTCAGCTTCACATAAAGATTATGTGCAAGCAATCTCGATAATACAAGTCTTACATGTCTTATGTGTTCAGACAGGGTCCGTGAATATATAAGTATATCGTCCAGATATACCACAACACAGACATCTAGTAAGTCTTTAAAAATATTGTTTATAAATCGTTGGAAAACTGCAGGGGCATTGCATAGGCCGAATGGCATCACAAGATACTCGAACAATCCGTATCTAGTTCTGAACGCAGTCTTCCACTCGTGTCCATCACGGATTCGAATGAGATTGTATGCTCCTTTCAGGTCTAATTTTGAAAAATAGGTAGCTCCACGCACCTGCTCAATGAGCTCAGGGATAAGTGGTAGAGGATAGCGATCTTTTATTGTGATAGCATTCAATTTCCTGTAGTCGATGATAGGTCTGAGACTTGAATCTTTATTGCGAACAAAAAAGAGTCCTGCTGCTGTGGAAGAAGTGGAAGGTCTAATAAAACCTTTTTCCAAGTTCTCATCCAAATAGGTTTTGAGATGGGCAAGTTCATCCTGTGAAAGAGGATAAACATGACCGAATGGCAATTTGCTATTTGGGAGTAGATCAATTCTACAATCATAGTCTCGATGAGGAGGTAATGCTTGAGCATTTTTCTCAAGAAAAACCTCCGAAAGATCCTGATAACATAGTGGTGCAATCTCATCTGTCATCACAGACAGAATCTTCCCGGAAAACGGGAGGTTACACGTTTCCTCGCAATAACAAGAAGGGAAGGTCAAGGACCGTTTCTTCCAATCTATGGTTGGTTGGTGTGTGTGCAACCAGGGAAGTCCCAACACAATGGGAAAGTGGGGTGATGGTATTAAATCGAAGGTAGAAGTCTCCCTATGAGACTCGTTAATAGTGACTAGAAGTGATTGTGTCTGATCGGTGATCGGACCAGAGGATAACAGAACACCGGTAATAAGACTTACTGAGACAGGTTTGAGTTTAGAAATAATAGGAATTTTATTTAAAGCAGCAAAACATATATCCATATAATTTCCACAAGATCCTGTGTCAATCATGGCCTTAGTAGTAATCCTGTTCTGGTCCCACTGTAATGTCAAAAAAACAGAAATGTAGGGGTTAGTGAATGAAGTTGTCAATCCTCCTAGAGAGACATGTGAACACTCACCCTTCTTTTTGTTGACTAGGGGACAGACGTTTATCTTGTGATCCGGGGATGCACAGTACAAGCAGAGATTTTCATTTCGTCTTTTGGCTTTTTCCATAGTTGATAGCGGTGGGCGTATGGTTCCTATCTCCATAGGAACGGGGTCAACGGCCAGACTCCGAGAGGAAACGGATAATGGCATTCCCATCTTTTCAGCCTTTCTTTCTCGTAGTCTTCTATCTATGGTAATACTGAGTTGTATTAATGCATCCAGGGTTTTTGGCAGATCCGCTCGGGCGAGCTCGTCCTTAACGGCTTCTGATAGGCCAAGCCTAAATTGGGTTTTCAGAGATGCATCATTCCATTCTGAATCAAGGGTCCATCTCTTGAACTCTGCGACAAAGTCTTCTACAGGCCTCCTTCCTTGTTTCAAGGATCTTAACTGAAGATCAGCAGTACTCTGCCTATTGGGGTCATCATATAGGCTAGTGAGCTCTGCCAGGAACAAGGCATAGGAGTTGAGAAGCTGGTCGTTTTTCTCAAAAAGAGAATCTGCCCAGGCTCGAGGATCGCTTGATAGGTAAGAAATAATAGTACAAACCTTAATGTGATCAGTAAGGTAGGTACGAGGTTTTAGCAAAAAAAGTAACTCACATGCGTTTTTAAATTCGCGAAATTTTTTGCGATCGCCTGTAAATACCAAAGGGGGATTTATCTTGGGTTCAGGGGACTGAGCAGAGGTAAGTTGTGTCAGTCTAATTACCTGCTGCGACAGAGCCTGATTGTCTTCTTTTAATTCAGCAAGTGCGTGTATTAACGCAGATACTTGCTGTTTTAATTGTGTCACCTGAGTGGCTATTTCTGCTGAATCCATTTTTTAGGTTCGTTCAATCTGTAGCGCTCCTGCGTTTCTTATATGGTGTGGATTTTCAGCTGCAGAAATAGTTCCACGTCAGTTGTCATGTAAGAGATATGCTGAGATACCATTCCCAACCTCAATGACTCATCATGTGTGGAAGGTCTTATTTCAGCCAGTAAATACACACAATTAGCAAGCTGGTTCCTAGAGTGACTTTATATATGTGGTAACACAATGATGAAGGTCTGAGGGATAGGTTGAGTGGAGGTGGTAGGTGATAGACACTTGAAGGTGAGACAGTAGCAGATGGATGCAGGAAGGTTTAACAATGTTGTATGATAGCAGATGATAGAATAGCAGGTGGACATACAAAAGAGATCAACCCAGTGCAGAAAAGTAGCAGTAGTCTCAAGAGCTAGCAATCTAGTTTATGCAGATGTGATAAACAGTCTCTACTATGCAGAGCTAGATAGTGTAAGCTTAGTATAAGTTTATAGAGAATTCCCCTGTGGGGTACTTAGCACTATTAGCGATACAGCCGAAGGGTGGTTCAGGAGAGGCGGATGATCCAGTAGCGGGATACAGGGATCAGCGCAGCGAGGTTCCGTCAGCGAAGTAAGCTTGCAAGCATGGAAGCTTCAAGCAAGGTTAGCATCCAGATAAGGGTGTTTGAACGAACACATGTGAGTGAGAGCTGACGCCTTAAATAGCCATCTAGTCCGGCGCTGAGTGATGACAGCTCCAGTCTTAAAGGTGTATGCGCACCTTTCCAAAAGTAAATGGTAGGGCGCATACACTTGTGGAAAGTGTAATTTAGGGTACCAAAGGTACCGGAACATTACACTGTACCACTATTTCATATTTGACGGGTGATCCACGGGCCTGGGAAGACTCTCTCTTTGAGAAAGATGATCCTCTTCTCAACTCCTATCCTTTATTCCTAGCGGAACTCGCTAGCTTATATGAAGACCCCAATAGGCAGAGTACTGCTGATATCCAATTAAGGGCTTTAAAACAAGGAAGGAGACCTGTTGAAGACTTTGTAGCAGAGTTCAAATGATGGACCCTTGATTCAGGGTGGAATGATACATCTCTGTGAACTCAGTTCAGACTTGGGTTGTCAGAAGCCGTTAAAGACGAGCTCGCCCGAGCGGATTTTCCTGGCACTTTGGATGCCTTAATACAACTCAGTATCAACATTGACAGGCGATTGCGAGAAAGAAAGGCTGAGAAGATGGGAATGCCATCGTCCAGTCCTTCTCGGGAATCGGCCGTTGACCCTACTCCTATGGAGGTAGGAACCATACGCCCACCTTTATCGACTACTGAACGAGCCAGGAGAAGATCCAGAAATCTCTGCATGTACTGCGCCTCCCCGGATCATTTGATAAGCGTCTGTCCCCTTGTCCGCAAAAAAGAGGGTGAGTGTTCACATGTCTTGCTAGGGGGATTAACGACTTCCTTTTCTAATCCCTATCTCTTTATTCATTTGACATTACAGTGGGACCAAACTAGGATCACCACCAAGGCTATGATCGACACAGGATCTTGTGGGAACTATATCGATACACGTTTTGTTACTTTAAATAAAATACCTATTATTTCAAAACCTAAGCCTGTCTCTGTTAGTTTCATTAACGGTATTCCGTTATCTTCTGGTCCAATCACCAATCAGACACAAGCACTCCTTGTCACTGCTAATGAGTCCCATATGGAGACCACCACTTTTGATGTACTACCTTCACCACATTTTCCCATTATTTTGGGACTCCCCTGGTAACACATACATCAACCAACCATAGATTGGAAAACACGGACTCTAACCTTCCCTTCTCACTATTGCGAGATCACGTGTAACCTCCCATCTTATGGAAAGATCCTGTCTGTGGTGTCAGATGAGATTACACCACTATGCTACCAGGATCTGACCGAAGTCTTCCTTGAAAAAAATGCTCAAGTGTTGCCTCCCCATAGGGACTATGATTGTTCTATCGATCTACTCCCTAATAGCAAATTGCCTTTCGGTCATGTTTATCCTCTTTCACAGGATGAACTTTCTCATCTCAAGGAATACTTGGATGAGAATTTGGCGAAAGGGTTCATCAGACCCTCTACTTCTTCCACAGCTGCAGGACTTTTCTTTGTCCGCAATAAGGATTCAAGTCTTAGGCCTATTATTGACTATAGGCAATTAAATACCATTACGATAAAGGATCGCTATCCTTTACCGCTCATCCCTGAACTCATTGAACAAATGCGTGGGGCTACCTACTTTTCTAAATTGGACCTAAAAGGGGCATACAACCTAATCCGAATCCGTGACGGAGATGAGTGGAAGACAGCATTCAGAACCAGATACGGATTATCCGTATACCTCTTTATGCCTTTCGGGTTGTGTAATGCTCCCGCAGCTTTCCAACGATTCATAAATGACATCTTCAGAGACTTACTTGATGTCTGTGTCGTGGTATATCTGGACGATATACTTATCTATTCTCGATCTTTGTCTGAACATATAAAACATGTAAGACTTGTGTTATCCAGATTACTCGCACACAATCTATACGTGAAATTAAAAAAATGCCTATTTCATAAAGAAGAAATATTATTCCTAGGATACATCATATCTAAAACCGGAATCAAGATGGATATGAGCAAGATATCGTGTATTCTAGATTGGCCTATACCAACAACTCGTAAGGCATTACAGCGATTCCTCGGATTTTCAAACTTCTATAGGACGTTCATTAAGAACTTCTCTGCTATTGTGAGACCTCTCACACAATTTACAAGTATAAAGAAACCATTCAAATGGTCAGAAGAAGCAAATGAAGCTTTCCGCTTGTTAAAATCAAGCTTTACTTCTGGTCCCATACTACGCCATCCAGACCCATCCCTCCAATATATCCTGGAGGTAGATGCGTCAAACATGGCAGTAGGAGCAGTTCTCTCCCAACGACCAACAAATACTTCACCACTCCACCCAGTTGCTTTCTTCTCTAAATCACTAAGCAGCCCAGAGGTGAATTACCCAGTGGGTGAAAAAGAGTTGCTTGCCATAAAACTGGCACTAGAGAATTGGCGACATCTACTTGAAGGTACCCGATTACCAATACTCATATATACAGATCATAAAAATCTTCAATACCTTCAGACTAACAAAACTCTTTCCCACCGGCAGGTACGATGGTCATTATTCTTCCTAAGATTCAACTTCCTAGTGACCTACACGCCTGCAGACAAAAATAAAAAAGCGGATGTGCTATCACGATTAACCGAAGATAACTGCGCCGAAATCCCTTCTATTCCTATAATACCCTATGAACGTATTATTGGGGTTGTTCGTTCCCTGAAGGAAGAGATTTTGCACAGTATAGGACTGGATTCACCTCCACCACAACTAAGTACTGATGCAGAAGGCTTCCTCTACTACAACGACAAACTCTACATACCCCCCACTATGCGCACCAAGATCTTGGAATTGTCACATGATCTGCCTATGGCAGGACATATGGGTATGACTAAAACCCTTAATTTGCTTACCAGGCAGTTTTGGTGGCCTGATATGAAGACGTCTGTACAAAAATTTGTTTCTTCATGTGACATATGTGCAAGGTCCAAAATTGACACTACAAAACCATCTGGTCTACTTTGCAGTCTACCAATACCCCAGGTTCCATGGGAAGTTGTGTCCTTAGACTTTATAGTAGAACTACCACCTTCCAAAGGATTTAATACCATTCTAGTGTCAGTGGACCATCTGACAAAGATGGCACATTTCATTTCTATTCGCAGACTACCTTCATCTAAGCAAACAGCGGAACTACTAATGAAACATGTGTTCAAGTTACACGGAATTCCAAAGACTCTTTTATCCGACCGTGGTTCACAGTTCATCTCCAAGTTTTGGCAAGCTCTATGTCATATACTACGGATTGAGCGAAAGCTCACTTCTCCTTACCACCCTCAAACCAACGGACAGACTGAAAGAGTCAACCAGTGCATTGAACAATATCTACGTTGCTACACCTCATACCTACAGGATGATTGGGTGGACCTCCTCCCTCTGGCGGAGTTTGCTTATAACAACGCAACCCACAGCACTACCAAGCAAAGTCCGTTCTACTTAAACTATGGGTTTCATCCCACACTTCTTCCACCACGCATCCTACCATCAAGTAACCCAGTAGCCTCGGATTATCTTACCCAAATAAAAGACTCTCTGGGTTTACTTAATACCACCATCTCACACGCTCATAGTCAACAAAAAAGGTACTACGACCTTCGTAGGAAACCCTATCCTCAATATGCTATTGGGGACCTCGTTTGGCTATCGACGAAAAATTTAAGATTAAAGATCCCTAGCAAAAAGCTTGGACCTTTATTTCTGGGACCCTTCCCAATTAAGAAACTCATTGGAAAAGCTGCAGTGCAACTCACTTTACCGGCAGATCTCAGAATACATCCCATCTTTCATGTGTCGCTACTGAAACCACATGTTCCTAACCAAGGAATAAGGCCTACCATCTTGCCTCCACCTCCAGTACAAGTTGAAGGCGGAGAAGAATTTGAGATTAGGGAGATTTTGGATTCTCGTATCCACAGAGGAAAACTCCAATATCTCATAAGATGGAAGAACTATGGACCCCAAGACGACACCTGGTTGGATACTTCTGATGTTCACGCACCCAGGCTTATACAAAGGTTTCACTCTAAATACCCGGAGAAACCAGTGCTATAGGCCTTCTGGAGCCGGCCTTAAGGGGGGGTACTGTAAGATTCTGGTACCTTTGGTACCCTTATTGCCCATTTTTCATTGCATATTGCGTCCCACCTTTTCAGTTAGGTGGAACGCATATACCTTTAAGCCGCATGACATCATCACTGAGCGCCGCTCTGAGCGGCTATTTCAATCGCCGGCTTTCTCTCACAGGTTGTTCGTTCAAACCGCATGCTTAACAGCCTTGTCTTATGCTGCCGGAGCCTCCAGCTATTCTCTTTACCTGGAACAGACCGGAACCTCGCTACTGATCCCGTATCTCGCTACCGGATCACTCCCTTGCTATCGAACCCTTCTACTTGCTAACCTCACTAGTGATGAGTACCCCACAGGGGATTCCTTCATAACAAACTTACACTATCTACTTCTGCACATTAAGGACTGTTACTATGTATGCATTGCTAATCCTATCATCTACACTGTTACATAGATTGCTAGCTCTTGAGTCTACTACCATCTATCCTTGCACTGGGTTAGTCTCTCCTGTATATGTCATCTGCTGTCCTTACCACCTGTTACTATACATGATTACTAACCTATCTGCATTCTACCTATTACCATCTACCACTCTCCTGAACATTACTATCAAGTGCTTATCATTGCTATCACTGCTCACGCCTGTCCCTTCAGCACATCACCTCTATACTGTCATATACATCCTATCACTCCAGGAACATCTTATAGAGTGTATGTGTATTTGTATGCTGAAGCAGGCGGGTCCACAGTGATGAGTCTGGAGATTTGGATCTGGTAATTCAACACATCTCTACATGACTACTGAGTGGAGATTCTGCAGCTGCAAATCCAGCTCACTATAACAAAAACGCAGGAGCGTTACAGTGGCATCCCTGCATCAAGGGGATTTTCTTGCCTCTATCGACATCAAGGATGCTTACCTTCACTTTCCAATATGTGGTGGTCACCAGCGCTTCCTCCGCTTTGCCTTGGGAGAGGAGCATTATCAGTTTGTGGCATTACCCTTTGCTCTCGCCTCTGCTCGTCGGGTCTTCACAAAAGTGTTAGCCCCAGTGCTAGCTTTGCTACGCCAACGGGGGATCGCGGTACTGGGCTACCTGGACAATCTCCTTCTACGAGCGGAGTCACCTTCTGCTCTGGTGGAAAACCTGGAGATCACAATACGAACTCTGCAGGAGTTCGGCTGGATTCTGAATTTTCAGAAGTCTGCCCTGGTTCAGTCAACAAAGCTGGACTATCTGGGTCTGACTCTGGACTCGGCCTTGGCCAGAGTGCTCCTTCCTCTAGACAAATTCCAGAAATTGCAGGCTGCATCTGATCTCCCACTGTCAAACAGGACTTGTATGCGGATGCTGGGCCTAATGGTGTCTACCCTTGAGGCGGTTCCGCTTGCACAATTCCATACGAGGTCCCTGTAAAAGGGAGATTCTGACCAAATGGGACAAGTCTCCGCAGTCTTTGGACAATCAGATCCGAATGAGTCCGAGTCCCTGATATGGTGGCTTCGTTCTCCAGCCTTTTGACTGGGCAAATGCTTCCTCCCCTTGTATTGGACAGTGGTCACCACGGATGCCAGTCTGTCTGGCTGGGGAGGTAAGCATTCTGGTCAGGGGATCTGGACGCTGGAAGAGTCCAGACTACCAATCAATGTCTTGGAATTCAGAGCGATCAGACTGTGTCTGGACCATTGGACGGAATGTCTTCAGGGTTGTCCAGTGAGCACTTAATCGGCCAATGCCAGGGCCATGGCTTAAGTCAATCACCAAGGGGGCACAAGAAGTTTCCTGGTGGCTCTGGAGGTAGCCAGCATTCTAAGGGGGGGGGGGGGAGAACGGTTTGTTTCAAACCTCTTAGATATAGGCGGGTTACCTCAGTCGGCAGGCGTTGGACCAAGGGGAGTGGTCCCTTTATCTGGAGGTGTTTCATCAGTTATGTCTCCAGGGGGGGCACCCCTGAGGTGGATCTGTTGGCATCTCGGCTCAATAGAAAGGTGCAGAGGTTTGTGGCTTGATCAGGGGATTCTCTGGCGGATGCCACAGAAGCGCTCGTGGCCCCGTGGTGTCAGTATCGTCTGACTTACGCCTTCCCATCTCTCAAGATTCTGCCATGACTTCTAAGCAGGATCAAGGCAGAAGGGATTCCGGTCATCTTAGTGGCTCCGGACTGGCCTCACTGGGCTTGGTACGCCAATCTAGTGTGGCTGGTCGCTGACGTTCCTTGGAAGCTTCCTCTCAGGGAGGGTCTGCTGTCCCAAGGACTGATCTTCCATCCTGCTTTACAGTCACTGGCTTTGACGGCTTGGCTTCCCCTGATTACGCTGTCTTAGAAGGTGGCCTTTTTGGTGGCTATCACCTCTCTGCGCAGGGTGTCGGAACTGGCGGTGTTATCCTGTCGTACACCTTACCTGGTGATTCACAGACAAAAGGTGGTTCTTCGCCCCTGTCCGTAGTTCCTTCCAAAGGTTGTCTCTGATTTTCATTGAAATTAAGACATTGGGTTGCCTTCCTTGTGTCCCAGGCCTAAACATCTGAAGGAAATTGCCCTGCATGCCTTGCATGTGGTTCGGGCAATTAGGGTGTACCTGGCAGCTATGGAGTCTTTCAGGAATTCAAACTCACTATTTGTGCTCAGGGATGGTCCTCGTAAACAGTTGTCCACTTCCTCTGTGACCATATCCAGATGGATCAGACAGACAGTGATTCAGGCCTATTCCATCAGGGGTCAGGTTCCTCCTTTCCCTGTTAAGGCACACTCTACTCGGGTGCTTAGTGCCTCCTGTGCATTCCGTCATCAGGCGTCAGTGGCGCAGGTTTGCAAGGCAGCCACCTGTTCGTCGGTACAATACTTTCACAAAGTTTTATAAAGTGGATGCTTCTTTTGGCCACAAGGTTTTGCAGGCTGCTGTTGAGAGGACCTGATCCTCTTTGAGGGTGTATTGTTTTTTTTCAGGTGGGCTCCAGTTATTTTGGTTGAGCTCCTGTTGCCTGATTGGCTAATGTTTAGCCTTGGGAATTTTTTTGCTGTTCCCACCCCTCATGTTTAGCACTTCTTTGGGACCCCCCAACGGTTAGGAAGATCTGAAGCTGTGTCCATCAATGAACGAAAGAGAAAATGTGATCCATTTTTCTGATGTTCATTGGTGGACATTGGTGGACTGAATGAAAAAGCATTGAAAACACATGTACATGCGCTTTTTTTTACATGTTTTTTGCAATTTTTTTATGCAAAACAACCAGTCTCCTTTTCCCAGCAGCAACTACTCTAACCAGGCTGCAAACGAAAATTGAGAGAGCAGCAAAATAGAGAGATAGGCCTCATTGAAATGGGCATCACATGCTGTCTACATTCGGGGGCCGCTTACCTATACCCACACACCTGCCATGTTAGGGCCAGCAGCTATCTCCATACAGGTGCTGCATCCTAATAGACTTTAATGGGCTGCCTGCACACAACACCTGGATGTTGGGACGCTGCAGAAAAAAATGGCCTGTTCAAGTTCCGTGTGAACAAGACCATACAGCTGGTGTGGGAAAGGACATTGCTGATCCCAAGAACTATAATTACAAAGATTACAAAGGAGGAATGACATTGCCCTCACTGTTTATCTGTTGGGAGGTGTACGCAGACTCACTGCAACTGTGGTGCTGCCAAAAAATGGCATAGAAAACATGACTGGTCAGATATCACAACACAGAGGAAGCAGAAAAAGGAAGACAATGCTTGATGTCACCACAAATATTGCTTGTCATTTGCCAAATCAGCATAAAAAGCATTATTGCACATCAACAAACAGATTATGTGAAAGCACTATTGTGAACGGGGCTTAGACATTTGGGCAAAGTTGCAACATGCTGCATTCCACATTTTATGACACTTTTATGGCAGTTGTTGTGACCAGCCCTTGTAGTGCGAGAACTAAAACAAGATGCTTGTGAAAACTGAATTCAAGGTGAATCCAATCTCATAGAAATGTACTCATTCTTCATGTTATAATTTGTCAGTTTTACTTTTTTTTTTTTATTTATTACAAGTATTTATATAGTGATGATTATTTACCCAGCACTTTACATATTGTACATTCACATCAGTCCCTGCCCTCAAGAAGCTTACAATCTAAGGTCCCTAATCTTACGTACATACACATGCTACATATGACAGGAGCTGAATAACCCACCAGCATGTTTTTGGAGATAACACCTTGGGTCCCTTCACATGGGCTTTCCAATCGGGTCCGTCTGTCAGTTTTTTTTAGGTGGACCTGATCGGAGGCTCCATTCACCTCTATGAGGTAGTGGATCTCAGCAGGGACATGTCCGCTGACATCTGCTGCTATTTGATCTGATCCTGTCCGTGAAATCCAGATGGATGGAAATCCTATATTCCATCCATCTGGAGGATCGGATTGAATAGGATCGGATGAAAATGAACAGGCGGTCCGTTTTCATTCGATCTCCCTTAGAGGAGTGCGGGAATCTGACAGGTCTGTCTCTGCACAGTGAGTGGAGATGGATATGTCATCCGCCTGCCCGATCCCTGCTGAGCAAAACCGAGTCCACCATGCAGTAAGCCTGTGTGAAAGGAATCTTTCTGTGCTGCCTGTGTCATCTTTTCCTTTTTTTACATACAGTTATAGAGATGAAAGTTCACAAAACCCCCACCTACTATCTTACCATGGGGACAAGCCATTAAAGCATTTGCGACACTTTTTGAGCAATATTGATACATTGGAAAGACTTGTGATAGATCAGTTTTCGACATGTGCGTCACTTTCTGGTAGTTCGTATTTGTACCATTTTCACAATGTGTTGCTATTGGGCCATGGGTGTGCTCAGCTTATTGCATTAGGGTGTACACCTCAAAGCTCAAATACACATGGCTTTCTCTGCAGTGTCAGCTGCACGGGACAGGAAATTAATGGAAAGTGCTCTGTGCTGAGCTGCTTCCTATTCATTCACACCTAGAAGCATTGTAAACACAGTTTACTATGCATCAGTCATGAATGAACACAGTGAGTGAGCGTTTTCACTGTGTTCATTTAGAAAAGAAAGGCACCAGCAAATTAAATTTTTACCAGCCCCTTCCTGGGCCACCACAGGGGGAAGCCAGGGCAGTAGGGGGGAAACTCCGCTGATCACTCAGTTCTCGGTCTTCAGTGAGCAGAGAGTGGCGACTGTCAATCACCGACTCTGTGCTCTGCCCCTCCAGTGCTCAGCTGAGCACTGGGCTGTTCAGGAGGCGGAATGAATTTCACAGACAGACAGGTACATAAATTTGTCTGTGTCTGCATTGAGGAAGGAGTGTTCACACTGGACTCTTCTTCCTTGGTGCAGTCAGACCTGCCCTCGCTTCCTGACCACTGTGCCTGTCACACAGAGGAGTTTTGTACTGGTGATAGTTGGGGCCAGATGAGGAACTGAAAGACTGACAGCGCTTCTGATTGAAAGGGCATGAGAGTGGGCGCATCCATAGCCGATATTCATAGGTGTGCGCAGCCTATTGCATTAGGGTGTGCACCCCAAAGTTTAAATACACATGCATGTGTTTGCCTACATGTATATGGCCCCGGTACATTACTCTCCCTGCTGGCAAAGTGAAATAGAAGTGTGTGGCACTTCTCTTATGGCAGAGCAGGTCCGAGGGAGATCTTTCCCATCTCCTTACTGGCAAACAGAGCGATAATGCTAATGTGCCCTAGGTGATTAGGGTGTGCCCAGGCACACCCGGCACACCCTGTGCGCACGCCTATGCCGCTATTCAGTACAATAGCTTTCTAATCTGCCCACTGCTGTGCGCTGTCACTCAAAAGTAAACTGGACCTGATGGCGAGCTCATCTGTCAGTTCGCCATAAGGCTCCACCCACCCAGTGATAAGTCATTTCCCAAATATGGAAATAAAACTGACACTATTACTTTAGTAATAGATTCTTAGAGTGGAATGTGGAAGGAAGAAGTGGAGTAAGAACTACCTGAATTTGTCCCATGTGCTTGAAGGCAAATGCCCGCCTTCATAAGGCATCATAGGGGAACTACTGCCAGAAAACTGTCATTGGGGCCATTTTGAATTCCCCTGTCAATGAAACTTCATTAAAAAGTCTGCCTGTTCTCATATGTTTATTTTGTTCCACTGTAAAGTGAATGTAAAGGTATTTTTATTTATTTTAAATAAGAAACATGTCATACTTACAGTACTTGCTCCATGCAATGGTTTTGCACAGAGCATCTCTAATCCTCCTCTTCTGGTGTCCCCCACTGAACTTCCTGGCTCCTCTCCACTTCCGAGTGCCCCCTAGCAAGCTGCTTCCTACAGGGGCTCTGTGTGCCCATTGATGCCTGGCCTGCCCCCCCCCCCCCCCCCCACACACACACACTTGTTCCTTGCAGGATTTAAACGATAGCAGTGGGAGCAAATGGCTCCCAATGCTGCTAAATTCATGTCAAGCGAGAAGGGGGAAATGGGAGAGAGCCTCTGTTCTCGTGCACAGCAGTGGATCAAGATCAGGCTCAGGAAAATATTTGGGGGTGGGAAAGAGAGCTGAACACATAAGGTTTTTTTTTTTACCCTAGTGCAGAGAATGCATTAAAGTGGATGTAAACTCCATTCATGAAATTTGAGCTGGGCACATGTATCTGTAGTGTTTACTCATCTCTCTCCAAAGCCCTAAGTCATGTGCCTTTGTGCTGCTCTGTTCCTCTGTTATCAGCATGATTACTTCTGACAAGTTCTCGACACAGGAGATAAAAACAGCTGTAAATTTGTGTCGGGGAAGGGACTTAGAGACAGATAGAGCTTGTCTATTCACAGCACAGCTCTGCAAGTTTCTTCATTCCTCTGCCTATGTGGAGGAGGGTGTGTGCCTTTCCTCCAATCAGCTCACACACCGTGTATGCCTAGAATCCCCTCTCACTGCTGACACAGGAAGAAAAATTTGTAACACCATGTGCACTTTCTAAAGAATCTAGAAAGCTGAAGACAGCAGATATACAAGTAAAACTTATATTGGGAGATTTGTCTCATCTCTGTGTATCATCATCTGACGTTGTTCACTTCACTGGGTATATGTGAGGGTTTACATCCACTTTAAGGTAAAAAAACCTTCTGCCTTACAACCACTTTAACCAATTTACCACTAGAGCATTTTGCTGTCTTACGTCTGGGCCACTTTTTGCGATTCGGCGCTGTGCAAATTTAACTGACAATTGCGCGGTCGTGCGACGCCATACCCAAACGAAATTTACGTCCTTTTTTTCCCACAAACATAGCTTTCTTTTGGTGGTATTTGATCACCTGTGCGATTTTTACTT
The DNA here is from genome assembly GCF_965119305.1 of Pelophylax lessonae. Taxonomy (NCBI): domain Eukaryota; kingdom Metazoa; phylum Chordata; class Amphibia; order Anura; family Ranidae; genus Pelophylax; species Pelophylax lessonae. The sequence continues at coordinate 481,593,149 of NC_138769.1, forward strand.
TTTGCGCTATAAACAAAAAAAGAGCGTAAATTTTGAAAAAACAACAATATTTTTCACATTTTTTTATATGAAATTCCCCCAAAAAATGTAAAAATCAAAATTTTTTAACATTTTTGGCCAATTTGTTTTCTGCTACCTATGTTTGGTAAAAAAAATTCACAATAAGCGTATTTTGATTGGTTTGCGCAAAAGTTATTGCGTTTACTAACAAAGGGAAAGATTTCTGTAATTTTTGGTGTTTTTTTTTTTTAACGCGTAATGGCGGCAATCTGCGATTTTTTTTGTGGGACTGCGACATTGCGGCGGACAGATCGAACCCTTGACTGACATTTTTGACACTTTTGGGGGTACCAGTGACATTACTGCAGTAATCAGTGCTATATATATATGCACTGTTACTGTAAAAATGACACTGGCAGGGAAGGGGTTAACTGTATTGGAGAGGGAGGGGTTAAGTGTGTCCTAGGGGCGTGCTTCTAACTGTGGGGGGACATGGCTACTACTGTAAAAACAGAGATCAACGGTCCTACATAGTAGAACCGTCTGATCTCCATTTTTACACAGGGGAGAATGACAGGCGGCTTTTTTACATAAGCCGCCCGCCTTTCTCCCTCTCTACGGAAGATCGTAGTGTGACCGGCGGACATCGGGTCCGCCGGTCACACGCGCGGACTCCTCAGTGAACGAGCCAGGCGGGCGCGTGACTCAGCGGGCGCGCACTCGCCCGCTATTGGCTCACAAGCCGGTCACAGGCTAGTGACTAATATATATACGTCACTCTGCCTGGCCGGGGCTGACTGCCGCACTGATTACTGCAGTAATGTCACTGGTACCCCCAAAAGTGTCAAAAATGTCAGTCAAGGGTCCGATCTGTCTGCCGCAATGTCGCAGTCCCGCAAAAAAAACGCAGATCGCTGCCATTACTCGTTAAAAAAAAACACCAAAAATGACAAAAATCTTTCCCTTTGTTAGTAAACGCGATAACTTTTGTGAAAACCAATCAAAATACGCTTTTTGCAATTTTTTTTACCAAACATATGTAGCATAAAACAAATTGGCCGAAAATGTTAAAAATATTTGATTTTTACATTTTTTTTGGGGAATTTCATATCAAGAAATGTGAAAAATATTGTTATTTTTGCAAAATTTACGCTCTTTTTTTGTTTATAGCGCATGATCAAAAAATCGCACAGGTGATCAAATACCACCAAAAGAAAGCTCTGTTTGTGGGAAAAAAAAGGACGTGAAATTCGTTTAGGTACAGCTTCGCACGACCGCGCAATTGTCCATTAAAGTCACGCAGTAAAAAAAATCGCAAAAAAAAAACCCTGGTCAGGAAGGGGGTAAAATCTTCCGGGGCTTAAGTGGTTAAGGAAAAAACAAAAGAAGTGCGATGCACTGAAACAAACATCACACTGCTCCGTGCCAGAGCCAGAACTGTCATTAGCCTGCCCCGTAAAAGGCTGTGTTATACCTTTCTGGCTTGTATAAACCTAACCTAAGGCTGATCTACTAAAGGAGCTAAGAATTCTCACACAATGAATGATGTGAATAGTTGCTTCAATGATCAAATTATGTGAAAAACAAATTCCCATTTACCTCTTTTATCTTCACCTGATTTTGTATTCAAAGTGCACAGGAATTTGCTTTTTACATGATTGGATAACTAAAGTGAATAGTCACACATTTTATTGTGTGAATAATTTCAACTCCTTTAGTAAATCAGCTCATAAATCTCTCTGTACTCCTAGTCAACCCTTTTCCTCTACTAAAGAAACTGCAATACCTTCTGATGAGGTTATTTTAATGGTACATAAGGAGTGATCAATGTACGTAGAGCCGTAGTAGCCTTGCAAACATTTCGTTGTTGAAATGTTATTCTGCACAGGACTGAACAGCAGTTCTCTATTTCAAGGGATAGTCTTACATCCTGATCAATATTTCCACAGGCTCACTTTTTCCAAGGCTGCTTTCTCTGAATGGAAAACTGGTAACTCTCTCTCCTAGCCTCAGATCTACAGACAAGACATGCTTAATGTGATACTTAAGGTGTTTTTTATTAAACGAAATAAAAATTATACTTGCCTGTACTGTGCAACGATATTGGTCATTTACCTCCTCTTTGGCAGTCCCCTGTTGGCACTGTCGGCTCCTTCTTCTCAGTGTCCCCTTAGCAAGAAATGCACTATGGGGGCACCCGTGCAGTACGCTCCAAATTTGGGCCGTGAGCACCCATAGACACACACAGTGCTGGTAAGCCGTGCACCTCGCTCCCTCTTCAAAAGAGTTTTGCCTAACAGCACCAGGAGCCAATGGCTCCCGCTGTCTTCAGTTTCTCCTTTGGGACCAGGAAGAGGGGAGTGCTGCAAATGGGACAATGCTGAATCAGTGAGAGGAGTCAGGTAAGTGTTAAGGGATGGGAGTGAGTAGGATGGGTAGTAGAAAGGATTTTACATTAATGCAGAGAATGCATTAAGATAAAAAAAAAAAAACTATTTAGAACCACTGACAATTTTGTAAAAAATATTGAAAAACAATATTTTTTACTTTCTGCTATAAAACATATTCCCTTAACAAAAAAAACATTCAATTCTCTTCACAAATTTTGGCCAAAATATATTCTGCTGCACGTCTTTGGTAAATAAAATCTCAATAAGTGTATATTAATTGGTTTGTGTGTTACATATAGTTACATATAAAAATGTTATGGGTTTGCGGCGCTCAGGTAATAGTCCTTATGAAGTGATAGGGACAGTCCAATCTGCTTACCAGATGAAAGGATAAAATAGACCTGTCGGTAAGTAGAGCAGGTGTAGGATCTCATTATTCCAGCTTGGCTTACTACTCCAGCTTGGCTTGATCAGATCAATGTAGATCGCAGGAAATATGCAAATAAACAAAGAAACATCTCATGGTGCAGTATATCCTAATTAATAGATTAGGAGCAAGAACCCGCCACCAAAAGCTGAAAAAAGCTCCTCAATAAATGATAAAAGAGGGCCGCTCACCAGAAAAATTTATATTTAGATGATAATTGAAAGACTGTCACCAGAATCTCATTTAAATCATCCAACAATGGTGGTCACACAGGCTGCGTACCAGATAGAAATGGAAAAGTGCGTTGTTATGTTTTACAAAATTCACTTACGATAACCACCTCCAGAGGAATCGGGTCTCAACAGCTTAAAACATGAACTCAGAAATGGGAAAAAAAATGTATATAGTGTAGTATGTTTAAACACCAGTAGAGTTTCTAGTAAAATACCGCCACCAAGTTCCTTGTGTATAGCTTGAAATCACCTGTAGGTGTATATAAATGGGCTGCTTACCAGATACTCTCATTAAAAAGGCATCAATACAGGTTACAGGGATCCAGCCAATTTCATATGGTAAAAGGGATCTCATACAAAGGATGATCAAACATTCAGATGAACGGATCCACCAAGGAGGTTTCAATACCAAAAGAGAGGAAATAGGCTCATGGTGCAGTATTTAAAACTCACTTACATTTATTGTAGTCACTTACATTTAAAACTCGTAAAATCAGCAGATGCATAGAGGAAAACCGCGGTGTACATTCAAAGAGCGTGTCCTGGAAACTGCAGGAAGGTCACCTGATGCATTTCGGCCAATTAGCCGTCATCTGACATATAGTAACATAGTTAGTCAGGTTGAAAAAAGACACAAGCCCATCTGGTTCAACCAAAAAAAAAAAAAAAAACAGTATTGAAAACCCAACCATATAATCCCATACACACAATCCTATAACTGCAGTTGATCCAGAGGAAGGCAAAAAAAAAGTGTGTAAGTTATAGCATCTACATACTATGGGATACAGTGGGTAAAATACACTATATGTCAGAGAACAATCCACAGGAAAACTGACATATCTGTCAAGAGCCATCAGAATCGCGCATTGGCGAACAGAAATTCGCCAATGCTAATGTGCATGCGCGCACGGACAAAAACGGTAAAGAAAGCGCACGCAATGCGTGACAAATCCTAGCGCCCGGTGGCCTATTTAAAGCCAGCGGCAGCAACCGCTAATTGCTGGATGATCGTCAGCTCCTTGTGTTCCCTGTGCCTTGTTGTGACGGGAATCACTTTGGTTGGGGGTCTTGTGGAACCCAGATTACTTTAGAGAGATTGGGAAACTCCTTGTCCAGCTTCTCTATCCCCTCTTATGTGTAAGTCACCCTGTGTCTAATAAGGGCACAGGGTGACCAAAAACCCCAGTCTGGTCTGCACTAATCAGACTCGCTGTACAACCACACTGGACTCAGCATTTCCTGTCACCCCAGTTATCCTGGGTTCTATATGTGTGGTTTGTGTTGAAAGAGTGAAGGGCTCTTTCACTTGGGACAATAATATTTCTTAACAGTGTCCCTCAGGAAATATATAGAGATAAACAATTTGACTTTACAGATTGCTAGAATATTGCAGGAGTGTCTCATAGACGCTTGCTAGATAGAGAAGTGGGGCGGGGCTTGTTATTGTTAAGTACCTGCATTCCTTTGTTCTATTGTTGTTCTGTCTGCCTTAAGATCAACCTATTATGGGATGTATATGCATATGTGGATTGGCTGCTAAGGGGGAGCGGGGTTGTCCCACAGTGTATATCTTTTTGTGCCTGTGTTTCAATAAAGAGTTAGCTTGTATGGATCTGAAAACAACTAAGTTCAGGCTAGTTTTTGTATGTAGGGCGGCTGGAATCTCTATAAATGTCCAGACTGGAGGAAGCCGTATACTGATGGAAGACCACAAACACAGTGTGGGTCGGGGGTTCCGTTACACTTGTGTATTCTGATTTTGGACCTCCTGTTGCTGTCCTGGATTGCTTTTAACCTGATTAACCTCGATTCCTGGCTCTGACCCTTGGCTTGAACTTAACTGCTTAAACCACTGTGTTTGACCTGGGCTTGGCTCACCGACTCTGCTTTTACCAGCTTACCCGTGTATGACACCAGCTTGTTCTAGTTCTGATTCCTGTTTGCCTTGCTGCCAAGCACGCCCGGAACTGCTAAGGACACCTGCCCTACAGAGCATCCTACCTGATCCTGCTGTCATCCATTGCTCAGCTCTGCAGACTATAGCAAGTGGCAACCAGTGCTTCCTTGGGCACTGCATCCCCTGTACCAACTCCAGGGGTGTTCTGCACTTAGACGCAAGGGGAGCACTCTCAGCACTCCGGCCTCTGACCAGGTACTTGACACTATATTACAATAACAAGAGAAGGGCGCACCAACCTTGTGCATTACCACTAAAAAGTTTATTAAAATCAAAGATGGGTAGCGTACAATATACTCACAAAAATAGGATATGTACAAGCATGTAGGAAATGGGAACCGCTCGCCGAACACTTCTCTACTGCTGAGAAGACCGTCCGCCTCTCTCCTCCTCTCATCCTCCTGGCTGGCGTCAGCTGGCGATTCTCAGCCCCTCTCGCTGTGGCTGTCAGACCTGGAGAAGAGAGCAGCGGGTGGTCACGTGAGTGCCGAGCGGTGCTATAAAATAAGGTATATAGTGGCTTATTTTTACAAAAACACATACACTGGGTCACATCATTCATTATAACAGAGGAGATTGTAGGCATAAGACACAGTGGCTTAACAACCACTTTAAGAGTTCCCTTCACTGGAACTAAGGGACCAAACCCAACCCCAGAAAAAATTCCCCACACCATATTCCCTCCTCCACCAAGAGATTTGGGCCAGTGTACAAAGCAAGGTCCATACAGAAAAGGATGAGCGAGTTTGGGGTGGAGGAACATGACTGGCCTGCACTGAGTCCTGACCTCAACCTAATAGAAAACCTTTTGGAGGAATTAGAGCGGAGCCAGGCCTTCTTTCAAACATCAGTGCCCGACCCCACAAATGTGTTTCTGAAAGAATGGTCAAACATTCCCATAGACACACTCCTAAACCTTGTGGACAGCCTTCCCAGAAGAGTTGAAGCTGTTATAGCTGAAAAGGGTGGACCCACTCAATATTGAATCGTATGGACTTAGACTGGGATGCCATTAAAGTTCATGTGCGTGTAAAGGCAGGCGTCCCAATACTTTTGGTAATATAGTGCATGTGATTCTGCACAGCCAGCCCCCAGTAGCAGTAAAAGTACAGTGCACGGTCGGTAAGTGGTTAAAGTGAGCAGTGCTGTTATTTGTGATAGTGCTGAATGTGACTGTACGTGGATGTGTAGTCCATTTCGGAGGCGAGCAGGAAAGGATGGCTACACTGACATACACAAGGGGGGACCCAGAGTTTTTTAATTTTAGGTCTGTTACTCCTGTGACCTGTGTGATATGCATATTTTACCCTGATTAAGTACCATGTTTGTGCAGCTTTCATTATTCTGGAGTGTATGCATGTTTTTTGACATCCTAAATCTGTTTGTACTATTGCTCTATACTCCCCTGTTACATGTGGCAGCAGTCCTGCCCAAGTGAATGGGGTTGCACTGGCTGAAACAGGGTGGGCGGCATTTACAGGTTTAAAACAGGCGGTGAGGAGGCGACATATCCCTGTTCAACACATCTGAAAAGCAAACCATTGCAGATAGTTTTTCTGAAAGGTGTCAAACACTGTCTCTGTGCTATTATTATATAAATAAACAAAAAAGTGTAATCCCTCAACAAAAAAAACAAGAAAAAAGATACAAAGATTTAGAGCTTCTAACACTCAACACTGCAATCACCACACTCAGAGCCCATTCACACTCGCACGACTTGTGAGACGAATTGTGTAGCCCCAGGTCGCTTGACATAACAAAAGCAATGTTAATCAATCAGTGCCGTCTTAATATGCACTACTGAAGTCGCTCCGACTTCAGAAAAGGGTCCTGTACTACTTTGAGGCGACCTGTGATCCGACTGTCCCATATACTTCAATGGGAGTCGCCTCCTTATCTTAATTGACACGACTTGTTATCAAGTTGAGTGTATACCATTGCACCCAAGGGGACCACAGCTTTTGGGAACGGATATAAGCATCTTTATTGGGGGGTAATAGTGTTTCATACACGCAATGGGTCTGAATCAGTTGGATCGTATTGTTAAGAGATGGGGGGGTCTTTGGATTTCCAAAGTCTCAGTAACGCTAGCCTGGTAGCTAATAATATGTGGGTCACTATTGTGCGTAGTGGTGTTGGAATACTTTCAAATATCGAGGTTGAGCAAGGCCAAGCTAGGGGAACTAGGTATTGGATGGCGAAAAACCTCTGTGAGAAGATAATGCTTATTTTTGTATTTGAAATGTATGCTTTTTCCTGTATTTGGCTTACTTGCTTTTATCCTTTTGTATAATTGAAAAACCTTAGTGCCGGTTCACACTGATGCGATGCAGGAACCCTGCAAATCCACTGCGGGTTCCCACATCGCACCCGACTCGCAGGCAGTTCACACTGCCATACATAGGCGTGCGCAGCCTATTGCATTAGGGTGTGCACCCCAAAGCTCAAACACACATGCGTGTGTATATATATATATATATATATATATATATATATATATATATATATATACACACATACACACACTATATATATATATATATATATATATATATATATATATATATATATATATATATACACACACACATAAACACTTGTCAAAAGTATTGGGACACTAAAAGGTTTTTGCACTTAAGTTAAATTGTATGGCAAATATCTGTAGAGGGGTTCCACCATCACTGCTAAGTTTTGAAAAAGATGTATGCCTTATTTTCCTTTTGATGAGTATTACAGGTGAAATTACATGTGAGGCACTGATATGGACTGATAGGCAGCACTAATAGGCGCTTGTTCTCAGCACTGACTGGCACTGATGAGGCTGCACTGATGGGTACTGATAGGTGGCACTGATAGGCAGCACTTATTGGCAGCACTGATGGGCACTAATAGGCATCACTGATAGGCGGCATTGGTGGGCACTGATTGGTGGCACTGATAGGAAGCACTGATAGGCACTGTTAGATGTGTCTGATGGGCACTGATGAGGCGGCACTGGTGGGCACTGATAGGTGGCACTGATGAGGCGGCACTGCTGGGCACTGATAGGCACTATTAGGTGACACTGATGGGCACTGATGAAGTGGCACTGGTGGGCACTGATAGGTGGCACTGGTGGGCACTGATAGGTGGCACTACTGGGCACTGATAGGTGGCACTACTGGGCACCACTTATGGACACTAACAGGGGAGAGGGGGAGTTTCACATTCAGCAGACAGTGAGACTTGCAAGAGCTGCTCAGTGTGTGTGCAGTGGCGTACCTAGAGAATTTGGCACCCGGGGCGGATCCTATATCTGGCACCCCCCCCCCCCCCAACTTTAAAATGTAAGCACCCACAAAAATTTGTAATGTTTTCAGGAATATTTATTGCACAAAATTCACAGCCCCCCCCCCCCCCCCCAATCACAGTGCCCCTTGCAGTCTGCCCCCTGTCTCTCTAATCACAGTTCCCCCTTTTGCACTCTCTGCCTCCCCTGCACAGTCCTACCTTCAGCATAAATAGATAGCTAATATTATTAGCAATGTGTTTACAGGAGATGGTCAGAGACTACAGACATGATAAAGGAGATGGTCAGAGACTGCAAACATGATACAGGAGATGGTCAGAGACTGCAAACATGATACATGAGATGGTCAGAGACTACAGACATGATAAAGGAGATGGTCAGAGACTGCAGACAGGATACAGTAGATGGTCAGAGACTGCAGACATGATACAGTAGATGGTCAGAGACTGCAGACGTGATACAGGAGATGGTCAGAGACTACAGACATGATAAAGGAGATGGTCAGAGACTGCAGACGTGATACAGGAGATGGTCAGAGACTGCAAACATGATACATGAGATGGTCAGAGACTGTAGACATGGTACAGGAGATGGTCAGAGACTGCAGACGTGATACATGAGATGGTCAGAGACTGTAGACATGATACAGGAGATGGTCAGAGACTGCAAACATGATACATGAGATGGTCAGAGACTGTAGACATGGTACAGGAGATGGTCAGAGACTGCAGATGTGATACAGGAGATGGTCAGAGACTGTAGACATGGTACAGGAGATGGTCAGAGACTGCAGACATGGTACAGGAGATGGTCAGAGACTGCAGATGTGATACAGGAGATGGTCAGAGACTGCAGACATGATACAGGAGATGGTCAGAGACTGAGGACATGATACAGGAGATGCTCGGAGACTGAGGACATGATACAGGAGATGCTCGGAGACTGAGGACATGATAGAAGATAGAAGAGCACTAGGGGGGCCGGAGAGCACAGGGCAAGCAGAGAGCACTGGAGGAGCTGAAGGCTGAAGGGCACGGTGGGGGGGGGCTGGAGAGAATAAAGAGGGGATTTGGAAAGCATTGTAGGGGGGTTGGAAGGCGCGGGGGGGGAGCACTGGGGGGGGGGGCGAGCACGGAAAACCAGGAGGGTGGAGAGCACTGGGAGGGACAGCGAGCACTTGGGGGGCGGGCAGGGAAAACCAGGGGGGTGGAGAGCACTTGGGGGGCGGCAGGGAAAACCAGGGGGGTGGAGAGCACTGGGTGGGGGACAGGGAGCACTTAGGGGGCGGGCAAGGAAAACCAGGAGGTGGAGAGCACTGGGAGGGACAGCGAGCACTTGGGGGGCGGCAGGGAAAACCAGGGGGGTGGAGAGCACTGGGTGGGGGACAGGGAGCACTTAGGGGGCGGGCAAGGAAAACCAGGGGGTGGAGAGCACTGGGGGGGACAGGGAGCACTTGGGGGGAGGGAGATGAAAAGCACTGTGGGGGGCTGAAGAGCATGGGGGGTGCTAAAGAACAGGGGGGTCTAGTGCCTTTGGGGGGGGCTAAGAGCAGAGGGGGGGATTACGAGCACCGGGGGGCTAGCAAAAGAAGTTGTATAGGAGGGGGATGGGGCAGCTGCATATAGATGAATTGATCTTTCCCTATTCTTCCTGCAGGAGGGAGAGGAGGAGAATCAGTTATTCAGCAGCTGCAGAAAGAATAGGGAAAGATGAATCCCTCTATATGCAGCTTCCCCATCCCCCTCCTATCCAGCACACACACTTGAGCAATGGGAACGCACTCACCTTCTTCCCGCCGAGGCTCCGCCCCCTTCTTCCCGCCGAGGCTCCGCCCCTCCCCGCGAGGCTCCGCCCCCTTCTTCCCATCCCGGCTCCGCCCCCCGCTAGCAGCACGGACTGAAGGAGCTGCCACTGCAGCTGCCTTCACCCTGCGATGTGGGATCTCAGAGAACGCCGGCTGACACCCCACATTGGTACCCCACTGTGTGTATGACACTGTCATGTAATGTAGCTGCTTTCAGGGAGAAAGCCCAGCTGTAAAAAAAAGCGGTGATGTCGGGGGTGGGCGGGATCAAGCAGCTGTCAAACACCAGCCAATGATTGGGCTGCTTAAGAAAGGGGCGGAGCCACATAAACGAAGCGGCCGCCCAGACCCCATCCTATTGGCTGGTGTTTGATAGCTGTTCGGTCCCGCCCACCCCCGACATCACCCCTGAGTTTTGACAGCTCGTCTTTCTCCCTGCAAGCATTAACATTACCTAACAGTGTCACACACACACTGAGCGGCTCTGACAAGCCTCACTATCTGCTGGAGCCAACAGCACAGCCGCCTCTCCACCAAGTATCTCACTACCCTCAGTGGCATAGATGGAGAAGCCGACCCAACACTAACAGACACAGGGTGATTAGGGTGTGCCCAGGCACACTCGGCACACCCCGTGCGCACGCCTATGCTGCCATATGCCAACTGCTGGCAGTGTCAATACAAAGTTAACAACACCCCCAGATTAGTTTGTATATCGTAGTGCGAACTGTCAATTCAGCAAGGAATTGGATTGTATGGTGCAGACCAAAAAAAGGGTCCTTTGGGCCGAATGCGATGCAAATGCAACCATACAATCTGTATGACTGAATTGGCATCACACAGACATCGCATGTGATTTGCAGAGAAGTGCGCTGCAAATCACATGCGTTCTCTGACATCTCTATAGTGTATTAGTATTCGTGAAACACATGAATAGACAGACTGTATTTTATGACATCTTTTTGTATTTGAAATGTATGCTTTTTCTTATATTTGGATATCTTGTTTTTGTCCTTTTGTATAAATAAAAACTTAATTTTATATTACATGTATTGTGTCCAAGGTACCGAGATAGTCCACAGTCCATTTCTTTTTGGTGACTATTAGAGGAATTGTCTGCTTTCCAGTTTCTCCTTTATGACCTGGATGGTGGTTCCCCTATTTGGTATTAGAATATAATTTTACTACAGGCCCTCCCTTGGTCTAGAATCAATTATAGATCAATTATAAAGCAAGATCACTTATAGATCATTTCTAAATCAAATTATACATCAAGAGTTAAAACATTCTAGAGTTTGTACAGGCGACACTTTTTAGAATAAAATCAAGCTATTGGATGCAGGTTAAACGGTAAGTTCCTCCGTACAGTAGGTGGCGATCATCTCCAGGTCTGTTAGGGGAGTGGTGGGTAACGGAGGGGACAGGGGGTGCTCCATCCATTGCACTGTTGATAGTGAGCTGTGCGGATTGGCGCTGTGATCGGACAGGTAGGTGATGTGTGATAGAAGGAGTGGGGGATGGATGGATGGAGGATGCGCTGTGCGGTGCTGTACGATCCGTCCTCGTGTGACTGTCCTCCATAGGAGATCAGCACACAGCTGCTGCTGCTTTGTTATGATCGGGTTGTCTTGGATCCGATGACACAGGCCTGGCCTCCCCTTCCATAGAGCTTCATTCACATATCCTTGGTTCCCTACAACTGTATGATTAGATCTAGAAGACAGAAATGATCATGGAATGTCATTATTGCTCTGCAGCCTTCATATTGTTTTATTATTGGAAGCAGTGTATTATTTATAAACAAAGTGATGATCTACAAATGTGATTGAAGATGGATATCTTCACTCATATAGATCTCCAGCACCCTCACCCATATAGATCTCCAGCACCCTCACCCATATAGATCTCCAGCACCCTCACCCATATAGATCTCCAGCACCCTCACCCATATAGATCTCCGACACCTTCACCCATATAGATCTCCGACACCCTCACCCATATAGATCTCCAGCACCCTCACCCATATAGATCTCCAGCACCCTCACCCATATAGATCTCCAGCACCCTCACCCATATAGATCTCCGGCACCCTCACCCATATAGATCTCCAGCACCCTCACCCATATAGCTCTCCAGCACCCTCACCCATATAGATCTCCAGCACCCTCACCCATATAGCTCTCCAGCACCCTCACCCATATAGATCTCCAGCACCCTCACCCATATAGCTCTCCAGCACCCTCACCCATATAGATCTCCGGCACCCTCACCCATATAGATCTCCGACACCCTCACCCATATAGCTCTCCAGCACCCTCACCCATATAGATCTCCAGCACCCTCACCCATATAGATCTCCAGCACCCTCACCCATATAGATCTCCGGCACCCTCACCCATATAGATCTCCGGCACCCTCACCCATATAGCTCTCCAGCACCCTCACCCATATAGATCTCCAGCACCCTCACCCATATAGCTCTCCAGCACCCTCACCCATATAGATCTCCAGCACCCTCACCATATAGCTCTCCAGCACCCTCACCCATATAGCTCTCCAGCACCCTCACCCATATAGCTCTCCAGCACCCTCACCCATATAGATCTCCAGCACCCTCACCCATATAGATCTCCGACACCCTCACCCATATAGATCTCCGACACCCTCACCCATATAGATCTCCGGCACCCTCACCCATATAGATCTCCAGCACCCTCACCCATATAGATCTCCAGCACCCTCACCCACATAGATCTCCGGCACCCTCACCCACATAGATCTCCGGCACCCTCACCCACATAGATCTCCGGCACCCTCACCCATATAGCTCTCCAGCACCCTCACCCATATAGCTCTCCAGCACCCTCACCCATATAGCTCTCCAGCACCCTCACCCATATAGATCTCCAGCACCCTCACCCATATAGATCTCCGACACCCTCACCCATATAGATCTCCGACACCCTCACCCATATAGATCTCCGGCACCCTCACCCATATAGATCTCCAGCACCCTCACCCATATAGATCTCCAGCACCCTCACCCACATAGATCTCCGGCACCCTCACCCACATAGATCTCCGGCACCCTCACCCATATAGATCTCCGGCACCCTCACCCATATAGATCTCCGGCACCCTCACCCATATAGATCTCCAGCACCCTCACCCATATAGATCTCCAGCACCCTCACCCATATAGATCTCCAGCATGCAATTACTTGCCTTTCACCTCCCTCCACTAATTTTTCTCTTGCTCAAATTACTGGCGCTTCAACAAATGCTCCTGTAGCATTAATGCGAGTTATTTGGTGCATTTTATGCGTGTTAAAAATGCACCCAAATTAAGGGAAGTGACATTAGCGTGCAAGCTCATTTTCATAGACTTCAATGAAAGGAGTAGGCATAGGGTTGCCACCTCATCCCTTTTAACCATTTCTGGATCGGAAGGTTTTACCCACTTAATGGCCAATTAACTGACAATTGCACGGTCGTGCAATGCTCTATCCTAATAAAATAGATGTCCTTTATTTCCAACAAATAGAGCTTTCTTTTGGTGGTATTTGATCACCTGTGCTTTTGTTATTTTTTGTGCTATAAACGAAAAAAGAGCGACAATTCTGAAGAAAAAAAAAAAATTTTTTTACATTCTGCTATATAACATTCCCAATAAAAAAGATTTAAAAATCAAATTTTCCATCATTTTAGGCCAATTTGTATTCTACTACATATTATTGGAAAAAAAAATCCCAACAAGTGTATATTGATTGGTTTGCGCAAAAGTTATCGCATCTACAAACTAGGGGAAAGATTTATGTCATTTTTTTTTTTTTTTACTAGTAATGGCAGTGATCAGTGATTTTTAGCAGGACTGCGGCGGACAGATCGGACACCTAACTAACATTTTAGACACTTATGGGGGAACCAGTGACATTACTACAGTAATCAGTGCTAAAAACATGCAGTTACTGTACTAATGACACTAGCAGGGAAGGGGTTAACACTAGGCGCGATCAAAGGGTTAAATGTGTCCCTAGGTAGGGGGTGCATTCGAACTGTGTGGGGGATGGGCTTGCTGAATGAGCACAGAGACCTGTGTTCCTAAATAGGAGAAATACAGGATCCCTGTGTCCATTACTGACAGAACAGCGGTCTGCTGTGTTTACAACGGCAGACCACTGTTCTGTGTCCACGGGGAGTGATCGCTGGTTCCCAGCGGCAATCCCGACCCGCTGATTGACTCCCCCTGTAGCCAATCGGCACGTGCGCGCCCCCACTAGTGGTCCTGCGAAACGACGTACAGTTACCCCATTTCACGGGACAAAGCCGACGTGCCGCAGTATATGTACTGCTGGCAATTGGCAAGTGGTTAAACCAGGACACATTAATTACACAGGTTCTGAGGCTGATTAAGGTGGTAATTAAACTCACTTAGTGCCTTATGTGCATTATATCAGCCTCAGAACCTGTGTAATTAATGTGTCCTGGTTTAAAGGGATGAGGTGACAACCCTAAGTAGGCAGCCTTCATCCCCTGCCAAACTCAATGTGAAGCTTCAGTTTTGAACGAGCAAAGTAAACTCTTCATGTTTTGATAATGTGAACGGCTCTGTGTGCTGCCCATATTATCAGTTGCAGACTGCTTTACTGGAAGCCTAAAGGAGAAGTATGAAGAAAAGAAAAAAAAAAGTATGGCTTTAAATTTTTTTCCCCCAGATATACTTACCTAGGTGGATGCTGCATTGGTCCCCCAGCGCCTCTACTCTGAGAACCGAGCGATTGAACACTGCTGATCACTCAGTTCTGACAGCTCTCTGCTCTGCCCCCTCCTCACTCATCAGAGCGCTGGGCTGTGGAGGAGCGAGGAGCGGCCAGCTCAGGCTCTCAGCGGCTCGCTAAGAGGCTGAGCCGGGTGTCGGTCCAGGCACCTGGTGGATCCCGACATCGTTGTCGTGATGACCCGGTGCCTGAACCAACTTCTGTGATGTTGGCAGAGAGCGGACTTCAGTCCAGCCCGCTCTCTGCTGAAAACAGGTCACAGGAGTGCTGAACAAACTGCACTCCTGTGATCCATAGGGGACATACAGCCAAACAAGCTTTAACCACTTTCTGACCCCCAGCAGTACAGTACTCTGTCCCACGAAACGATGTAACTGTACATTGTTTCATGGGACCGCTAGTGGGGGTCCGCACACCCGCTGATTGGCTACAGGGGGAGCCAATCAATGGGTCCGGTGGTCGCGATTGCCGCCGTGAAGACAGAACGGTGGTCTGCCGTTGTAAACACAACACAACACTGTCAGTTATGAACACAGGGATCCTGTGTTCCTCTTATTTAGGAACATAGGGCTCTGTGTTCATGCAGAAAGCCCATCCCCCACAGTTAGAAAGCAGCCCCTAGGGACACATTTAACCATTTGATCGCCCCTGGTGTTAACCCCTTTCCTGCCAGTGTCATTAGTACAGTAACAGTGCATATTTTTATCACTGATTACTGTAGTAATGTCACTGGTCTCCCCCCCCCCCCCCCCCCCAAAAAAAAAAGTGTCTAAAATATCAGTGAGATGTCTGATCTGTCCGCTGCAATGTCGCAGTCCCACTAAAAATCGCTGATTGCCACCAATACTAGTAAAAAAAAAAAAAAAAAATTACATAAATCTTTCCCCTGGTTTGTAGATGCGATAACTAATTTGTAGCAGAATACAAATTGGCCTAAAATTATGAAAAAAATTTTGATTTTTACATTTTTTTTTATTGGGAATATTTTATAGCAGAAAGTGAAAAATATTTTTTAATTTTTTTTTCCCCAGGATTGTTTTTTTTTTTTTTGTTTATAGGGCAAAAAATAAAAAGCGCAGAGGTGATCAAATACCACCAAAAGAAAGCTCTATTTGTGGGAAAATCTATTTTATTTGGGTACAGCATTGCACGACTGCGCAATTGTCAGTTAAATTAACGCAGGGTCGAATCGCAAAAAAAGCCTGGTCATTAAGGGGGGTTAAAGGAGATGTACAGCTTTACATCTCTTAGGGCCCTTTCACACACTGAGTCAGTAAAACGGATGACAGCTGTGTCTCCGTGCTGTGTGCGGAGACACAGCTGTCAGGTCCCCATGCATCTCTATGGGGGAATCAGGTGGGAACGGACCGTCTGTCCGTTCTCATCCGATCCGCTGGACGGATGAAAAATGGGGTTTCCATCCGTCCAGATTTGACAGATCGGATTGGATCGGATGTCAGCGCACATGTCTCCGCTGACATCCGATGCCCCATAGAGATGCATGGGGTGACCGTTCAGACCACAGACTGTCAGTGTCCTTCAGTGCCACCTGTCAGTTCTGCCTATCACGGCCACCTCATCAGTGCTGCTCGGTAGTGCAGCCTATCAGTGCCACCTCATAAGTGCAGCCCATCAATACCACCTATCAGTGCCCATCAGTACCACCTCATCAGTGCAGCCTATCAGTGGTTATCAGTGCCACCTAATAGTACCACCTTAATGATGCTCATCAGTGCCGCCTATTAGTACCACCTCATTATTGCTCATCAGTGACTATTAGTGCAGCCTATCAGTGCTCATCAGTGCAGCCTCATCAGCGCACATCAGTGAAGGAGTAAAATGACTTATTTGAAAAATCTTTCCATTTCTGTCTTTTTTTTGTTTGGTATCAGGCGTGAGCAATTCTTTTTGCCCAAAGCCCCGGACATGCAGTTCTGGGCAGCTGATTTAAAAAATTGGCTCCCAACTAGATTCTAAGCTAATTTATCAAGCCTTCTGTATGTATGAATGTGGGTTAAGCCTCATACACGCAATGAGAATATCAGACAAATTATTGTCTGTTTTTTTTTATGCATGCTAGTCTCCTATCAAAAATGAAGAGGTTACTAAAGTTATGAAAATTCTGCAGAATACAACTTCGGAAGTGATATATTGTAATGTATTCTTTAGTTTCCGAGCATGCATGGTTTTCATGTTTGTCCCTTCGGATAATTTAGCATGAACTGTTGTGATCTGCTCTCGAAAGCTGTGTACTAATGATCAGATTAGCCTACAATCGCTTAGAAAGTGGTATTTTTCATTCGATTTTCTGATCGTGTGTACTAGGCATAATGGACCTTAGATTGTAAGCTCCCTGAGGACAGGGGCAGATGTGAATGTAATACATACACTCCCTATGTTGTCAAAAGTATTGGGAAGCCTGCCTTAACACGCATTTCAACTTTAATGGCATTCCAGTCTTAGTCTGTAGAGTTCAATATTGAGTTGGCGCATCCTTTGAAGTCATAACAGCTTCATGGACCTTGCTTTGTTTACTGGTGTGCAGTCATGTTGGAACAGGAAGGGGCCATCCCCAAACTGTTCCAACAATGTTGGGAGCATGAAATTGTCCAAAATGTCTTGGTAGGCTGACGCCTTAAGAATTCCCTTCACTGTAACTAAGGGGCCAAGCCCAACCCCTGAAAAACAACCCCACACCATAACCCCCCCTCCACCAAATGATTTGGATCAGTGCACAAACAAGTTGCATAAAGACATGGATGAGCGAGTTTGGGGTGGAGGAACTTGACTGGCCTGCACAGAGTCCTGACCTCAACCTGATAGAACTCCTTTGGGATGAATTAGAATAGAGTCTGTGAGCCAGGCCTTCTTGTCCAACATCAGTGCCTGTCCTCACAAATGTGCTTCTGGAAGAATGGTCAAACATTCCCATAGACACACTCCGAAACCTTGTGGACAGCCTTCCCAGAAGAGTTGAAGATGTTATAGCTGCAAAGGGTGGGCCAACCTAATATTAAACTCTATGGACTAAGACTGGGATGCCATTTAAAGCTCATGTGTGTGTAAAGGCAGGCGTCCCAATACTTTTGACAATATAGTGTATGTAAGCTGCATAAATTGCCAGCGCTATATAAGTACTGTATTTTCTGGCGTATAAGACTACTTTTAAACCTCAATAAAATCCCCCAAAAATGGAGGGTCGTCTTATACGCCGAGTATAATATCTCCAAGGTAACCCAAGTATAAGTATTACCGGTAGATGTAATCTCTCAAGACGCTGGCTGTGTGGGAATCCTGTACCGCTATACCGTATGTACCGTAGCTTCGGCTACATACAGTGTACCGCGCTGAGCCAATCAGGGAGAGCGATGTATTCTATTATTGAATGCAAAGCCTGCTCGGATTGGCGGAGTAACATCAGCCCGCCTCTCTGACTCTGCCAATCCAAGCAGGCTTTGCATTCAATAATAGAATACATCGCTCTCCCTGATTGGCTCAGCGCAGTATACTGTATGTAACCGAAGCTACGGTACATATGGTATACCGGTACAGGATTCCCACACAGCCAGCGTCTTGAGATTACATCTACTGGTAATACTTAGGGTACCTTGGAGATATTATGAGAGATTACATGTATTGTAGTACTTGGGGTACCTTGGAGATCTATGAGAAATCTGATGTTTTTCAATGGTGTTGCCTTGCTTCGGAAGGGGGGTAGTCTTATACGGCAAAAATATAGCCCAAAACCTATGTTTTAACTTGAAAATTAGGGGGTCGTCTTATACGCCGGAAAATACGGTACCTGTAATAAATAAAATTCAGAGGCACATTGCAAGTGAGTAAAAAAACATTTATGGCAAAGGAATGCACTGCAACTAAGCATTTAAAATACATGATTTGGTGCTTTAGTTGGTGACAGGGTCTCTTTTCATAATTTTTTTTTCTCTCATTTTTCAGGTAGTGCATTCCTTGTGAAGCTCCTCCGATGAAATAGCTCATCTCCTTTACTCCAGTAGTCCTTGTTGACAAGGTGAATTTTGGTAAACTCTAGATTGCCTTTTCATTCAATGCCTAACGTAGAGGCTGTCAGAGAAGCTAATGGTTCTGGCAGAAACGAGGAGACGTCTACAGAGAAATCTGACAAAGACAATCTCCAAACCAATGTGAAGACCTACAATGTGGGAAGCTTGGGACCTGCTAATGACCGTCATCCTTGGGGATGTCCAGTGACTCACACAAGAGAAAAGTTCTATACTATATGTTCAGACTATGCATTCCTAAACCAAGCAACATCCCTCTGCAAAACTCCCAGTTCTGCTAGCAGTGCAAGTTCCCACGAAAAACCCAGCTTTACCAATTCATTGAATTACATAGATCTTCAGGCTAGTGCTTCTGATAGCATATATAATGAGGATACAAGCTTGGACTCTTTATCTAGTGATGTTGGGACATATCCTCTTGCCTGGGAAATTGACACATCCGACTTTAACACAATGACTACAAGGTTAAAACCTAAAACAGGTAAACCGTTCTCTTGTTCTAATAGAAATAATTGAGCCTTTCTTTTACTTTCTTTAAAAAAAAAATATTAAAATAACATAAACACACATTAATTAGAAAGGGGCAGTCATGGGGACAAATATCCCTTTGTGCCAATCTTACATAGACAAATAAGGATCAGTGCTGAACAGATGCTTTAGCAATGCAAAAGTGAATGATCAGTGTGATTGGCACTAATAAGAAGCCGATCTTGGATAAAGATAAAACCCCTCCTTCCCTCCCCTCTTAAACTGATCGCTGTATAAAAAAAAAAAAAAAAAAAACTTATAAATGCCCCTTCCTATTTATCTTAAAGCGGAGTTCCAGCCTAAAAATAAACTTTGCAGCATTAGTTAGAGTAAAAAAAAGCTGAAAAAGAATTGGATAATTAATATTTTTTTTTTTTTACTTACCTTGTTTTTAATGAAAATAAACTTACCTTCCTTCCTCTTCCTCCTTGTGTGGCCACGGCCCCCGACGTCACTTCCTCCTTTGCATTGCATACTAGGATATGAGCATCATCAATCCCAGGATGCAATGGGAACGGCCGGCCGCTACTCTGAGTGCCAATCGCAATCTACAGCGCATGCACGAGATTGCGATCGGCATTCTGGGTAGCCCAGAACCAGGAAGAGGGACACAGCGGGGGACACCACGGCTTCAGATGCCCACACCAGAGATGGCCGCGCTCTTCAATCTATTTTAAAGGTAAGTATTTATCTTTATTCAGTAAAGGTAATGTACTGTAATGTGGGGTTAGTGTTAGGGTAATTGGGGGTAGCTTAGGGTAGCTTAGGATTAGGGGGGTATTTTGAGCTGTATGTAGCCATAACTCCGCTTTAAGCTGCATTCACAAGATGCTCCACGCCATCTCTTATGTTCTGCTCCCTGGTTGTGTCCTTCTTTGAGTGTCCACGTCTCTGCTTGCGTGACTTGGGCGACCCTTTGGATTGTCCAGCAGTGGGGGTCCTCTCAGGATTCAGAAGAGAACTGATGTCAACATAGGGAAGTTGAGGGGACCAGTGTCTTAGGAATCATTGCAGCGCTGGATTAACTGTCCCTTGTACCTGTACCTGGACCTGTCAGTGACAGGTGAACTGGACAGGGACTGTAGGAGAGTATTGCTGGATTCACCAGGTAAGAAAAAAAAAAAATCCAGACAGGATGGTTTAGAGCAGCATTCTTCAACCTTTTTTCAGTTGCAGTACCCTTTAAAAGTATGTAAAATCCCAAAGCACCCTTGTCTAAAAATATAAATGTTACTTATCAGTGGGATACCTGAGCCTGGGATGATGTACACTACCTCCTTAATGAAATTAACTTCACATCAAAAGTCCCCCATCCCATCAGATTTCCCCCAACATGGTCAGAGCCTTACCTTTTGGCTACAGGCAGGTGGCAGAGGGCAGCAGTTGGAGCAGGTCTGAAGGAGCCGGACTTTTACCCTTTTCTGAATATTGGGGTGGCCCTGCATACTAGCTGCCCTGGTTCAGCATCGTGAGTTGCCATGGGTCGGGTGGGCTGGCACCCACACAACTTATAACACTGCTCCAGCGGAAACTGTTTGCTACACTCTGGTTGAGAAACACTGGTTAGAGGAGGGTGGGAGGTAGAAGTGGTAGAAAGATAGTTTTTGTCTGTAGTGGGGCTTAAAGCGGAGTTCCGGCCTATTTTGCAACTTTAGTGATTCCTGGAGTGCTTGCTATGCTGATCAACAATTGGGCATTTTCAATTTTTTTTCAGGGGTCCCTTACCTTATTTTCAGGGAATTTTTGATTGTACTTCCTCCTCCTCCCCCCCCTCTGTGGCCACCGACATCACTTCCGCCTTTGCATTGCATCCTGGGAGCTGTTTGTCATCACTCCCAGGAGGCTGCAACCAGGAAGAACTTCCAGAACACTCCCTAGAATCAGGAAGAAGGACACAGCAGATTACACTGCGGCTTCAGATGCCCACGTCTAAGATGGCCGTGCTCAGGCAGTGTTTTTAAAAGTACGATTTTTACTAAAATCCAATACTGTGCACCTTGTAATTATGAGAATAGCGGTTCTGTAAAGGGCGATGGATTAGTATTATAGGGGTATTTTTAGTTAAAAAAGGTATTTGAGGCTGGAACTCCACTTTAAGGCTCCATTCACACTTGCACATTTCCAACTTTGGAGTGGAACTTTGACCCAATTTTAAATGGGTGCAACTTGGATGTGACTTTTTGTCCCTATGCAAAGTTGGAACCGCTGTTGCACCACTGTTGCATGTAAAACATCAACATCACTATTACGGTTAACATCAGTTTATGGCCCTCAAGTTGCATGAAAGTTAGACCGAAGTAGTGCATGAACTACTTTCATGTTGCAGCGACTTAAAGTCGCACATATATGAATAGCTATCATTGGAAAACAAAGAGTACAACTTGTCATGTGATTTTTATGTCCAAAGTTGCATGACAAATTGCATAAGTGTGAATGGGGTCTTAGAGTGATTTTACTGGCTCATATCATAGGTTGGTCACAGCCTTCCTATACTGCAGAAGGATAAAGTTGTGAAGCCATCATGGCCTCCACCTATGCACTTTTCCAAATTTCTCCACAGGGATAAAAGAGAATACGTGTGATTTATTTTCTAGTGTTCCTACTTCTTCCTTTTTTTTTTTTTTTTTTTTTTTTTTTTAATATGTGAGAACTTTAGGTAAGCCTTCTCTTCCTCTGTTCTTTTTTTGATCTAGGTGTAGCTAAACAAACTCCAAAGAAGAAACCTGAAAGAAAGGTGAAGCCACTGAGGGAATGCACACAACACTTCATAGCAGATGAGATTAAACAACGTAAAGTTCTAGATCTCCGAAGATGGTACTGGGCCTTCAACTGTTACAAAACTCTACAAATGAAAAGTTTGGAATGCTATTTTAAGTGACCCTTTAACCACTTCCATACCACAGTATGTCATATATGGTTCTGGGCTTTGGGTGGGGAGCTGAATGATGCAGCTACAGGCATCATTCAGATATCATTTTTTTTAACCAGCGATGCCCTGCACCATAAGAACAATCAGACTCCAGTGATTCTACTGGCTCGCCTGTGCGATCAGCGAGCCGAGAAGGAATCCGACACTTGCGGAAGTGCACCATAGAGAATACTGAGGACCAGATGGTCCCAAGCAGTCTCTATGACTCTCGGGGGCCCTCTGCCGTGATCTCGACTGGAAAGTCAAGATTTTTTTTTTTTTTTTTGATCTTAGGCTTTCCAGCCTGTAGGAGAGATCTGAGGTCTTATTAACCCCAGATCTCTCCATAAAGAGGACCTCTCATTCACTATTTCTATTACAAGGGAGGTTTACATTCTTTGTAATAGGAATAAGGGTCCATTCACACTAGCGCGACTTGTCAGGCGACTTGGTCGCCTGACAAGTCGCGGTCGGTTGCTCACCATTGAATAGTACAGGACCCGTTCTAATAGGAACGACACAAGTCGCTCCGACTTAGAAAAAGGGTCCTGTACTACTTTGGGGCGACCTGGAGGCGACTTGCATTGACTTCAATTATATGAAGTCCATGCAAGTCGCGCCGAGGTCGCGGTGCACTTCACAGGTCGCCCCACAAAATCCTGTCGCTCCAGTCTGAATGGGCTCTAAAAGTGATGAAAAAAAAAATAAATGTAAAGAGAGAGTGTAAAAAAAAAAAAAAAAATGTAAAGTGCCCCCGTCCCCACGTGCTTGAATGCATATGTACGTCACGCCCACATATGTAAACTGTGTTCAATCCACATGATTGTCGCGAATGTTAGAGCGAGAGCAACATTTCTAGCCCAAGACCTCCTCTGTAACTCTAAACAGATAACCTGTAAAAACGTTTAAAGCATTGCCTATGGAGATTTTTAAGTTCTGAAGTTTGGCGCCATTCCACGAGTGTGCGCAATTTTAAAACGTGACATGCTAGGTATCTTTATCATCTTTCACATTATACAAAAATATTGGGCTAACTTTATCGTTTTTTGTGTTTTTAAATTCATGAAACTGTTTAAAAAAAAAAACAGTTTGAAAAATTGCTGCGCAAATACCATGTGACATTAAATGTTAAAACAACCACCATTTTATTCCCTAGGGTCTTTGCTAAAAAAACATATCTAATGTTTGGGGGTTCTGAGTAATTTCCCAGCAAAAAAATGATGATTTTTTATATGTAGGAGCGGAGTGCCAGAATTGGCCCAGTACAGAAGTGGTAAAAACATCCTGTAATAAAGCAACTGTATTTAAATCCCTAAATATTCAAAAGCCTTCACATATCTGTCTTCATCTTCAGGAACACCTCAGAACCCCCAAACCCTGGGGTGCTACGAGGTGCAATTCTGAATCATTGCTGAGGGAATTGAGGGCTGGCCAGTTCCTTCTCGACTTCTCTAGCTCCTTTTTGGATCTTCAGTATGACGGATAACTTCAGTGTCCAGTAGGGAGTTGTGGGAGGTGAGAGAGGGCTGACCAACTCTCAATGTTCTTAGCAAAAGTGGTGATTTAGATATTAGAATGCCCTGGAGTTTGTGGTGTTTGATTTACCACATTGTCATATTTTTATAGTGGTGGTGTAGTGGATATTTACTTAATTGGTACCATTACATGTTACGATAAGACAGATTGGTCCATATGTAACCATCTTGTGACCACAGTTGTGTGAGTTTATTTGTCCTGAAGATGAGGAGCAGGCCCATAGAGGTGACATTTTATTTTATAAAAGTAGCAAAGAAGGAAAGGAATGATGTGACCAACAACAATCTAACATGTAAAAAAATGAATGTAATTCATTTTGTTGTTAGTAGTAGCAGATTGTTGTATTAAGTTAGCTGTCAATGGAAAAAGGGAAATGTAGGGTTGAAGGGATAGATGTTTTTTGCCTGAGCATTTATAACTATGTAGCTTTCCATACAGATGTAGCTTCTGTTCCATAAGTGCCGGTTCACATTTGTGCGGCTTGTGAGATCGCATGTAATTCGGAGCGCACTGCTCCTTCATTACATGCGATCTCATGTGCGGATGCGAGTTCAGCCATACACTTTGTATGGCTAAATTCGCACTGTATCCGCACCAAACACGCACATGAGGCATTTTTTCAGCCGCATCAGAATTGGATCGCACAGTGGTTCACACTTGTGCGGTCCGATTCTGTGAGAACTGTCAGATCGCACTGCGATATGCGATCAAACTGGGGGTGTCGTTAACATTTTTTTTTTTTTGCTAAATTTTTTTAAGGGTGTCGTTAACATTTAATTGACACCCCCTGTGTATCGCATATGGCAGTGTGAACTGCCAGATGTGCGGATGCGTTGCGGGATCACGCTGCATATTCGCAGCGTTCCCGCATCGCACAAATGTGAACCGGCGCTAATAGATGGTGTTTGGGAAAAGGCCTCATGTATCTTTCTACAACCTGTATAAATCTATATAAACAGCAGAATTTTATACGTAAAACATTTGTCTCCCCAGGTATTGCATCAGTCGGCCCCAGTATAAGACGTCCTGTGGTATTTCCTCTCTGGTATCCTGCTGGAACTTTCTGTATAGCACTCTGGGATCAGGAAGGTATAGTGCACGGTTTCTCAACCTTTTTTTCAGTCAAGGCACCCTTTAACAACCATGGAAATCTCGCCTTGAAAAATTATGGACAGTCTTGAGGCAACCCATTCTAAAATGTAAAAACGATTCTAATAGTTTTACATAATGCAGCAACATCCAAACATGTAGAACACCCAATGTTAGAGGGGATTTAGTCTTCAAAAGCAAGAACACTTTTGCAAACTGGTCCTCACTACTACTCCAATGTTTCTCTTCTTACTCAGTTTTTCTCCATCATTCAGCTAATGTGACCCCAACACTGATGGAGAGGGGGTACAAGGATGCTGTGCAGGCGACTGACATCTTCTATATCAACTGATGAGGACATTGGTCATTAGGACGCCAGCAGCTAGAAGGTTGTAATGGTGCACAATAAAAACCTGTGGCTTTTTGTATCTAAAAGCAGGCTTCATCCACACGCTGGCTTGTATACAATTTTTAGGCATTTTGCCTAGGCACCCCTGAAGAAACCCCAAGGCACCCTGGTTAAAAAAGGCTGGTATAGTGCACAGAGACAAGGAATAGCTACTAGCATATTTAGAAAATGCAGAAGACTGATTGAAATCTATGTTCTTTTCTTTCTTGTTCCTTTTTGTAACCTGTCATAAATGTTCTATTTATCTTTAAACACAGAGTTCATGATGCCCGTAAGTAGAGATGACAGACTAACTCCAGGTTTTAGTGCCTTTTTATCAGTCCCATTGGACCGAGCTGGTCCAAATGAACTGTTTACTTCACTAACAGTTGCAGCGACTGTGTGCGCTGTATAAACTGTATGTAGCTAAGGCTAAATATAGTATATAGCACTGTGTTTCAGCAGCCGAATGGTAGCTTCCTGTTCCATTCACAGAACAAAACTGAGTCAGGCTGAGCACTGCTCAGCCATTTACAGGAATGGTGGAGATCATGACATTATCCGCCTGCCTCTCCAACTCAGCAAATCAGAAGAAAGTTTTTAATCATAGAATACAAATCTCCCTGTTAATGGTGACTCAGTCCAACTCGATTTTATTCCAGAAGTTCCTGTCCAGCTGGCGGAACACAGCCTTGTATACTGCATGTAGCTGAGTTTATACAACGCACACAGCTTCTGAATCTGTTAGTGAAGGAAGTAGTTTGTTTGGACCAGCTTGGTCCGAACGAACGGCAGTTATTTAATTTTGGTGGTGCTGAAGAAAAGATAATCCATCGATTTGACTTCAGTACAAGCAGCCTTTCAGATCTTTGGCATGCGATTACTGCCAGTGGATGTAGCCGCTAGGTGTTCTCCCCGCCAGGAAGTCTCCCTGTGCCCCTCCTGCCAGCAGAACACAATAGTGCTGCCAGAGGGTTTCCCCCGTCAAAATTGACTGTTGTTGATGGGGTTCAATTAATTGAACACTTTACTCTCCTGCAGCCTGTTGTTAGATGAAAGAAAATCAAATCATCTATGGCCTGCCTTAAGGCCCGTACACACGATAAGAAAATCTGTAGGGAAAATTCGTCCGACCGATCTGCCGATTTTCGGATTGTTAGTATGGTGCTTTCGACAGCCAACTCTGACTTTTCGGCTGACAAAATCCTGATGTGCAGGCTATATAATTTTTGTCCTCCGAATACAACGTCCGATTTTCGTCTCATTAGTACAGATTTCGACGGAAAAAAATCTTAAGAGCAAGACTAGGCATGTTCAGAGACGAAAGAACACATACAAAGCAATCCAACACATGACATCACTTCTGAAGTAGAATTCTGTCGTACGGGAAAATTCGTATGAAAATAACCTCTTCACTTTCCACATCAGACTAGCATGCCAGAAAAAACGGACGACAGATCGTTCGATAATCTGATTCAGTGAAAACTAAATGTCAAATGATCAGTAGATCCAGAGATCTTGGCAGCTTAAAGCGGTAGTATCCCGCTTTTTGACACTTTTACCTACAGGTAAGCCTATAATAAGGCTTTCCTGTAGGTACAAATAATATCTCCTAAACCGGCATGGTTTAGGAGATATTTACAGTGTATGCAGCCGCTCGCGCGAGCAGCGCATGCGCTCTGAAGGTCCGGGGGGACCTTCAATTAATTTGCCGGGAGCTTGCCGGAAAAATCACTCCCGCGCGCATGCGCGGGAGTGACGTCATCGCGGCTCCGGCCAATCATCGTGCCGGAGCCGTCTCTTCTGGCCAATCACCGCGCCGGAGCCGCCGAACCCGGAAGAGACGGCGAGGGATCATGGCAGGGCCCGCAGCGATGTCCGGGGGTCCGTGTCAGGGCTTGGTTCTAAGGTAAGTTACACATAACGGGCTAGTATGCGATGCATACTAGCCCATTATGCCTTTGTCTTGCAGGTTTTTTTTTTTTTTTATTTATTAGGGTTTACAACCGCTTTAAATGATTTCCAAACTTAGACTTTTCATGTAAAGGTCTAGCTTTGCCTGCAAAATCCTGGCTCCTAAACCCCATTGTTTCCCCTTAATAGGATTGGGATCCTCCATGACCAAAAGAGAGATCAGAAAGGTGGGATAGGTGTGTTTAGCTCGATTTTTTTACTGGAAAAATGAAGATTTGCATATAACTAAAATTGTCTGTATGAATTGTTTTAACATGTGACTGAAGGTGACTTCTGCTTTTGCATGCTCACTATGCTGTGTACAGTGCCTTGAAAAAGTATTCATACCCCTTAAAATTTTCTACATTTTTGTCATGTTACAACCAAAAACTTATATGTATTTTTTGGGGATTTTATGTGATATACCATCACAAAGTGGCACATAATTGTGAAGTGAAAGGAGAATGATAAATAGTTTTTCAAAATGTTTTTAAAATAAATATGTGAAAAGTGTGGCGTGCATTTGTATTCAGCCCCCCCTGAGTCAATACTTTGTAGAACCACCTTTCACTGCAATTACAGATGCAAGTCTTTTGGGTACAGCTCTACCAGCTTTGTACATCTAGAGTGACGTTTTTGCCCATTCTTCTTTGCAAAATAGCTCAAGCTCTGTCAGATTGGATGGAGAGCTTCTGTGAACAGCAATTTTCAAGTCTTGTCACAGATTCTCAATTGCACTTAGGTTTGGACTTTGGATTGGGCCATTCTAACACATGAATATGCTTTGATCTAAACCAGGGATTCCCAAACTATGGCCCTGCAGCTGTTGCAGATCTACACATCCCATGAGGCATTGTAAAACTCTGACATTCCCATACATGACTAGGCATGATGGGAATTGTAGTTCTCAAACAACTGGAGGGCCGTAGTTTGGGAATCCCTGATATATAAACCATTCCATTGTAGCTCTGGCTGTATGTTTAGGGTCGTTGTCCTTCTGGAACCTCCGCCCTGGATTTAAGTCTTTTGCAGACTCTAACAGGTTTTCTTCTAAGAGTGCCCTGTATTTGGCTCCATCCGTCTTCCCATCAACTCTGACCAGCTTCCCTGTCCCTGCTGAACAAAAGCATCCCCACAACATGATGCTGCCACCACCATCATATTTTAGAGTGGGGAGGGTGTGTTCAGGGTGATGTGCAGTGTTCATTTTCTGCCACACACAGTGTTTTGCTTTTAGGCCAAAAAGTAAATTTTTTTTGTATCATCTGAC